>NC_136526.1:65890894-65935894 GCF_053919585.1 Euprymna scolopes
TTCCGCTGGAAGAGTAAAGATATTTTGCCATGGGGCATCTCTGATGAGCTCCCTGATGGCTTCCCAAGCAGCCTTTTTGTAATACCTCGTTGTTTTGAGTAGTGGGTCTTCAGTTTTAGGGCGAGAATTTAGGCTGATTTCTACCATTATCACAGCGTGATCAGCATTCCCGAGTGGGCTGTGGGCATTTGTTGTACAGTCATTGGGAACCGTTGTCAGAAAGAGATCTAGAAGTGAGGCATGTTGATCGTGCTGGTCTGGGAAACGTGTCGGAAATGTAACCAACTGAGATAGGGAATGAGATATAGAGAAGCTATGTATTGCGCTACCAGCTACGTCTGTGTGATTTGAGAATCCTAGAATATTAATATATATATATATATATAATTGATTTGAGAATCCTAGAATATTAATATATATATATATATATATATATAAATATATATGTATATAAATATATATATATATAAATATATATATATAAATAAATATGTATATAAATATATATATATAAATATATATATATAAATAAATAAATATATATATATATATATAAATATATATATAAATATATATATATAAATATATGTATATAAATATATATAAATATATATATATATATAAATATATATAAATATATATATATATAAATATATATAAATATATATATTTCAGGACTGCCAGCAACCATTGTAAGAAAGTAATAAAGAGCGCAAGATGGTTGTATGCTCAATCTGTTAAGTCCAAAGTAGCTGAGCAGCGGCTTGGTTCCCACCAGTTTTGGCAAATAGCAAACAGAATTCTGAACAGAAGCGTGTGCTCCATCCCAACTATCATCAATGGACCTGAGGTAATCTCGTCAGCATCAGACAAAGCCAAACTCTTTGTCAAGAACTTTGCAGCTAATTTTACCTTTTGCGATCAAGGCCGCCAACCCTCAATATTTCCTCCTGTATCTGATAACACACTATGTGATATACGTATCTGTACGTGATGTTGCCAAGCTAATCAAAAACCTTGATTCCAGTAAAGCAACTGGCCCGGACGGTATTCCAATTATAGTACTCAAAAAACTTCAACCTGAACTAGCGCCCATACTTACAAAACTATTTAAACGTTGTTTTAAGGAGAATAGTTTCCCATCTCCCTGGAAAATTTCATCAGTATGCCCTGTATTTAAGAATTCAGGTGATCGCTCATCCCCCTCTCAGTACAGGCCAATAAGTCTCCTGTGCGTCATGAGTAAGTTGCTGGAATCTGTGTTAAATACAGAAGTAATCAACCATCTCAACAAAAATAACCTTCTTAGTGACACTCAATATGGTTTCCGTTCTGCTAGATCTACAGCAGATGTGCTTACAGTTATATCACATAGGATTAGCAAATCTCTCGACGGAGGCAACCTTTCTAGGGCAATTGCTCTTGACATATCAAAGGCCTTTGATAGAGTATGGCATAAAGGTTTACTTCATAAGATCTCTAGCTATGGTATAGCTGGAAATGTCTTCTCAATTATTAAATCATTTCTTTCTGATAGGTTCATAAAAGTAGTAGTTGAGGGGCAAAAATCAGAAGCCCACAGTATTAATGCCGGTGTCCCTCCAATTCTCTCTCCTCTGATCTTGAGCATGTAGTACAATGGGGAAAGGAGTGGCTGGTTACTTTTAATGCATCTAAAACCAAGCTTCTCTCTTTACATCATCAACATTCTGATCCCCATCTGGCATCAATTGAAATGAATGGCTCTCGTCTTCAGGAGGCCTCAAGTTTTGACAAGCTTCTGGGCTTGACCATTACTCCTGATCTTAAATGGAACACGTACATCAAATCTGTTGCCAAGGCCGCTGGAAAAATGGTGGGATCTTTCTATCGATCCAGTAGATATCTCACTGCTGATGCAATTCTCTATCTATATTAGAGCCAGGTACGTCCAAGGATGGAATACTGTTGCCACATCTGTATATATATAAATATATATATATAAATATATATATATATATATATAATATATATATATATATATATATATATATATATATATATATATATATTTTTATATATATTTATATATATATAAAAATATATATATTTCCTTGCCTATCATTCCCTTCAAAAGGGTGTGGTTCCGCCCAACTCTGGCATTGAAGTCACCCAGAAAAATCAATTTCTCTTTGCGAGATATGGAGGGGAGTACATTGTCAAGCTAAACATAGAAACGCTCTTTGCCCGCATGATCGGTCGCAAGTTTTGGGGCATACAGTAACGGCAGCGTGTTGGTTGGGCAAGTCCAATTTTTAAAGTCATGAGCTGCTTGTTGAGACTAAAAAGGTAAAGTTCGAAATCAACATCGAATTTCAATTTAAACAACGCTTACATCAATTCATTAATTCATTTCTTTTTGATTTTTTTTTTTTTACATGGTAGTCACCACTTATCAAGGCCCGGAGGCCACTCAGGGATAAGGATTATTGCGTGTACAGTAATAGATGGGATAATATTGTAGTATTCATCAATAATGGAGATTTGATAAATTACGGGGGCGGTTTGTCAGGAATTTGTTTATGTTGGACTTGAAGACTTCCAAGTTGTAGTCAGGTGGGAAACAGGCAAATGGAAGAGAGTTCCACAGGCGTGCACTTCTAAGAAAGAAGCTTTGTTCATGGAATCTACGTTTTGATTTAGGCACAGATAAAGATTGGGGAAAATTATTGACAGTGGTTTCAGCTAGACGGGTGTTTTTCTTGAAAGATTGGTGGGGAGGGACCAGAGATTGGAGCTCAGACGAGCACCTGCCATGGAAATAATGATAAAATAAAGATAGGCATCCCCCACTAAACCACAAAGTCTATTTTGTACTCTGTCAAGGACGGATAGGCTATTTTTAGCAGCTCCTGCCCAGATGTGGCAACAGTACTCCATCCTTGGACGTACTTGGCTTTTATATAGCTAGAGAATTGCATCAGCAATAAGATATCTTCTGGAGCGGTAGAAGGATTCTACCATTTTTCCAGCAATCTTGGCAACAGACTTGATGTACGTGTTCCATTTCAGATCAGGGGTAAAGGTCAAGCCCAGAAGTTTGTCAAAACATCGACCCTCCCTAAGACGAGAGCCATCCATTGTTCCTTCAATTTGGGGAGAAGGATGTTTCAAATGGCAAAACCAACTACATGAATTCATTGTTATTCTGCGTCCACGGCCTTCCAGAAGAAACTGTCCCTGTTCTTTCAGTTGCTCTTCTCCTGCACGTCAGGTTTCACTCATGTCTCAGGAAAGATGGTGGGATCCTTCTACTGCTCCAGAAAGATATCTCACTACTTATGCAATTCTCTATCTATACAAAAGCCAAGTATGTCCAAGGATGGAATACTGCTGCCACATCTGGGCAGGAGCTGCTAAAAACAGCCTATCCTGCCTTGACAGAGTACAAAATAGACTTTGTGGCTTAGTGGGGGGATGCTCTTTTCTCTTCCCTGCAACCTCTCTCCCATAGAAGAGACGTTGCGAGCCTGTCTTTGTTTTATCGTTATTTCCATGGCAAGTGTTCGTCTGAGCTCCAATCTCCCCCCCCCCCCCGGATATCTAAAATGTAAAAAAAAAAACATGTCTACTATGTCAAAGTTGAATCTTTCGAGTTCTCTTGCGATGAGGGCTGTCCATCTCTTTGGTCGTTCGGAGTCCAGACTGTCCATCAGGGTTCGCATGTTCCATGCACCAAATTTCATTTTCATTGTCTTTATATTTCGTCCGACAAGTGGTGGTCCCTCTGGATACGATTTTCCAGACAAAAAAAACTAAAACAGGCTATATGTATGGCACCTTTTCTAGCAGCCTCTCCAATTTCCTAAGTTATCTAAATTATTTTTTCACTCTTAAAAAAAGCCCACGTAAGGCGAAACATCGAGGATTTAGGTTTTATTCCGGCATTTTTAAATCACACAGTCAGTAATGTAGCAAAGGCGGGGGGGGGGGGCGTTAGAGGCGATCCTCCCCGGGCGGCACATGCCAGGGGACAGTATTTTGAGGGGGTAATATTAGAAAATAAAATAAAAATAAAATAATAAAAAGCTAACACAAAAATGTGAAAATTCATACCAAAATAAGTTTTTAAGGTCGTAATATATTTTTTGTGTTTAATGTGTGTAATACTGTTTTTTTTTTTAACGGATTTTAGATCCTTGGTTGTAATTCCAGAAAAATAAATTTTTTTAGGGCTTTCTGAGATTTTGAAGGTTAACCAAATTATCAATGACTAGTTGGAGGGTGGTGCAAAAAATAGTTGCTGCACTATTGAATATTAGTCGGATTTGTGTTTTAAAGTAGTTTTTAATACTCTTTTTCTTTCTTTTTTTTTTTTTTTTTCTTTTTTTTTTTTGCTCTCAAATAGTTGTTTGTACGAGTTCTTTTATAAACAAGATGGCGGCCTAAAGTTTCTCTGCTATATTCTTCATGTAACAGCTAGTAAAAAACGAATATCTAAGATTAAAAAAGGAAAAATTAAAACTATTTTTTTTAAATAGCCAGGTAGGTACAAAAATAACCTTTATTGATTTTGACATCTATTTGTCATATATTTGATTTTTTTCAACCATTTTATTTTTTTTTTCCGCTTGTTAGCTTCTTCTCTGCTAAATCGCCTGCATTATTTTTTCTCGTCATGGGTATGTATATCATAAATATTTTTTCTTGGGTGGGGATACAATCGGCTAATTTGATTGGTCTAAAACAAATACAATGGGAGGCATGATGTAATGGTAAAATTTCTAACAATCAAGGTCCGAAGGCCACTCAAGGATAAATTAGCCAGGTAGGTACAAAAATAACCTTTATTGACTATGGTAACATTTATTTGTTATATCTTTTTTATTTTTTTTAATCTTTTTTTTTTCGTTTGTTAGCTTCTCTGCTAAATCCTTTCTGATTTTTTTTTTTCCGTCACGGAAATATAAATATCATATATAACTATAAATCATAAATATTTTTTCTTGGGTGGAGGTGAAGTATTGACAACACTTAAAAATTACAGTGAAAAGATTCCCAAGCACTGTCATACGCGTAAATACCATAAATGAATATGTGCGCATCCAGCCAAAACAAAATTCAGGACCAGCATTTAAAAAAAAAAAAGAAAAAAATTTGACCAAAAATAGAAATAATATTAGCCTTCTGCATTGGTGCATGTATATATAAAAAAAACTTCCTGGTTAAGAAAATATTTATTTTTAATATTGTTCAATTTTAACCGCGTTCCTTGAAAGAAGGCGTCGTTGGGAATTTACAATGTAATCACACCTTTACTGGCACCAGAAAAGTAAAAATTGAATTTAATTCTTTGAAATTGAATAAATTTTTTGACCGCAAAACTGTTATTTCTCAAAATTGAGTTTAAAACTGTGTCATTTTTCAAACCAGTTAAGAATTTTAAGGTTAAGAACCGGTTTGGGTTTATTTGGAATTGGGTGTTTATGCAGTTGAGCAAAGATATTAAAAAAAACGAAGATTTTTTTTATTGCATTTTGGAAATTTACTACGACACGTGATCATGCACCAAGCCAATCAGAAGATATTGATATATTTGCCGATATAAAAAAAGCATATAGCACCCCCTATCATTTTTTTTCCTTATTACATCGACAAATAAATCTATATGTACCAATATATTGTTTTGTCGTGTCTGTAATGCTATCATAATATATATATATATATATATATATATATATATATATATATATATATATATATCCAGGTTTGAGGTGTTCAAATGTCAGAACTAATGAAGACAATGAGGTTGTTAAATAGTGCTCAATAAAAAGAGCAAAATATTTTTTTTTATTATTTGGGGTAAACTGTTACATATGGTCGCTACAAATAGACATCTGTTTTAGTCAAAGAGACTTAATTTTTCTTGAATTTCTCTATAATTTAATCCCATTTTTCATTTTTCTCTTTGACGTCGAGAGGTCCCAGGTGGCCTGATGAAGTCTCTTTGACTGAAACAGATGGCTATTTGTAGCGACTATATGTAACTATTTACCCCAAATAATATATATATATATATATATATATATATATATATATATATATATATATATAATATAAAGCTGAATGTGTGCGTGTGTGTGTGTGTGTGGTTACGAATAGGCTCCTATATGGTTGACTATTATAGAAAACTGATCACATATAATGATAGCAGATGTATCGAGACACAGGAATGGGTATGTTTGATCTGGCAGAACGGTGGTTCATTAAAATTGTGGAGGCTGCGTTCGCGCCTAGTCCACAAAGTATGGAAATAAAAAATTTATAAATTAAAAAAAAAAAAAACGTTTACAAGTGTTTTGATATAGATGTACATAAGAATACTTGGATAAGTATGTTTTAACTTAAATAGGGATGGTATAATAAAATTGTGAGGGTCTGCATTCGCGCCTGGCCTCCATAGAATGGAAATAGGCACAAACTTTAATAAAGACTTTTTATATCTATCTGTGTAAGTATACTTTGATAATTATTTTTCAGTTTGAAGAAATATGGTATAATAAAATTATGGGGTGTTCGTTCGCACCTGATCTTCATAGAATGGAAATATGTCACAAAGTTTAACAAGGTTTTTTAATATAGATCCACAGAATATTGTGATAAGTGTTTCAGTGTGAACAGGTATGGTATAATAAATTATGGGGTTTATCTATCTTATTTTTACTTTCATCATATTTTGCTTTGGTTTTGATACCCCCAAATTCAACCCAAATTTACAACCCTTCCTTTTCATAACCTATCATACTTTCATAAATCAGAGTCCATTTTCTGTAGGCTGTTTTTGAACCCAGTCAACGACGGGTACTTTTGCTAGTATGTATATATATATATATATATATATATATATATATATATATATATATATATATATATATATATATATATATATATACAGTGGCGGCTCGTGCCTAAGATTAGTGGGGTTGCTGTTATAAAGAAAATACCTATTGTTTTAATATTGTGTAAAAATAAAACAAACATAAAATTATACATAATTTATACGTATGCACACGTATAAAAATACAATAACTTAAAGGAATCCTAAATAGATGTAAATATTTTAAATATTTTACTTATTACATTCATTTGAAAGTAAACTTGTGAGAAAAGATTGATAATTTTCTCCTTAACTTCTGAATGACTGCTGAAGAACTTTTTTATCAATTGAAAGCACTGCAAGTTCATTTAGTCTTTCGCAACCCATGTTTTTTTTTTTCTTTTCAGAGTTGAAAAACAACGTTCTATCTCTGATGTAGTCATGGGAATTGTCAAGATAATTTTTATGAGTTTTATGATTTCACTAAGAACATCGTTTAAATTGTTTTCCAAAATAAATTTCAGGAGATCAATTACTTTGCAATATTCATGGATATCTGACCTACTATAAAATATTTCTAGCTCAGTTTCAAACTTTTCTTTGTCAATCATGGGATATGCTTCAGTTGTCAAGGATATCTCTTCTGTATGTAGTTTTTTTTTTTCTTAAAACGAGCAAAGCTTATCTTGTAAAACAATTTAGCAAGTATTAAATGTTTAGTTGAAGAATATCTGTCAGTTATATCAACAGATATATAGTCACACAGTTCTTTAGCTTCGCCCTTGAGTGTTTGTGAAGAATTTTCACAGTATTTGGTGTTTCTTATCCCTAAAATAGCAGTTTTGAAATTTGCTATGTATTCATTGACTTTATATATGCTAATTTCCCGAGAAATAATTTCAACATGAGACATAATTTTATGAAATAGCTCAAATCAAAATATGAAATTTTCATCGTTCAAATATTTCAGAATTCCTGTCGCTTCTGCAACGGTCTCATCTACATATAATATTGACTGAATTTCAGTGACAGTTTTTTAATGCTTGAACATTTTCATGAACTCTATGTATGATAAATATTTTTTTTTTATTATTTGGGGTAAACAGTTACATATGGTCGCTACAAATAGACATCTGTTTTAGTCAAAGAGACTTCATTTTTCTTTAATTTCTCTATAATCTAATCCCATTTTTCATTTTCTTTTTGACGTCGAGAGGTTCCAGGTCGCCTGATGAAGTCTCTTTGACAAATAAATATATATATATAAATAATATATATATATATATATATATATATATATATATATATATATATATATATATATAAAGTTGAATGTGTGTGTGTGTGTGGTCACGAATAGGCTCCTATATGGTTGACTATTATAGAAAACTGATCACATATAATGATAGAAGATGTATCGAGACACAGGAATGGGTATATTTGATCTGGCAGAACGGTGGTTCATTAAAATTGTGGAGGCTGCGTTCGCGCCTGGTCCACAAAGTATGGAAATTAAAAAATTTATAAATTAAAAAAAACAAACGTTTACAATGGTTTTGATATATATGTACATAATAATACTTTCATAAGTATGTTTTAACTTAAATAGGGATGGTATAATAAAATTGTGAGGGTCTGCGTTCACACTTGGCCTCCATAGAATGGAAATAAGCACAAACTTTAATAAAGACTTTTCATGTCTATCTGCGTAAGTATACTTTAATAATTATTTTTCAGTTTGAAGAAATATGGTATAATAAAATTATGGGGTGTTCGTTCGCGCCTGACCTCCATAGAATGGAAATATGTCACAAAGTTTAACAAGGTTTTTTTAATATAGATCCACAGAATATTATGATAAGTGTTTCAGTGTGAACAGGTATGGCATAATAAATTATGGGGTTTATCTATTTTATTTTTACTTTCATCATATTTTGCTTTGGTTTTGATACCCCCAAATTCAACCCAAATTTACAACCCTTCCTTTTCATAACCTATCATACTTTCATAAATCAGAGTCCATTTTCTGTAGGCTGTTTTTGAACCCAGTCAACGACGGGTACTTTTGCTAGTATATATATATATATATATATATATATATATATATATATATATATATATATATGTGTGTGTGTGTGTGTGTGTGTGTGTGTACTAGCAGTTCAGCTCGGCTTTGCTCGGCCCTATGTACTGTTCAAAACTTGCCCTACCTGTGAATACAATTTATGTAAGATTTGAAATTTTTAGACCAAAATTTGTCTGAGTAATTTCGTAGAGACCGCAGAGATCAATTTCTTTAACTTTGACCATAATTTTGACTGCTTAACAGTTATTATTTTGGTCTCAAATCAAAATACAAAGTTTTACCCATGTCCAAGTTACCTACATCTAAAATTTCAAGTCTTTAGACCCAAAATTAATGGAGGATTTTGGTAGAATCTGCAAAGGTCAACTCTTTCAACTTTGACCTTTTGGCAGCCAAATTTTCGTCCCCAAACTGATTAAAATGCTTGCCGCATGTCTGAATACCCGTTATGTATAAATTGCAAATGTTTAAACCCAAAATTGGTTGAGTAGTTTGCTAGATACCACAAAAGTCAAAACTTTTGAACTTTGAACCCTTGGCAGCTCAAATTTTCGACCCAAACCGATTAAAAAGCTTGCCCTATCTTCGAATACACTTTATGTAAAATTTCAAATGTTAGACCAGAAATTAGCTAAGTAATTTGGGAGAGACAGCAGAGGTCAATTTTTTTTAACTTTGACCCTAATTTTGAAACTTTAACATTTATTTTTTGGGGCTCAAATCAAATTAAAAAGTTTGATCCATGTCCAAGTAACCTATATTTAAAATTTCAAGCGTTTAGACCCAAAATTGGCAAAGGATTTTGGTAGGGTTTTCAAAGGTCAAATCGTTGAACCTTGACCCCATGACAGCCAAATTTCTGGTCGAAAACCAAATTAAAAGATTTTCTCAAATCTCAGTACCCCTTATGTACAAATCTCGAGTCTGTAGACCGAAAATTATTTGATAGGGAAATGTACACACACACACACACACACACACACACACACACACACACACATTTTCACTTTTATAGATATACTAGCATGGGTGCCCAGCGTTGCCCGGGTGTTTGGAGGTGTGTGTTGAGCAAAAAAAAAAAAGAAGTGGTAGTAGGAAGACAGGCTCGAACCTGTACTGTGAAGGAGGAAAAGAATGGGAAAAAACGTGACGTCTTTGCTGTTACGACCACCGCCAAACTGGAAGTGACATAGGTTTAAATTAAGACAATCAAAAAGAGGGGATGACTTTCGAAAATATCGGTGAAAAAAGCGACTCCTCCCTGTAGAAAATAAAACGGTCCGTCGGTCTGTCGGTCGGTCTCTCCGTAACAATTTTGTGCTTGGCCTTTTTGGTTAAGATCAAAGGTCTGTTGTTAATAGATGCTGTTCTTAGCTTTTTAAGCTTTTAGAGGCGCAGAGGCTGTTCTTGACCTTCGGGCCAGGAGCGGAAAAGGAAGTAATCAGTTCTGGTTAATGTGGAGGCAACCTTTCATATCGGACAATTACTTTTTAAGTCAATTAGTTTGGTTAATGTGGGGGAAACCCTTCATATCAGATAATTGCTAATTTTGGACCTTGCCGGAATGCCCCCTTGGGGGAGCTGATTTTTCTTCCCCACACTTAAAAACGGCCTTGTGTCTAATTTGCTCAGTGGGGAAGTGGCTTTCGGGCCAAGATCAAAGTGTAGTATCTGTTCCGGCCGATACTGTAAGCAAAGACCATATGTGGGGGCAACCCCACAAATCAGACCTTGGTCAATGTAGGGGCAACCCTTCATACCAATTGTCACTATCCAGCTCCCCTACTCCCTGGGGAGTTGGTCCCCATTTCCCCTTCACTCCTCACTTTAAAAATCGGCCTTGTGCCTAATTTGCTCGGTAGGGGAGCAAATAAATACCACCCTTTTCTTGGCCTTTTGGCCAAGATCAAAGTGTAGTATCTGTTCTTACTACATGCTGAACTTATGTTTGTAACTTTGTGATATAAAGTGGGGGATCACTTTTCTGTATTAATTTAATGTAAAATGATCACCCACTTTACAACCAGTCAGTCTCAAAGCCATTCAAGTCATTCTCCAGATCATTCAAGTTGTTTTTTAAGGATTCCAGTTATTTTTTAAGCATTCAAGTCATTCTTAAGGTCATTCAATTAATCCTTAAGTTCATTAAAGTCATTCTAAGTCATTTACTTTTTATTTATTTAAGTCATTTCAGCCCATTTTTCGGTCATTTTAGTTTATCTTTAAGAATTTCATGTCAATCCTACATTCACGCATTCATTCATTACACGAGAGCACGTGACTAATGGCTATCGGCCTTGTTCAGGGAGAAGTTAGATGACAGGTAAGAGTTGGAGAGTTGAGAGTCCAGGCCAGTTACCAATAACGCCTCTGGCCACGTCTAAAGATTCTGCTGTTAATATATCTCGCTCGCAAGCTGCAAAACATGTTTGCTACATATTGTATTTGCATAAACAAAGCAGGAGATAGTCACGTGCAAAAAAAGAATCGACTGCTGATAAGATTACTGCAATATAGGCTCCCCCCCCTTCCAACCCTGCATCCACCTCTGCCGACTATTCGTGATACATAGAAAAAAAAGAAGGAAAAAACAATCAGATTCATGTACTTGCACCGACGTTATCATATATGAAAATTGAATCCAGAATTATAGATAACCGTTATCCAGGTAAAAGCGCTCTCGGACACAGGCAATACGACACCTGTTGAAGTGTTGACTCTGAAGTGATTAATTTCAAGAATGTATACTTTCATCTTTGCATTGTGGTATGTTATTATACCTTTATAGTTATATGTTTCTGTTAATATAATTTGTTAAGATATGTTCACAAGAAACACTCGTCTAGCTGAAACCACTGTCAATAATTTCCCCACTCTTTATCTGTGCCTAAACCTAAACGTAGATTCCATGAACAAAGCTTCTTTCTTAGAACTGCACGCCTGTGGAATTGTCTTCCGTTTTCCTACTTTCTGGCTGACTACAATATGGTTGTCTTCAAGTCTAACGTAAACAAGTTCTTGATGAGCTGTTCCACTTGTTAACACATTTATCGAATTTCCATTACTGACGATTACTATATTGTCCAATTTCTACTGTACACTATTTAACCCTTATCCTCGAGTGGTCTCTTGGCCTTGATAAGTGGTGATGCCTATGTAAAAAAAAAAAAAAAAAAAATTAGAAAAAAAGAAAACCAACGACAGGAGTTTTTATTTATGTTTCTGCAAAGACGTTTGCATTGCTTCCAGAGTGGACGATCAAATTCAGTTTTTTTTTTTTTTCAGGAACCATCTAGCAGGAAAGGAGTGCCTACCTCGGTGCCGGAGGGAGATATGTGGCCCGAGGATCAACAACAACAAACATAACATGGCCCGATCTTTCTAGATTGGAAGACTTTATTTGTTGTTGTTTTTGTTTTTGTTTTTGTTTTTTTTTTGGGGGGGGGTGTTTTTTTGTTGTTTTTTTTGTTGTTGTTTTTTTGTTTTTATTTTTTTATTTTTTATTTTATTTTTTTATTTTTGTTTTGATATTCATATTAAAAACCCTTTTTTCTATTAATATTTATTTGCTTTCCCACGAAAGCAACATGTGACACAAGGTCGTTTTAATGTGGGGGGAAGACCAACTCCCCCCAAAAAGGGCAAAAGAGGCACTTTGGTTGGGACCAAACATAATAATTTTCTCAGTATAGAGGATTTCCCCTCGATTGACCGAAGACAAACTAACTTAAGTGAAGCATCAGAACAGATACTACACTTTGAGATATTAAATTTTTTATTCAGGCTAAAATTACAATATAAGTTCCAACTGAACAAAAAACTAAGGCACAAGGCCAAGAACAACAGAAAAAAAAACTTTTTTCTATTTAGTTATTTATTTGCTTCCCCACTGAGCAAATTAGGCACAAGGCCATTTTTTTAATGTGGAGAGTGAGGGAAGGGGGACCAGCTCCCCCGAGAAGGAACTGAATAGTGACAATTGGTATGAAGGGTTTCAAGAGCCATGGTCTGATATGTGGGGTTGCCCCCGCATATGGTCTTTGATTGCCGTATCTGCCGGAACAGATACTATATTTGATAACCAAAAAAAGATCTTGGACCGAAGGCCAAACAGAAAAAAGGCGAACCTTTTTTCTGTTTATTTCAAAAGAAAATACAACTTTGTTATATATGGGTCATGAAATTGCAGTACCTAGTAAAAGATCTAGCTAATTTGCATATTCTTTTAAAAATTCATTTTAATTAATTCCCGATTAGTTTATTCGGTTTTCTTATGGGATGATCATCTTTAGTTAACTATTACGTGTAATTATATTCATGCAGATATTCTACATGATTTATATTTGCATAATATTTGCATAATATTTGCATAAAAAGTTTATAGTAAACACAAACCTTTTTCTATATATACAGGGTGTCCACAAAGTCTGGCTACATTATGCAGCCAGACTTTGTGGGCACCGTGTAGATTATGCAGCAAGACTTTGTGGGCACCGTGTAGATTATGCAGCCAGATTTTGTGGGCACCGTGTAGATTATGCAGCCAGACTTTGTGGGCACCGTGTAGATTATGCAGCCAGACTTTGTGGGCACCGTGTAGATTATGCAGCCAGACTTTGTGGGCACCGTGTAGATTATGCAGCCAGACTTTGTGGGCACCGTGTAGATTATGCAGCCAGACTTTGTGGGCACCGTGTAGATTATGCAGCCAGATTTTGTGGGCACCGTGTAGATTATGCAGCCAGACTTTGTGGGCACCGTGTAGATTATGCGGCCAGACTTTGTGGGCACCGTGTAGATTATGCAGCCAGACTTTGTGGGCACCGTGTAGATTATGCAGCCAGACTTTGTGGGCACCGTGTAGATTATGCGGCCAGACTTTGTGGGCACCAATGTAGATTATGCAGCCAGACTTTGTGGGCACCGTGTAGATTATGCAGCCAGACTTTGTGGGCACCGTGTAGATTATGCGGCCAGACTTTGGGGCACCAATGTAGATTATGCAGCCAGACTTTGTGCGCACCGTGTAGATTATGCGGCCAGACTTTGTGGGCACCGTGTAGATTATGCAGCCAGACTTTGTGGGCACCGTGTAGATTATGCAGCCAGACTTTGTGGGCACCATGTAGATTATGCAGCCAGACTTTGTGGGCACCGTGTAGATTATGCCGCCAGACTTTGTGGGCACCATGTAGATTATGCAGCCAGACTTTGTGGGCACCGTGTAGATTATGCAGCCAGACTTTGTGGGCACCGTGTAGATTATGCAGCCAGACTTTGTGGGCACCATGTAGATTATGCGGCCAGACTTTGTGGGCACCGTGTAGATTATGCAGCCAGACTTTGTGGGCACCGTGTAGATTATGCAGCCAGACTTTGTGGGCACCATGTAGATTATGCAGCCAGACTTTGTGGGCACCGTGTAGATTATGCAGCCAGACTTTGTGGGCACCATGTAGATTATGCAGCCAGACTTTGTGGGCACCGTGTAGATTATGCGGCCAGACTTTGTGGGCACCGTGTAGATTATGCAGCCAGACTTTGTGGGCACCATGTAGATTATGCAGCCAGACTTTGTAGGCACCGTGTAGATTATGTAGCCAGACTTTGTGGGCACCGTGTAGATTATGCAGCCAGACTTTGTGGGCACCATGTAGATTATGTAGCCAGACTTTGTGGGCACCGTGTAGATTATGTAGCCAGACTTTGTGGGCACCATGTAGATTATGTAGCCAGACTTTGTGGGCACCGTGTAGATTATGTAGCCAGACTTTGTGGGCACCATGTAGATTATGTAGCCAGACTTTGTGGGCACCATGTAGATTATGTAGCCAGACTTTGTGGGCACCATGTAGATTATGTAGCCAGACTTTGTGGGCACCATGTAGATTATGTAGCCAGACTTTGTAGGCACCGTGTAGATTATGTAGCCAGACTTTGTGGGCACCGTGTAGATTATGCAGTCAGACTTTGTGGGCACCATGTAGATTATGTAGCCAGACTTTGTGGGCACCGTGTAGATTATGCAGTCAGACTTTGTGGGCACCATGTAGATTATGTAGCCAGACTTTGTGGGCACCGTGTAGATTATGTAGCCAGACTTTGTGGGCACCATGTAGATTATGTAGCCAGACTTTGTGGGCACCGTGTAGATTATGCAGTCAGACTTTGTGGGCACCATGTAGATTATGTAGCCAGACTTTGTGGGCACTGTGTAGATTATGTAGCCAGACTTTGTGGGCACCATGTAGATTATGTAGCCAGACTTTGTGGGCACCGTGTAGATTATGCAGCCAGACTTTGTTCACACCCTTTATTTATGCATGCGTATATATATTTGTTTAAAAAATTTTGCCTACCAAACTCCTCAGTCAATTTTTTGTCTACAGGCATGAAACTAAAATATGGGGTATTCGAACCTATACGAAACTTTATATTTGGGTTTTTGCTTACCGTTTCTAATTCTATAAACACCTGCTCTATCCTGTGCTTCAATATTATCACCAAGGTAAGAAAGCTGTTTTGATTACCTCGCATTAGCTCATAGACTTTCTCCACATCTTAATTTTCACCCGTTTCCATTGACTTGCACTTCTTACACACACATTGATCATCCTCTCTCAACCTATTAGTAATCTCATGGCACCGAATGTCTTGCTGTTAGTTTGAGTCGACCAGTATTTCACAGATGTTGGAGGAAGGAGGATAAAATTGTAGGGAGAGGGGGAGTAGGGGTGGAAGGGCAGTTCTCCAGGTTGTCAACAATGTTTGCTTAAGGAGAGTCAGAGATCAATGAAATCAATAAGTGCACCTATCGAATGATAATGATCAAACGATCTTGTCGTCTTTGAAATTAATTACCTTTGGAGTTCACCGTTACGACCACCTGTCGCATGCCTTGATACGTATATATGTACATAATATACAGGGTGATTCAAAAGTCTCCATACAAATAAACAAAGAAAATGTTATTTTGTTTTTTAGTATGAAATAATTTTATTAAATGACAGACTCTATGCGACCACCTTTGTTTTGAATACTGCTGCCATATCTGGGCAGGAGCTGCTAAAAACAACCTATCCTGCCTTGACAGAGTACAAAATAGACTTCGTGGCTTAGTGGGGGATGCCCTTTTCTCTACCCTGCAACCTTTCTCCCACAGAAGAGACATTGCGAGCCTATCCTTGTTTTATCGTTATTTCCATGGCAGGTGCTCGTCTGAGCTCCAATCTCTGGTCCCCCCTCGCCAATCTTTCACTAAAAACACCCGTCTAGCTGAATCCACTGTGAAAAATTTCCCCCACTCTTTATCTGTGCCTAAATCAAAACGTGGATTCCATGAACAAAGCTTCTTTCTTAGAACTGCACACCTGTGGACTCTGTTCCGTCTGCCTGCCTCCCACCTGACTACAACTTGGATGTCTTCAAGTCCAACGTTAACAAATTCCTAATGAACCGCACCCTTAAGTAAACACTTCATCAAATCTCCACACTAACGTAATGTACTTGCAATAACCCTTATCCCTGAGTGGCTTCCGGGCCTTGATAAGTGGTGACCACTGTGTAAAAAAAACAAAAAAAAAAAAAAAATCATAATACGCTTAACCCACTGACTGTGAACTCGCAATAGCACATCTGGGAATATCTGTGCACATGAATTGATAATGTGGTCCTTCAAATGGTTTATGCTTTTTATACTTTCTTGATACACCATAGCTTTCAAATGACTCCCAAAGATAGAAATCAAGAGGGGTTAAAACAGGTGATCAAGGAGGCCACTCAACTGGCCCACATCTACCAATCCATGCATCTGAAAGTATTTGATTCAAGTATTGTCTCACTTGAATACCATAATGAGGTGTTGGAAGGTTGTTACCATTTTTGTTTAACAGTGATGGAAAGATTTCTTTTTATAACCTGTTCAAATACTTATTGGCATTAAGATTTTCAGCAATAAAAATTGGTCCAATGATTTTGTCACGCCAAATTCCAGCCCAAACCATCACTTTACCAGCACCTTGCATTTTTGTTGATCTTATCCAATGAGGGTTAGCTTTACTCCAAGAGCGCATATTTTTGCCGATTAACCTCACCATCGACATAAAAGTTAGCTTCGTCGGTAAACATGATCTTTTGTGAAAAGTTTTCATCATCACTCAATTTATCAACTGCCCATTCATAAAATTCCAGTCGTCTGTCTGGATCATCTTCACTTATTTGGTGCAATGTTTGTAATTTGTAAGGATGCCACTTGTTTTTAAAATGCGAGTGATATTTGGTTGGCTGACCCCAATTTTAACAGATAGCCTTCATGTACTTTTTTTTTGGGGGGGGGGAAGGGGGGGGTTAATGCTTCTAAAACTCCAGCTGTTGTGTTTTCATTCGTTGCTGTACGTGATCTACCACTTCTTTTTTTGATCTTCAACAGATCCATTTTTTTTTTTTAAACTTTACAAAAACTTTTGCTACAGTATCGTGTGTTATTTGGTTCAATGTTTTCTGTTAAATTCTTCAGCAATCTTGTGGCTCCTTCCAGACATCAATATGATTTCAATTCTTTGTTGTTTGGTCAATAACATCTTTAGAATACCTAAAAACAAAAATAATACAAATAAAAAATAAAACTAAACAATAAGTAGTTTCGTTATTTGTATTGAGACTGTTGAATCACCTTGTGTATTGCACACCAGTTATATTGTACATAATATACGGGGTGGAATGATAAAGTTGTCGTCCTAAAGAAAACAACACTACAACTTTATTTTAAAATTTTTATTGAAAAAAAAATCAATTCACATAACTTGATTATGTAGTAGAGCTGACATCTATTCAATGTAGCCGCCTTCAGCCTCAATCAATCAATTCACATAACTTGATTATGTAGTAGAGCTGACATCTATTCAATGTAGCCGCCTTCAGCCTCAATCAATCAATTCAGGTAACTTGATTATGTAGTAGAGCTGACACCTATTCAATGTAGCCGCCTTCAGCCTCAATCAATCAATTCAGGTAATTTGATTATGTAGTAGAGCTGACACCTATTCAATGTAGCTGCCTTCAGCCTCAATCAATCAATTCAGGTAACTTGATTATGTAGTAGAGCTGACATCTATTCAATGTAGCCGCCTTCAGCCTCAATCAATCAATTCAGGTAACTTGATTATGTAGTAGAGCTGACATCTATTCAATGTAGCCGCCTTCAGCCTCAATCAATCAATTCACATAACTTGATTATGTAGTAGAGCTGACATCTATTCAATGTAGCCGCCTTTAGCATTGTTCGAACATGTTTTTCCTCACATATACACACCCACATGTACACACGCACATACACACACACACACATGCACGCATATACACATCCTCATACACACACCCACATGTATGCACGCACATACGCACAGACACGTACATATATTCACGTTCACGTATATACACTCACATTCACGTGCATACACACACACGCGCGCGCGCGCGCTAACATATACACATGTACGCACACATGCGAAACGTCACTTCCCCTGAAAGGAATTCTAGACATGCGCAGTCAGAACACTCACCCCGATATAAAAGTCCACAACACTATTCAACTTCCTCTCTTTCTTCCCTTTTGCTTGGTTTCGTCAACCAGGCACGTTCGGCGTCCATAGCTCTTGGCTTGAAGACTTTTCCACGTGGACGACTGCTATTATGAACGCACAGTTTTACTGAGGTAAACACTCCCTTTCTATTTCCCTTCCTATGTGCGGGACGGCTATTTTTCGTCCTCGACTTCATTCCTTTCTTTTCCACGTATGTAGTCGTGAACGCCTGAATGAACACGTGTTACACCTAAACCATTTTATTTTCGACAGTTTTGAGATTTTGTTTCCTTCATTCCATTCGTTTCATTATTTTCTTTTGTAGCGAGTTAGGGTATTTATATCCTGGCCTGCAACAGCATCAATCTCTGCTTCAATACAGGTCTGGAACTGGGAGCATGCCTTTTCCACATATGCTAGTAGGAGCTCGGCAAATACTTGGCAGATGGCGGTGATCAGGCTAGCTTTGATGTTGCAAGTGGTCATGTTGGCAATGTTCTCGATGTATGATCAAACAAAGTAGTCATGCAGGTTAAGGTTGGCGGGCTGGTGGGAGAAGGGTACAAAGTCGTAGCACTCCTTTTGAAGCCAAACCCGACGGTCTCTTTGGACATGTGGGCAAGCGCTGAGTCCTGCTGTCACACCAAGGGTTTGCCAGCGGTCACCTAATTGCAGCAGGAGATCATCACACTCTTCAGCACATCCAGGTACACTTTGGTGTTGACTTTCAAGCCGACTTCGAACATGTGAGGTGGCATGATGTGGCCCTCACTTGAAACCACACCAAAAACCATAACCATAGCTGGAAACTTCATTGAGCTGTGCCCTCAAGCATTGAACCATTCGGATTTGCATTTTGAGGGTGCTGGCAATGGTCCTGTTGTCATAACTTGAATCGGTAGAGAGCATGAATTGTACATCGGCGCATCTCTGATCTCGCTCGTTGAACATTGTGTCACTTTCAGATGTGATAGAAGGCTCCTATCACTCTTGGGATTTGTACACAACTGGCCAACTAGTAGATGATTTGCAATAAAAAAAAAGAAAAGAAAACCAGTTTTCATCAAACGGAAATGGAATCATGTCGTCTTTTCTAGGGCGCCAATTTTATCGTTCCGCCCTGTAATGTACATAATATAGTGTCTAGAATATTTATGTACATGCTATTTCCCGAACCCTTAGCCTTGATGGAGGGGAGATTAAAGCTTACTGCTATAGTTTCAAATGATCTGAAATGACAGCAAGGGGAGACTTGATTCCAAATATTTCTTTTGGAAATAAAGTACGATTATGAATATCTCCAGTATCAAATAATCTTTATACACCGTGGAATTTAATTTATGTATGAAAACCAAAGAGGGGAGATGTAACACATGATAAATATTTGGAATCAAGTCTCCCCTTGCTGTTATTTCAGATCATTTGAAACCATAGCATCAAGTTTTAGTCTCCCCTCCATCAAGTCCAGAGGTTTTGGGGAAATATCAGATATTTTGTAATTCATATGCAAAACTATGAAAACAAATGACTATGATTGAAATATTGGTAAAGGTGCATTATCTTTCCACTCAGAAAAAATCCTTTAAAATTACCACTATAATAGATTTTCGACGGTGCTGAAAACGAAAATAACAGTAAAAATGTTAGGAAACGAGTAGTTTCAAAGATTTGAAAAAAAATGATAAAGTGGGGGATCACTTTTCTATATTAATTTAACATAAAATAAACCCATTTTATAGCCAAGGTGCCCAAAAATGGGTGTTTATTTTATGTCAAATTAATATAGAAAAGCGATCCCCCACTTCTTGAAAAATGTGCGACCTTAAGGGCAAATGTCACATAGGCCACTAATCTAATAATTATAACAATTAATAATTAATAATAATTAACTACACAATTAGTGATCTAATGATTATAACAGCATGATCTACGCATGCAAGCGTAAGTGATCGACTTTCATTTCAACTGTAACGTGCTCAACAATAAGAACCGAGTTTTTAAAGGGGCTGATACACACACACATACACACACACACACACACACACACACAGATATATATATATATATATATATATATATATATATATATATATATATATATATATATAAGAGCAAATAGTTAATAAAACATGTTAAAAAACACTTTGAAAAAGAGTTAAAAACATATTTAATTTGAAAAGGAAACACTAAATAAGTGGATAGTCCTTAATCCGCGGAGTTTCAAAGAAATACTTTCCTTCTCATCAGAGGGTAGGAATTAGCAAAATGTGGGATGGGATTTTGCTTGCAAAAGTATTTGATGAAACTGCAAGTAAGTCAAAGATCTTACTTGAAAACAAAAAAAGTGAAGCAGAGGGAATATGGTAAAGAAAAAGTTGATTTCATGTGAATATATATATATATATATATATATATATATATATATATATATATATATATATATATATATATATTATTGTTGGGACGATTTATAGAAGTCAGGAATCAGAAAAACTGTAATAGCCATAATTAAATGAAATCTGTTTTCCAACCATTGTTCCTTATCCATCCATCCAGCGCGGCCGCAGCTGAGATTGAACTTGCTACACGTGTTTGTAGTGTTATTCAAATCTTGTCAGTAACTGAATATTTGATGCTTTACCAGGGCTATCAAATATCTTTTATCATGACGCCATCACTGGATGGGTTGCCTACCATGGCTTAAGACAGGCCCATCTACCATCGAGAGAAGGATAGACCACGCCAGTTTCTCAACCTGGTATTTTACTTCACGGACCATATAGCACCTCGCCTTCCCAAATAGTCACCCATATGGTACTGACCAGGCTTAACGTTGCTTAACTTCACATTGTTCCTTAAATGGAACATAATTTTTTAAATAGTGTAGAATTCATAATTTTCTTCCAAATTCGATTTTTATATGGACACTTTTATTGATGGTACACACATGAAACTTTAGTCCCCTTCGAAGTGATCTCCTCCGGCTGCAATGCACTTGTTGTACCGTTCCAACAGCTTCTGGAAAGCCCCATGGAAGTCCTCTTGTTTGAGCATGTCAATGATCCTCATCACAGCCTCTTTCATCTTCTCAATTGTCTCATAATGACAGCATCTAATTTTTTCCTTGAGCTTAGGGAATAAGCAAAAGTCACAGGGAGCAAGGGCTGGAGTATAGGGAGGGTGAGGAACTGTGTTGATGCTCATCTTGCTCAAAAACTGATGCTCAATTCATGCAAGATGGTCCAAAAGCAGTCTGAAGTATTCCATACGTTTCTGTGGCATTTTTTTCCCAACTTTAAAACAGAATTTAATTGCATGTCGTTCTTCTAAAATGTCCTCACGTTCAGATTGCTTTTTTGAAATTCACCAGCTGTGACAATCAGGCTTTAGTGGGGTGTATTCTAATTCCTGCTGTAGCTGTTCATAAAAATTGGTCAGTCATCTCATAAGCTGTATAGAAAACATAAAAACATACTGAATTCTCAAGAATCTACGACAATTTTAAATGTGTGTACAAAAAAGTCGGGAAACTTATTAAAAGCACCTCGTAGTTTCCAAGTTATGATAAAGTTATATTAAAAAAAGATTAAATCGTAAAGGAAATTCTATAGTCGTTAAGATAAAGGTTAAGGAGAGACAGATATGAATCAATAATTGCGAGTATCAAATTGATTTAATTAATGACATAAGAAGGTCGCCAATACAACCACCTGTCACATGCATTGATACACATGTAATTATATATGTATATGGATGCGTACGATATAGATTAATGCAATCGTATATATATATATATATATATATATATATATATATATATATATATATTATATAATATATCATAAAAAATCTTGACACTTCAAAAGCATATGGACCTGATTTCATCCCAGCTGTGCTATTAAAAAAGTGCTCATCCAAAGTAGCTCCAGTTCTCTCCAAACTCTACAACAAATGCCTTAATGAATCATGCTTTCCGGGCTGTTGGAAAACTGCTTCTGTGGTACCAGTATTCAAGAATTCTGGCGAAAGAACTGACCCATCAAATTATTGCCCCATTAGCCTCCTCCCACTTTTCGCCAAAATATTTGAGACCATAATTAACCATGCTCTAGTCCATCACTTTACAGATGCTAAACTTCTGACAAACAATATGGATTTAGACAAGCCCGTTTCACAGCAGACATCCTCACTGTAATCTCTGAACGTATATACCATTCACTGGACAAAGCGGGGGAGGGCAGAGCGGTAGCTCTATATATATCTAAGGCTTTTGACAGGGTATGGCATGAGGGTCTCCTCAGGAAAATTAAATCATACGGTATCACTGGTAGAATACTTAACATAATTAAATCCTTCTTAGATAAGAGAAAAATCCAAGTTGTCCTCGACAGTCGTACATCTAAACAATATGATATAAATGCGGGAGTGCCTCAGGGGTCTATCCTTGGACCTCTACTGTTCCTGATATTCATAAATGACCTCCCCGACAAAACTGCCTCTGAGATGGGTATATATGCTGATGACACCACACTCTATAACAGGCATGACAGGAAAACAAATGAACACATAACTAAAGAAATGGCAAAAACACTAGAGGATGACCTCCAATCTGTAGTGGAATGGGGACAAAAATGGACGGTCACATTCAATGCTGCCAAGACTAAACTGGTTTCCTTCAATAATTACAAGAAACCTTCTCTGGCACCAATAGCAATGCCCAGTGACTCCCTGTCTGAGAGTACATCTTTCAAAGTGCTTGGCCTAACGTTCACAGGAAACATGAGTTGGAACAATTATATTGAGAACATTGCCAGGGCCACTGCAAAGAAGGTACGCTTTCTCTACAGTGCTAGAAAACTACTGACACCGGAAAGTATCCTGTACCTCTATAAGGCCACCATTCGCCCATGTATGGAGTATTGCTGTCACATTTGGGCTGGTGCATCTGCTGCTAGTCTCTCGCTCCTAGACAAGGTTCAAAAGAGAGTCGCCAATCTGATAGGCCCTGAACTGGCATCTAAACTTCAGCCTCTGTCCCATCGATGAAACGTTGCATCCCTCTGCCTGTTCTACAAGTATTTTAATGGTGAATGCTCTGACGAACTGCAGACACTTGTGCCCCCACGACGTCGACAAACCCGACAGGCAGCTAAATCCCACCCCCACACAGTAGAGATCCCTAGATGTACAAGATCTTTCTACTCCAGTAGTTTCTTCCCCAGAACCACTAAACTCTGGAATTCCATTCCAGGTCCCTGTTCCCCAACTGTACTGACATGCAGAAGTTCAAGTGTAACGTAAACCGATATCTGGCTGCCCAAATCCCAACATAGTACTCAGTAGTTGCTGCCCCTGATAGTAGGCCCCTACACCACGGTGGCAATGTGCCTTGTTTGGGGTGAAAATGTAATAAATAAATAAATATATATATATATATATATTTATATATATCTATATATCTATAAAAGTGAACGTGTCTGTCTGTCTGTCTGTGTGTCTGTGTGTCTGTGTACATTTCCCTACGCAATAACTCTGTCAATTTTTAGTCTATAGACTCGAAATTTGAAATACCGGGTACTGAGATTTGGGAAAATCGATGTGACGGGTGTCAGCCAGAAATTTGGCTGTTAAGGGGTCAAATTTCAACGATTTGACCTTTAAGAACTCTACCAAACTCCTCCAACAATTTTGGGTCTAGACACTTGAAATTTTAGATATAGGTTCCTTGAACCTGGATCTAACTTAATAAAGTGATTTGAGCCCGAAACTATAAATTTTAAGGGGTCATAATAGAGGTCAAATTAAAAAAAAAATTTACTCTTTTTTTTTTTTTTTGCTCAGCATACACCTCCAAACACCCGGGCAACGCCGGGCTGAAATGCTAGTATATATATATATATATATATATATATATATATATATATATATATATATATGTAATATATATTATATATGTGTATATACATATAATATATATATAATATATATATAATATTAATTTTCTAAAGTATTCTTTGTCTTGCTTAGAATAATAAAAATTCTTTGATATGAAACTTTTATAGATAGATAGATAGATAGATAGATAGATAGATATATTATATCTATATATAAAAGTGAAAGTGTGTGTGTCTGTATGTCTGTGTCTGTGTACATTTCCCTACGCAATAACTCTGTCAATTTTTAGTCTAAAGTCTCAAAAATTGATATACAGCATCCTGAGATTTGGGAAAATCGATGTGATTGGTTTTGGGCCAGAAATTTGGCTATTGAGGGGTCAAAGTTCAATGATTTGACCTTTGAGAACTCTACCAAACTCTTCCAACAATTTTGGGCCTACGCACTTGGAATTTTAGATATAGGTTCCTTGGGCATGGATCTAACTTAATACCGTTATTTAAGCCCCAAACAATAAATTTTAAGGGGTCATAATGGGGGTCAAAGGTAAAAACAATTTGACCTCTGCGGTCTCTTCCAAATTACTCAGACAATTTCTGGTCTAAGCATTTGAAATTTTACATAAAGGGTATTCAGAGACAGGGCAAGCTTTTTCATCAGTTTGGGTCGAAAATATTTAGTTACCAATATATAAATGTATGTATGTATGTTTGCATGTCTGCCTTAAACTTTCAATACAGGCGACGGATTTTACCAAGATCAGTATCGTTTTAAAGTTTGACCTTTCATACGACAAATATCGAAAAATTGGCTAAAAACATTAATATCTTCCCCTTCAACTAGGCACTTTTCTACAGGTGGGGGGCGTCACTTTTTTCGCCGATATTTTTTAAAGTTATCCTCTCCTTTAGATTGTCTAGCCTTAATTTTAAAATATGTCGCTTCTGGTTTGGCGGTGGTCGTAACAGCATAAACGTTAGGTTTTACCCCATTCTTTTCCTCCTTTGCGGTACGGGTTCGAGCCTGCCTTCCTACAACCACATTTTTTTTGTTTGCTCAACATACACATCCAAACACCTGGGCAACGCCGGGCGACCATACTAGTATATATATATATATATATATATATATACACACGTTTTATTTTTTATTACCGTATCTTTCTGTTAAGTTACGTTATTGTTTCAGCTACCCGGCCGTTTTTTCGGCCGTCTGTAGCTTCCTCAGACTTATACAGAAATGTTCGTTGCTATGGGATGAAAGAGTGAACAGGGGATGAGTGCGAGAAGAGCGGGGAGGAAAAAAAGAGGAAAGGAACAAGGGGAAAGGTGGGAGGGGGTGCTTGGTATGTTGGTAATGTTTTAGTTTTGGAGTTTAAGGAACTTGTGGGGGAGGGTCTGGGAAGTTAATTTCTGGTGTGGCTGAGGGCATAGGGATACATGGAGGCGGAAGGGGAATATGTGGGGGTAGGAGGAGGGGGTTACTTTAAAATTCGAGTCTTAATGTTAAAGTTTTTGGCGTCTCGTTGGTGAGATGATTTCTTGATAAGTATGTCTTGACCTGTTGAGTGTTCGCTTATGTTCGGAGGCGGCGGGGGGGGGGCTATTATTCGGCTTATTTAGTTTTTATTCGTTGTTATTTGTTTGGAGAGGGTTATATATATATATATATATATATATATATAAACTATACATCTATGTGTGTGTACATTTCCCTACCAAATAACTCTGTCAATTTTCACTCTACAGACTCGAGATTTGTTACAAGGGGTATTGAGATTTGGAAAAATCTTTTTAATCTGTTTTTGGCCAGAAATTTGCCTGTCAAAGGGTCAAAGTTCAACGATTTGACCTTTGAAAACTCTACCAAACTCCTCCACCAATTTTGGGTTTAAACACTTGAAATTTTAGATGTAGATTACTTGGACATGAATCAAACGTTTTAAGGGGTCAAAATTGTGGTCAAAGTAAATATGTCGACTTTGAGAAGGGAAGATAAAAAAACTCATTTCTTACACATTTTTCCAATAGAAAATGTTATTTGAAAAGTCAAACGACTGCACGGTGGCCTAACGTGTGTGACCATATTCCATATAATTCAAGGAAAGACCTCCTTATCAAATGGTATGGTAAAGTTATGTAAATAAAAGAAAATAGCCAGAAAGTAAATTCTATGGTCAGTAAGATAAAGGTTAAGGAGAGTCGGAAATCCGTGCAATCAATAAATGTGAGTATCAAATTGATTTCATTGATTCAATAAAGAATCTTGTCTTTTGAATTAATTGCTGTAAGAGGTCGTCGACCACCTGTTGCATGCATTAATACATATATATGTATGAATGCGTAAACATATATGCAACTTCGTCTCTACATAAATAGGGAGATACAGAAACATACAATCGTACACACACACACATCTATAATATAAGGCTGAACGTCTGTGTGTGTGTGTCTGGTCACGGATAGGCTCCTATATGGTTGACTATTTTAAAAAACTGATCACATATAATGATAGAAAATATATCGAGACACAGGAATGGGTATGTTTGATCTGGCATAATGATGATTCATTAAAATTGTGGGGTCTGCATACGCGCCTGGTCCACAAGGTATGAAAATAAGCAATTTAAAAATTAAAAAAAAACGTTTACAAGTGTTTTTGATATAGATGTACATAAGAATACTTTGATAAGTATGTTTTAACTTAAATAGGGATGGTATAATAAAATTGTGGGGTCTGCGTTCGCACCTCGCCTCCATAGAATGGAGATAGGCACAAACTTTAATAAAGGCTTTTCATATCTATCTGCGTAAGTATACTTTGATAACACAAGGGAACACTCAATATGTTGCATTTAAAGAAAGACTTGTTTCTAGTCAATTTAAGTGTGCTGAGTTCAAATCTGAAGTTAGTTTTATTCTGCAAGCTACAGATTTTGTGCAATCTTTGATTTATATTAAAAAAGAAAAAAAAAACGAGCATTATTATAGGATATTGCAATGTCAGCCACAAAACAGTATATTTAACAAGGCAAAAGAAACAGAACAATAAAATGTGATTTTAGATTAAAGTACACCATTGTTAGAAGTGCCATATGTTTTTCTGGAAAAGTTTCTCAGAAAACAGTCTTCATCGCAACGTGAGATAAGCGTCATTCACAACGTTCTTCAGATAAGAGTCAATCACATCTAATAACGCTTATCACTTTCTGTCTGAACAGTATTTCAGTCAGGCAGGAATTTGCGTTTGTAACTTTTGCGTTTGTACACTTCATCTGGGCAATCTCGTTTAATACTCCAGCAGTAGTCGGCCATCATACTTTTGTCCCAGCGACCTTGGTAGCGTTCTTCCATGATCTTTAGGTCTTGGTGGAACCGCTCTCCTTGTTCGTCACTCACAGCCCCCAGGTTTTCAGGGAACTGGTCAAGATGGCTGTTCAAAAAATGAAGCTTGATGCTCATGTTGCACCTGAGAGCACGAAAATCGAGGAGCATTCTGTTCACAAGTTCATTGTAGTTCTCTGCCTTGTTGTTTCCAAGGAAAGTCTGAACGACTGCCACAAAGGATAACCATGCTGCCTTCTCCAAGGCGGTCATCTTGGCAACAAACTGATCATCACGAATGAGGGTTCGAATCTGTGGGCCATCAAACACACCTGCTTTGATCTTCTCGAACGACAACCCTGGTATAGCTGTGACGATGTGTTGGAGATATTCACCTTCGGTATCCAGTGCCTTGACAAATTGTTTCATCAAACCTAATTTGATGTGCAGAGGAGGAAAAATGATCCTATCTCTGTTAACAATTGATTGGGTCATGTGTGATATTTGGCATGCATGCTTCAAGGGTTTCACGAACAGGCCAGTCCTTCTGGACCCAGTGTCTGTCTCGTGCTCGACTGTCCCACATGCAGAGGTAACATGGAAACATGGTGAAACCTTTCTGTTGACCAAGAAGGAAGTTTACCATTTTCAAGTTTACACAAATGATCCAGTTGTGCTCATGATATTTTAAGAAGTCCATGACAATTCTGATGTCATCATAGTCTTCCCGCAGATGAACTGGATGACCGACAGGGACTGCCCCGTAAACATTGCCATTATGCAAAAGAACACACTTGAGACTGCACTTAGAACTGTCTAAAAAGAGCCGCCATTCAGTTGGATCATAGTGAGGAACACCCAGTTCTTTGAGAAGACCTGGGATATCATGGCAGTAAACAAACTGTCTGTCTTCTGAAAAGAAGGTCACAAAAAGCTGGTCACGCTTTCTGTAATATGATACTTTAACTTAAAAAGCTCAGTTGCTTTCTTTGAAAGACTTAAATCCCGAACTAAGTCATTCAGTTCAGTCTGGTGAAGAGGCTTGGGGACTGGGGGAGATTCAGTCTCTGAAGAACATTCCTCGGGTTGTTCCCACTCAGTTTCTGGTAATTCATTGTCACAACTGTCTTCCTCGTCCATGTCATGCCCAATGTCTTTATCGTTTAATGAAGGCAAACCTTTGAAAACTGGAACAAGAACTTCTTCAGAGTGCAGAGCAGGTCGAATAGCTGAGGAAATGTTCGGATATACGATCTTATTCTGTTTTTCTTGCCCACACCTGCTGTGTTTACCATGCAGAAGTAGCAATCAGTTACATGGTTGGTGGGTTCTCGCCAAATCATTGGAACTCCAAAAGGAAGACCATTGCGTTTTCCTTTGGTCCAGCTTCGGAGCATTTCCTCACAATTGTAGCACACAACATGAGGAACCCATTGCTTGTCTTGGTCACCAAGATGAACTTCAAAATAAGCCTTGTAGGCTCGCTTCACAAATAAGGATATGTTACGTCTCTGATGATGGAGTGTGTAGCAACCACAGATGTAACAGAAGGCATCAGGCTTGTTTCTACACTGATGTCTCGATGAGGAAGCCATGTTTAATCTGGAAAAAAGAAGGCCGATAAAAATATTAGAATCTATCTATGTATATAATCTCAAAATGCTAAGATTTGGGTTACGTAAGTTCATATTTCGACTATTTCATCTCAAATTGCATGAGAACTAGAGCTTATGCAGAAAAACTAATTTCTGATTTGAAATCAGCGCCTAAAAATCCCGCAGAATCAGTTAAAAAAGCAAATGCAACAGAAAGTTAAAAAAAAATAGTGTTCCCCAGTGTAATTATGTTTCAGTTTGAAGAAATATGGTATAATAAAATTATGGGGTTTTCATTCGCACCTGACCTCCATAGAATGGAAATATGTCACAAAGTTTAACAAGGTTTTTTTAATATAGATCCACAGAATATTGTAATAAGTGTTTCAGTGTGAACAGGTATGGTATAATAAATTATGGGGTTTATCTATTTTATTTTTACTTTCATCATATTTTGCTTTGGTTTTGATACCCCCAAAGTCGAAGCTATCTCTTTACAACCCTTCCTTTTCATAACCTATCATACTTTCATAAATCAGAGTCCATTTTCTGTAGGCTGTTTTTGAACTCAGTTAATGACGGGCACTTTTGCTAGTACATACATATATATATATATATATATATATATATATATATATATATATATATATATATCATAATTCAGTAATTTAAATTTAATGATGTGAAACGGTGAAATTTCAAATCTAAAATTTTTATTAAATGCAAGACAAAGAATACATTTCAATAAGTATATCTCCTTAACCTATAGGTTTTCGATGTTTACCCATCTCCTCAGAGGAAAAAATATATATCACTAATATATATATATATATATATATATATATATATATATATATATATGTGTTAGTGATGGGACGATTCCAGTATATTTAACGATTACGATACAATTACCGATTCCATATTAAATTCCCGATTCCGAGACAATTACCAATTCCGATTTCGATCCTTTCTAAATCTCTAAATATTTAACTCTAAAGTTGTTATTTTTCACGATCACCGTAAAAACACATGTTAAAAAACGATACACTCGTGAGAGATGATCTATCGATTTGAGTTTTAATAATCTGTTAAAATTTACAGACATTCACTATTTAACTATTATTATCAGCGGTAGAATATTTTTATTTAAAGAAAATCAAAAAAAAGAAGCCAATTAAAAGAATCGTTGTTGGCATCGGAAAATAGGCACAAATTTTTCCGATTTCAATACTGATTCTTATACTCACCCAAAATTTTCACTGTATGTACCGTATGAGCCATAGAAATTTCCGGGTTGGTATCTGGAGTTGCATTAATTCACTGGGAGAAATGCACCACCGGTCTTCATTAAAACATGCATCTCGGAGAAGGAAAACCCTGCGATCTATTGTATACGCTGTCCTGTGGCAATTATCTGCAGTGACGGAGGTTAGCAGTGATACCAAAAAGTGTGGTTGGTTCTACACAAAGCCTTCACCACTATAAACAAATCACGGATTTCCGAGAAACTTAGTTGTTATGGTGGAACAAAATTGATGGGAGATTCCGTGTGTGTGTGTGTGTGTGTGTGTGTGTGTGTGTGTGTGTGTGTGTGTGTGTGATTACTTCATCTAATCACATAAATTAATATACAAAGATATAATTTTATGTGTAAATTTTTCAGTATTTACTTCAACAGTGCTCGCTACATAGATAGAGCTAGGTAGTAAATTATAATTTTGCTAATTCCTACCTTCTGATGAGAAGGAGAGTATTTCTTCGAAACTCCGCGGATTAAGGACTATCCACTTATCAAGTGTTTCCTTTTCAGATTAAATATGTTTTTAACTCATTTCAAAGTGTTTTTAACATATTTCATTAACTGTTTGCTCATATATATATATATATTTATATATATATATATATATATATATATATAGAGAGAGAGAGAGCGAGAGAGAGAGAGAGAGAGAGAGAGAGAGAGAGAGAAGTTAACTTGAAAAAACAGATTCTTTTCAGAAAGAAAGGGCTAATAATGAAGCTCTACCCGATTAAGAGGAGCAATTATAAGAAAAGATAGGGAGATAATAATTAAAATTAGATTGTAACTTTATTGCATTATCATGTCAGTAAGGATGAGGGTGATTACAATGCGTGAAAGGGGATGGGGACGGAAAATAAAGACTAAACAATAAAACAAAAATAAAAAGTAAAAAATAAAATAAATAATAAAAAAAATAAAACATAAAACCAGAAATACAGAATAACTTTCCACAAAAAGGCATATACACTTCTATTGTATCAACTTCACGGTGTTGCATATTAGCACCCCTAGGGTATTGCCGAATTACCTAAGACAGAAAATTATTATTATTATTATTATTATTATTATTATTATTATTATCGTGTGGATTGAATTAGATTTGTTTTAAAGAGAAAAATATAATTCAAAAACAAATATGGTTAAATGACGTTTTAGGAATTTAACTTGACTAGATTCTACAAACAATAACAAGATGGAATTTTAAATAAATAAAAACAAATATGTTTTAATAAAAAACGTAAACAAAATACGTGATGAATGTAGATCATTCGGTTTATGTCTTTATGATGTAACGAGATAGTTTGGAAATATACGTAATCGATTAGTTCGGAGTTAGTCAGGAGTCTTGAGCAAACAAGTTGGAATGAATAGACGGGACGGACAAGTTCTCAGCTGGTTGGCAATCGTTCAGCTATTTAAGTATTCAGTTGGAAATAAATACATAATCTCTGAAAACGGAATGGCGTGGAACCCCAGAACAAAAAAGAGGAATAATTGTAACTGTAAATGTGGAAAAACAATTTGGTTGTCTGAGTTTTGAGGTAAGAAAATGACTTGCATTTTCAAAAGCGTGTCTGGAACAATACAGCGATGGTTCTGACGAAAATAGTATATTTTTTTTTTTTGCATGGAGGTCACCACTTATCAAGGCCCAGAAGCCACTCGGGGATAAGGGTTATTGTGTGTACATTGGGATAGTGTTGTAGTATTCGTTAGTATTGGGGATTTGATAAAGTGTCATTACTTAAGGGGGGGGGGGTTCATCAAGAATTTGTTTATGTTGGACTTGAAGACATCCAAGTTGAAGTCAGGAGGGAAACAGGCAAGCGGTAGAGAGTTCCACAGGCGTGCAGTTCTAAGAAAGAAGCTTTGTTCATGGAATCTACGCTTTGATTTAAGCACAGATTCACTGGGAGAAATGCACCACTGGGGAAAATTATTGACAGTGGTTTCAGCTAGACGGGTGTTTATCGTGAAAGATTGACGAGAGGGAACCAGAGATTGGAGCTCAGACGAGCATTTGCCATAGAGATAATGATAAAACAAAGATAGGCTCGCAACGTCTCTTCTGTGAGACAGAGGTTGCAGGGAAGAGAAAAGGGCATCCCCCACTAATCCACAAAGTCTGTTTTGTACTCTGTCAAGGCAGGATAGGCTGTTTTTAGCAGCTCCTGCCCAGATGTGGCAGCAGTACTCCATCCTTGGATATACTTGGCTTTTATATAGATAAAGAATTGCATCAGTAGTGAGATATCTTCTGGAGCGGTAGAAGAATCCCACCATTTTCCCAGCGACCTTGGCCACAGACTTGATTTACGTGTTCCATTTCAGATCAGGAGTAAAAGTCAATCTCAGAAGCTTATCAAAATATAGGGCCTCACCTAGATGAGAGCCATCCATTTCAATTGATGCCAGATAGGGATCAGAACGTTGATGATGTAAAGATTTATGATTGTTATATTTAAATTTTGTACCCACCAAAGAATCATGATATATATATCATAGGATCTAAATTGCACCTCCAGAAATGTAGTATATGCACTAAGATGCACAACATGCAACAAATCCTACATAGGCGCCACCAAAAATTTCAGCAATAGAGTGGCCCTACATAAGAGCAACATCAAAATTGCAGATAACAGACACCTCTATGTTTCAAAACACGTACACACATGCAGTGGAAATAGCTTCAAAATAATGCCAATCTTCCAAACAGACAATTATTTTTATTTACTTACACAGGAAAAAAAAACTTCATCACCAAATTCACTCCTGAACTAAACAGAACCTAATACCATCACACAAAAACATGAAATGCAAGGTACACTTGCATGCACACCCATACACATACACATACACACACCCACACACAAATCAGAACCGACACATTAAAACACACACACGTGCGCGCATACAACCACACACAGACATAACACCCCTATCTCTAATACAACACACTGAGCAATACCAACCCTACTTAACCTCGAAACCAACAACACTAGGAGACACCTAGAACCGTAGTATGATATCTGTTCCAACACCTCGCTCCCTCCTCAGTCAGGGGAGGAGAACCCCCTCATGACTGAAACGACTATCTTCCCTTCTATCATCCCCCTCACATACCTACACCCCCTCCAATGCCCCCCCTCTGGGGAACAAAATCTTCCCCATACTAGGAACCGATCCTGGGTCTAGCCACATGGGGAGACAAATAAACAGAAACATTAAAAAATCCCCTATTTTAAATACACCCCTCTTTCTAAACAAACATAATATAAGACTAAAACGAAAAAAAATCACAATATTAAAATCCAAGAATCCAAAAAATAAATATCAAAATAGAATGAAAGCACCCCTACCCTTATTTCAGAAGAGCCAGTCCCCCCTCCCCACACATACACATTAGTAACGACCTCGGACCACAGCCGCCTTCTAAGAAAGCAAATAACCCCAAAATACTATAAAACAATATACACATTCCCAAACCAATAAAAGCAAACACACACACGCACACACACACATAAACACACACGCACACGCACACACACACACACACACCCTACCCCACCCTAAAGGAAAAGAAAAAAAACACATTAGCAGAAAGAAATAGCGACTGACTGATACAGCCAGGTCAAAATCTCCCTGGACAAACAAAATATAAAGCAATAAAAAAAAAAAAAAAAAGCATACCAATGTATAATAAACACTTACAAGCCTCCACCCCTTGGAAAAACTTCAAACTAACGAAAATCGCCATTTTTACACATTTGAAAATAATTTCTGACGAGGACGCATCAGACCGTCTGAAACGTACGTAAACGATTTCAATGACTTAAAAACATTATTACAATGATCCAAACATAATTCTCAATGAAAAACCAAGACACGGAATAATAAAATAATGTTAAAAAATACACATTGTTGGTGACTACTCCCTTATTTAAATATATATATATATATATATATATATATATATATATATATATATATATATATATATATATATATATATATACACTAATATGTAATATACTGAGTTCGTGTAATTCAGTAAATTTTCATATACCAATTGCCATCAACACCTTGTCTTGAAGTCTTGAAGTCTTGATTTTGCACACACAGTATATATATAACCAAGAAAATGAAAAAAAGTGTTTTAAATTCGAATAATTGTTGTTGGCAAATAACGTGCTTATTTAGAATTCGACCCAATTTATATATATATATATATATATATATATATATATATATATATATATAGTCATCCACATACAGTACTGTTTCGCTGTATCATAGCTCATCAGTGCGGCTAGATAGGCAACTACCTCAAGCTGGGATCGAAACCCAACCGCCCATACGACAGTCAAGGCTTTGAACCATTACGCTAATCAGCAGCTACTGTGCAGGTAGTGAATTAACAATGTTTTGACATCGTCCGAATATATATATATATATATATATATATATATATATATATATATTAGTGATGGGGCGATTCCAATATTTTCCAATATTTTTCCTGATTCTGATACAATTACCGATTCCGATTCTTTATAAATCTCTAATTATTTGACTATAAAATGGTTATTTTCTCTCACTTATCTTAAAAATGTGCAGATATTTTCTCAAAAGTAAAGATACGTTTGTAGGTGATGATCTACGGATTTTAATTTTATTGGTTGTTTAAAATCGATTTTATTGGTTGTTTAAAATCGATAAATATTCGCTATTTTATCATTCCAACCCAGTATTCGGCTTTCTTTCCAGAACAGTTCCGATATATTTTAATAACTAAGTTGTTGTTGTTGTTTTTTTTTGTTTTTTTGTTGGGGGGGGGGTATGATTCTTAAAGAATTTCCATGCCTTTTCTACAAGTATTTTAGTGGTGAATGCTCTGACGAACTGCAATCACTTGTGCCCCCACGACGCGAGCACCCTCGACAAACCCGACAGGCTACTAGATCCCACCCCCACACTGTAGAGATCCCTAGATGTAAAAGATCTTTTTACTCCAATAGTTTCTTCCCCAGAACCGCAAGACTCTGGAATTCCATTCCAGGTCCCTGCTTCCCCAACAGTACTGACGTGCAGAAGTTCAAGTGTAACGTGAACCGACACCTTGCTGCCCAAATCCCTACATAGTACCCCAGTAGTTGTTTCCCCTGATAGTAGCCCCCTACACCAAAGTGGCAATTTGCCTTGTTTGGGGTGAAAATGTAATAAAAAAAAAAAAAAAAAAAAAAAATTTCTTTTCACCGAATTTTATCCTCTTTAATCCAAGGAAAAAAAAAAAAAATCTCCAACTAATTGTTTTTTTGTTGTTTTTTTTTTTCCGAGGAATATATAAACTCTCTTTGATGAGTTGGTTGGTGTTTTTTCACCATTCACTGTAAGACACAATAAAATATTATGAAAGTAAAAATAAATATATATTTGGCTTTGGAATGTTAGGAAAATATGTTTCTTAAATTATATTTCACCTTTTATTTATACCAAATCCTTTAATTTATGAAGCTCAATGTTACTACAGACCAAATACAAATAAATGACAAAAGTCTGAATTCCAAAATTCAAAATGTTGACCATCTTACCGTTTAATATTTTTAAGCACGTTGAAATGCACAATATTACATTTACAATTCTCAAGAAGTTTTTATGATATTAAGACCTTTATTATCCAACTCCATATTCGTTCAAAAGAGGGAGAGAGAGAGAGAGAGAGAGAGAGAGAGAGAGAGAGAGAGAGAGAGAGAGAGAGAGAGTTGTTGTTGTTGTTGCTGCCACCGACGCCTGTACATTATTTATTTATTTTTTTGTTTTTTACTTGCCTCCCCATGAGGGCAGAGTTAGCCACAAAGTTAGTTTTTAATGTGTGTGTGTGGGGGGGGGGGACCAACTTCCCCAAAAGGGTACTCTGGTTAGTAAAATCAGTCATGAAGGATTTCTTCTCCATTAACCATTTATAACAATTATAGTGTTAAAAAAGCTTCAACCAGAACTTGCTCCCATACTTGCGAAACTATTTAAGCGCTACCTTAAGGAGAAGTGCTTTCCGACTCCCTGGAAGACCTCATCAGTTTGCCCTGTATTTAAGAATTCAGGTGATAAGTCATCTCCCTCTCAGTACAGACCAATAAGTCTCCTGTGTGTTATGAGTAAGGTGCTGGAATCCATATAAAATAGAGAAATAGTCAACCACCTCAGCAGGAATAACCTTCTTAGTGACACACAATATGGTTTCTGCTCTGCAAGATTTACCGCAGATGTGCTGCTGGTTATATCCCACAGGATTAGTGAATCTCTTGACAAAGGCTTCCTTTCTAGGGCAATTGCTCTTGACATATCAAAGGCCTTCGACAAGGTATGGCATAAGGATTATACTTCACAAGATTTCCAGCTACGGTATAACTGGAAATGTTTTCTCAATCATTAAATCATTTCTCTCCGATAGGCTCATAAGAGTAGTGGTAGATGGACAAAAATCGGAGGCCTGCAATATAAATGCTGGAGTCCCTCAGGGGTCAATCCTGGGCCCAACTCTCTTCCTGATCTACATCAATGATCTCCCTAAACACATACTTAAATCATTCGTTGACATCTATGCTGATGACACGACCATCTACGGCAACACATCAAAGGCTGTAAATGTTCTCTCTGATTCTCTCTCCTCTGATCTCGAGCACGTGGTTTAGTGGGGGAAGATGTGGCTGGTTACCTTTAATGCATCCAAAACCAAACTCCTATCCTTACATCATCAACGCTCTGATCCCCATCTGGCATTAATTGTGATGGAGGGCTCTCGTCTGGGTGAGGCCCCGTGTTTTAACAAGCTTCTGGCTTTGACCTTTACTCCTGATCTGAAATGGAACACGTACATCAAGTCTGTTGCCAAGGTCGCTGGAAAGATTGTGGTATCTTTCTACCGCTCAAGAAGATATCTCACTACTGATGCAATTCTCTATCTATATAAAAACCAAGTACGTCCAAGGATGGAATACTGTTGCCATATCTGGGCAGAAGCTGCTAAAAACAGCCTATCCTGCCTTGACAGAGTACAAAATAGACTTTGTGACTTAGTGGGGGATGCCCTTTTCTCTACCCTGAAACCTTTCTCCCACAGAAGAGACGTTGCGAGCCTATCCTTGTTTTATCGTTATTTCCATGGCAGGTGCTCGTCTGAACTCCAATCTCTGGTCCCCTTCTCCAATCTTTCACGAAAAACACCCGTCTAGCTGAATCCACTGTGAAAAATTTCCCCCACTCTTTATCTATGCCTAAATCAAAACGTGGATTCCATGAACAAAGCTTCTTTCTTAGAACTGCACGCCTGTGGAACTCTGTTCCGTCTGCCTGCTTCCCACCGGACTACAACTTGGATGTCTTCAAGTCCAACATTAACAAATTCCTAATGAATCGCCCCTTTAAGTAAACACTTCATCAAATCTCCACACTAACGTACTGTACTTGCAATAACCCTTATCCCTGAGTGGCTTCTGGGCCTTGATAAGTGGTGATCACTGTGTAAAAAAAAACAAAACAAAAAAAACCGAGATCAAAAAAGTGAAGTGAAAATATGAAGTGCAGCATCAGAACAGATACTACACTTTGAGGTATTTATTTGCTCCCCCACTGAGCAAATTAGGCACAAAGCCGATTTTTAAAGCGAGGAGTGAAGGGAAAATGGGGACCAACTCCCCGGGGAGTAGGGGAGCTGGATAGTGACAATTGGTATGAAGGGTTGCCCTTACATTGACCAAGGTCTTATATGTGGGATTGTTCCCACATATGGTCTTTGCTTGCAGTATCTGCCGGAAAAGATACTACACTTTGATCCTGTCCCGAAGGCCAAGAACTCTTTTTCTATTTATTTACATTAATTTAATTTGAACGTTTGAATAAATTATTAAGAAAATTTTACCAGCAGCATACGATGCTAAACAAGGGAAGTAACTCTGTTATTTCCAAAAGAAGGGAAATAACTCTGGAATTTAAAACAAGAGTAGCATTTCTTCCAAACTTTTTCCGCATGTTACAAATTTATTTATTAATTTCCATTAAAACATTAAACGAGTACATTGGTTGCCACTGAAACATAGGGAGCTAGTGTGAATTAGACATACATTTATAGGAGTATTATAAGTACGGATTGGTGAAGAAAGATGCTTGTTTACATTACATTTAAATGTCTGCATGTCAGTACAGTCAGAGAGCAGGAGATCGAGAACAAATTTCAAAGTCTAGCAGTTCACAAGAGTGAAGAAACTAGAAGGCTTTCTGTCATCTGGGGACCTTTGCAGTGAAGGGGTTGAATTTTGCTGCTTGTCAGGTTAGTCAAGGAGTATTTACGTTGAGGGTGCACTAGTGCTATGAGTTTTTTTTTTTTTTTAAACACATTCTAGTAAATTAGTTATAAAACAGGCATAGGTGGGGTGCAACATTACGATGATGCGACAGAGGTTGGAGCTGGGTTGATAGTGCGAGACCTATTGTTGGAGAATCTTTCTTGTAACATGTTTAGACATGTTTAGACATAAAGTGAAGAGGGAGAGACTAGAAATGGATGCATCAGTCGAGATGTGGCAACAATACTCAGTATGCAAATGGAAGCTGATGCAATTCTCAGGTACATCCAAAGATGGAGCACAGATGAGCACTTGCCACGAAAATAATAATAAAGCAAAGATAGGCTCGCAACATCTCTTTTGTTTTTTGTTTTTTTTACAATGGGTCACCACTTATCAAGGCCTGAAGCCCACTCAAGGATAAGGGTTATTGCGTGTACAGTAATCAATGAGATAGTATTGTAGTAATCATTAGTATTGGGGGCTTTGATAGAATGTCTTACTTAAGGGGGCGGTTTGACAGGAGTTTGTTTATGTTGGACTTGAAGACATCCAAGTTGTAGTCAGGTGGAAAACAGGCAAGCGGCAGAGAGTTCCACTGGCGTGCAGTTCTAAGAAAGAAGCTTTGCTCATGGAATCTACATTTGGATTTAGGCACAGATAAAGAGTGGGGAAATTTTTGTTGCTGAGAAGAGAAAAAGGTATCCCCCACTAGATTACAAAGTCTATTTTGAACTTTGTCAAGGCAGGATAAGATTTTTCTAGCAGCTTATCCTGCCCAGATGTGACAACTTATGGTTTCCCCCCTTACCAAACTTTCATTAAAAACACTCATCTAGCTGAAACTACTACCAATAATTTCTTCCACTCTTTATCTGTGCCTAAACCTAAACAAAGCTTCTTTCTTAGAACTGCACTCCTATGGAACTCTGTTCCATTTCCCTGCTTTCCAGCTGTTTACAATTTGGTCATCTTCAAGTCCAACGTAAACAAATTCTTGATGAGCTGTTCTCTTTAAGTAATCCAACTTACCAAATTTCCACTACTAACGATTACTAGGATATTGTCCCATTGACTATTGTACACTCATTAACCCTTATCCTCGAGTGGCCTTTAGGCCTTGATAAGTGGTGACGCGTTTGTAAAGAAAAAAACAAAAAAAAACTATGTAACGATATAGGATGCTCTCTAGTTTGAGTAATTTTCTAGCAAGGTAATGGGAACCCATTTTCTTTGCAAGAGCCTTGGGTGGTAGAGTCAGGAAAACAGAGAGTAGGAAGGAAATTCCAAAGACAACCGGTTTGAGATTAGAAGCTATTAATGGTGATGCCTTTGTAAAAAAAAAATTAATGGTTATGCCTTTGTAAAAAAAAATTAATGGTGATGCCTTTGTAAAAAAAAATTAATGGTGATGCCTTTGTAAAAAAAAATTAATGGTGATGCCTTTGTAAAAACAAATTAATGGTGATGCCTTTGTAAAAAAAAATTAATGGTGATGCCTTTGTAAAAAAAAAATTAATGGTGATGCCTTTGTAAAAAAAAAAATTAATGGTGATGCCTTTGTAAAAAAAAAATTAATGGTGATGCCTTTGTAAAAAAAAAATTAATGGTGATGCCTTTGTAAAAAAAAAAAAAAAAATGGATGTTTCCACTTCTGTCAATTTTTAGGAAAACGTGTTGTATCATGGTTCTGTTTCTGTCCATTTTCAAGTGGCAATATGTCTTGTTAGGGGGTGAATGTGAGTAAAAAAAAAAAATTAATTCCTTTGAAATGGGTTTTTGCTACAAGTTTTGGGCAAATGTATAGTTTAGCAGCGTAAATTATTTGACAGACAAAAAAATTATAAAAATAATTATTTTTATATAAAACACATTATTAGATCCTAAGGCTGAAATAAAACAAAAATTTAATTTTTATTTTTTCAACATTTTTTATTAGACTAAATGTACGACAATCGAGGCCGCCATATTGTTTTTCACATTTTACAAAATGGTCAAAACAGTTCCAAGAGTGTAAAAAAGTCAAATTCATCAAAGCTTTCAATTGTATATCCCCATCCAGTTAAAACGTCTACCCCTCTTTTCTTCTTATTCGACTCAGTGCATGTATTAAAATGCATTAGAAACAATTGGCTTGGCCAAAAAGATGAACGTAAATGCATGATGTTCCCAAAGTTTTGTTATAATGGAAATCATGAATTAGGTAACATTCAAAGTGCTCCATTTCTAGTTTACATAAACTTTATGCCCTAGAATCTCAATCACTTGTGAAATATTGCTATAAGTTGACTTCAAAAGCTCTTTCTCCGACTACTTTTGAAAGGCAAACTGTTAATTTGGTTTTGCAAATTTTCAACGAATATACTATTCAATGTTTGCTAACCTTAGGAAAACAGGAATGCTTGCTAAATTATGCAGAAATCGCAGAATACATTCAAATATTTTATATTTGGTGGACAATACTGAATGTGAAAACACCATATTAAGGCTGTTGACTTCTTAATAAATATGCTAATCCACTTACATTAAATAGTGATAATTATAGTTTCCTAAATATGTTCTGTGACTGGTTAGAAACCTGGAATAGCATTCCTGGAAGAACTGGAAAGTTAACAAAGGAAATATATACTGCTTTGCACCATACTAATTACGCAATTTTAGAATTTACTAAATATTGTATAAATGTACTGAACATGGTGTATATATTACCAGGAAAATTTCAGACAGATAATCTTGAGGCAAGTTTGGCCAGTTTCGACAACTTAGTGGAGATCATTATAATATATCGATACGCCAGGTGTATGAATGTGAAAAAAACTCAGAATTTTGTCAGTTTTAAAATTGAGCTTACCAATTAATAATCAAACTATTGAATTGAAAAATTTAAAAGAAACTAACTGGGATGAAATGACAAGGGAGCAAGAGTTACATGTTAATAAATTTAACATAGATGTAACAGAAGATGATGTTAATCAATGCAAGGAAGTACTTCCTGTTATATTATGCTTAGCAGGTTATTGCTGTCATGCAGTTTTCAAAAAACTGAAATGCAATAGCTGCAAAAATTTAATATCCGGGAGAGAGGCTGTTGAAGAAATAGCTGAATTAAACAGCTTTCAGGGTATTAACAGAGGTTCTCTGCTATACCCAAATGATATAACTAATAATTTTGTCTTATATAATTATATAGTTATAAACAAACTTACAAAATGTGATTCTTTTTTACTTCTGATTCATCAGAGGAAATTAGCCATGTACATAACTTTAAATATTTTGGCTGATCAAAATCCATTGTTTCATGTTGACTCTTGTGATGAGGGTCACACAATTCAGCAAATTGAAAAATGCTGATATGGAGTTCATCGAATTCCCTTATAAACAATTTTTGTCGCAAAAAGAATAACAATATTAGTAAAAAAAATATCAGAAAAATTCAAACTTTTAATTAAATTCTACAACAGATTTTTGAAAAGTTTTAATATTCAATGTTTGAAATATTTCTGCTTTAGTAACTTTGTTTATACTAACATTTGTTTGAATTTAATTTTTAACTTATTGTTTGTTATTCAGTTAAACTAATTGTTCGTTATTCAGTTAAACTAATTTATTGTTTGTTATTCAGTTAAACCAATTTATTCTTCGTTTTTCAGTTAAACTAATTTATTGTTCGTTATTCAGTTAAACTAATTTATTGTTCGTTTTTCAGTTAAACTAATTTATTGTTCGTTTTTCAGTTAAACTAATTTATTGTTCGTATTTCAGTTAAACTAATTTATCGTTTGTTTTTCAGTTTTGATTTTTAAAATATTGTTTTTTTTATTTAAAAATATTTATTGTTCATTTTTATTTATTTCTATTGAATAAACTTCAGTTTCATACAAATCAAATCGTATTCCTTCTATTTTTAAACTTTTTAACAACTTTTCTCCCTTTCAATTCGTTTTTTATTACTAATATTTTTATTATTAATATTGGATGAATTTCAGTACAAAGTATCATGTTTATCTTTTTTAATCCAATTTTGAAGTTTTCTAACGCTTTCTGTAAAAAATGTCTGCTCATTATTGATAGTCTGTGTTCCACTTATCTTGCTTGGTAAGACCTATGGCGATTACGTCATTTTTCAGCTGACAGGCCATCTATGACGATGGTTGTGGTTGAAGTCAGCCATTATGGCATTTGTTGAACACGCCACGGGGAGATAACTCCAGTTAAAGCGCCGAGACTCCCTCCCCATCTTTATTACTAGCTTTTCTTCCTAAAAATCGAATCTTTTGATCGATATCATAACAAATTGTTTTTTCGATGTAAAAAAAAAACCCAAAAAACTACTCGATGAAATTAAGTAAACGTTAGGCCAAGGAGTTTAAAGGAAGTACTTTCGGAAACTTGCTACAAAATCGATTTTTCCAAGTATATTTTATGGGGGGGGGGGGATTCCAGCCTCTATAGTTTAAAATACGATCGAAGCACTCCTCTTAATTTAAAAGTATTTTTGGCGAAAATGTAGAAATATTAATAGTCGAAAATTGTAAAAAAAAAAAAAAAAAAGAATTTAATTATCCATTGACCTGTATACTTTTAACGTGCTAAAACTAAGTTTCTTCTCATTTCAAAATATGTCGTTCAAAATCATTTTTACACACTGAATAAAAAAAATAAATAAATGACCGCTAAACGACTAGGGAGGCTTAACGCCTGAAAAGTTGTAAACAAATGACTTATTCTACCACTAACCCTAACCTCTACCACTAACCCTAACCCTAGCCTCTACCACTAACCCTAAGTTCGAGTTGCACTTACAAATTTAGAGTTAGTGGTAATCATAGATTGCTGTTTTTTTTTTCAATTTTTCAAGAATGAAGTCCCCCAACGGTTAAGTGACAAGCAACCAGTTATTTGTTTTAAAGACAGCTAAAAGAAATAAAATAACTTTAGCACAATTTCCGCACATATAAAAGATATTGAATTTTACTGCGTTTGGTATCAGGTATTTGTTGATTTTTGTTATTGTTTACAATTTCTCGACTGTTAACTATTCTGCACTTTAACTGATGACTGTGTTGTTCTAACTTGCCTCCCCAAAGAGCCAACATTTATGCTGTTATCTATTTGGTAGTTGTCAACCTACCCTTTACAGTGCTGGTCGACGTCAGGCTACACACTCCAGAGCATGTCAACGTCTGGTTACCCGTTCCAGTGCTGTACCTCTACAAGGCCACCATTCGCCCATGCATGGAGTATTGTTACCACGTCATCTCTCTTTCTTGGATAGGGTCCAAAAAAGAGTTTCCAATCTAATAGGTCCCACTTTGTCAACTAAGCTCCAACCCCTGTCCCATCGCCACAATGTTGCATCTCTGTGCCTGTTTTGCAAATATTTTAATGAAATGTGCTCTGATGAACTCATTTCACTTGTGTCCCCTCGATGTAACTATCTCCAACAAACCTGCTTAGCAACAAAATATCACCCCGTCACTGTTTGGGTCTCTAAATACCAGAAAGCTGTCTACATTAATAGTTTCTTCCCTCAAACAGCTAGACTTTGGAATTCCTTTCCTGCTACCTGCTTCCCTGGCTGTACTGATATGCAGAAGTTTAAATGTAACGTAAATCAATATCTTGTTAATCTTTCTTCGGCATGGCCCCCAAATAGTTGCCCTTTACATGCAAGTGGTAATATGCTTTGTCATGGCTGAACGTGAGTAAAAAATAAATAAGTAATAAATAAATAAATAAACATTTTTTAAATTTTTAATAAAATATGAACATACAGTTTTTGTAACACATTTATTAAATTAAAATAAATATAAGAAACTTCGAACGACACATAATAGAGTATTTCGTTGCTGTTTTCGTTTGTTTTTTAGCAAAAAAGACATTTTTTTAAATTTATAACGTGAATCATGCATTATTGAAATGCGTGTGAATTTTGAGAAAACAATTTTTTGTCTGCCCCTGTTATGCACTCTCCTCACGTCCCAACTGAAAACCAAAATAAGGGATTCCGTCATAGTAG
>NC_136526.1:65940894-66145894 GCF_053919585.1 Euprymna scolopes
TTTTGAATTTTCCAATACATCGGTAAACACAGTATGTTTTTCGAGCTGAATAAACATGTTAAATTAAATAAAAACACCGAAAACATATCCAGTTAGGTAGAAAAGTAACTTATCTTGTCTTTGATAACATTTATTTGTTATATATTTGTTTTTTGACAACTTTTTCGAATCTACGTGTACAGTAATACAAACCGTCATTCTTTAATGTCTTGATTAAACTTGATTACAAGTACCAAAAAATGTTTCATTTAAATTATTAAATTGTTGTAGACCAGGGGTGGGCAAACTTTTCAGTGCAAGGGCCGCATTAAAAAATTCTAAATTTTACTGGGCCGCATAGTATATTTTCCAATATAATTGATATTTAAAAAAGACAAAATAAAAGGATTTCAGAGAAAAAATATAATTAATCTTCATTTATTCGCATTTTAAAGTACTATAGAAGATTCCCATAAAACACATTTATTTGAAAGATACAGTAACTTTAAACTTTAAAAGAAAACAATTTTATTAATATGTATTTTTAAGTATGAGTTTCACATGAAACACATTTGAAAAACAAATAACCTTGTTTGAAGAATAAAAGCAATTCTGAAGTAACTCTGTTTAAAGAGATTAAAAAATATCTTAATTAATATTTTAGAATAAAATCTTTAAAAGATACACATATAAAGTAACTCAAAGGACAAAAATGAATTTCTATATTAAAAAAGAACCGTCACATGAAGCATATTTATTTAAAAATAAAGTAACTCAATTTAAAAAGGAAAACATTTGTATTGATATTTTAAAACAGAAATTTCAATATAGAAAAAGTCTGCTCACATATGTAAGTTGAAGCAAATAACACAAACATCTTCCTTGCAAGATTTTTCAGATTTTAAAACTTTTCTGGGTGCAGAGATGCATAAAATTCGACTAGTGGTTTATTTTCAAAGAGCCTTTTTAAAGAATTGTTGACTTGCAAATCAATAAGATCTACCTGTAGTTCTTCGGCAGCTGTTTCAACGTCATATGCAAAAGGTGAGCTGAGCAAATCAAACTATCCTTCAATTGCCTTGAAATCAGCAAATCTTCTGATAAATTCCTCTTTTAGAGCCATCAAGTGGGAACTGTATTTGTCTGATAATGCTTGTGTAACAACTCGTGATTTCAACAGCGGAAAATGAACAAAGTTTTGCTCTTTAAGCTGCTTGGCAAAAAGTTTAAGTTTCAATTGAAACGCTTTCACTTCAACATACAATTCATGAGCAAATACACTTTTGCATTGTAGTTTTGTATATAACTCACTCAGATTTTGCAATATGTCTACAGCAAATGCAAAATCACAAACCCATTCGTCACACTCCATTTCTTTTAAAAAGTCACAAGGAATTTCTTTCATATTAAAAAACATGACAACCTCTGCTTTAACGTCCCATATTCTCTTCAGTACTTCCCCCACACTTAACCATCGGATATTTGTGTGATACAGCACATCAGTAAACTCTGCCTCGATATCTTCCAAGAAATATTGGAACTGCCTGTGTTTCAGTTCCTGTGCTCTTAAGTTCACTGCACGCTCTACTGGATGCATAACATGTTTGAGTTTCAAAGATGATTTACAGAGGCTTTCTTGGTGTATGATGCAGTAAAAAGACAACACACTGTGCGATGGAAAATCTTTGATTTTTTTTATTGATCAAGGTCACAAGGCCACAGTGTTTGCCTCTGAGTGAAGGAGCGCCATCAGTTGTAATACTTGCCAGTTTATCCAGGCTTAACCTATACCTAATTAGGCTGCTAATGATACTGTTGTATAAATCGTTTCCAGTGGCTGTGTCTTTGAGAGACTCCATGGATAGCAATTCTTCTGTAATTTCAAAGTTTTTGTCAATTCAAAAATGGATAAGCATCGAAAATTTCACGAAAATCTGACCATAGTTGATTTTTGCTAGATTTGTTAAACGAATTTTTGCTAGATTTGTTAAACGGATATGTTTTCAATGCTTACTACGGGGGAACATTATTTTAAAGCGCCAATTATGTAAACACGATTTTCGTCTCGCAATTTCATTATTTTCGTACGATGAAAATTTGTTTTTAATTATTACTAGTTTATTTTGACATTGTTTTAATGGTACAAAAGTTATATTGATAATATTAACTTATAATAAACTTACATCATGTTACATATGGGGGGGGGTAATTCTGTGGTGAATTTTGGAGGTTCCTATGGAACTTCTAATTTCGTTCCAGTGCTAAAAATAACCTTCTAATTAAACACGCGACCAAGAAATCGTATGAAAATAAGAAAATGAATATCAATCAATGTTTGAATTTATTCACAGATAACTAAAAAAACGTTTTGAATAAACAACTGTTGTGGTTTTATTTTTAGAAACGAGACATAAACAACAAATTATATAGGAAACGAGCATTTTTTGGGAGGTTTGTATTACTGTACACATAGATTCGAAAAAGTTGTCAAAAAACAAATATATAACAAATAAATGTTATCAAAGGCAAGGTAAGTTACTTTTCTACCTAACTGGATATGTTTTTAGTGTTTTTATTTAATGTAACATGTTTATTCAGCTCGAAAAACATAGTGTTTACCGATGTATTGGAAAATTCCAGATGGCGCCCGACTCTATTTTTGACACAGTAAGTTTGGGAAAAAGAGTTAGAAATAAAAACACTGTTAAAAACTCACGGTGTCAAAGAGAGAGTCGGGCGCCATTTTGAATTTTCCAATACATCGGTAAACACTGTATGTTTTTCGAGTTGAATAAACAGCTTTTTTACATTAAATAAAAATACTAAAAGAATATCCAGTTAGGTAGAAAAGTAACTTATCTTGGCTTTGATAACATTTATTTGTTATATATTTGTTTTTTGACAACTTTTTCGAATCCATGTGTACAGTAATACAAACCCCATTTTTTAAACGAAAACATAAAATTTGTTTTTAATTTTAACGGGAATAATATTTTTTTTTATTGTTATTAACATGAAAATGGAATTTATAAATTTATTTGAAATTATTGATATTTGTTAAATTAACGGGTAATGAAGCCATTTTTTATTGGTGTTTACATGAAACGATAGAATTTATAAATTTATTTTAAATTATTTGTTTTTTTATATTTTTTTTCGATAAATTATTTTTTCGCTGAATTTGTTTTTTCTATTAAAATTGACTTATTTCATGCATTCGTAGTTTTTAACAAAAAATCAGTAAACCAAAACGAAATTAGAAGTTCCGTTCCATTTTTCTGACAACCGAAAAACATAGCGTGCTCATCCATATTTACCATAATGTTGATACAATTTACGAAAATATTAAAAAAAGAAGTAAAATGAGTACTTCAAAATATAGTTATCGAAACCATAACAAAAAAATTAGAAACCGCATGAAACAAATCGAAGATTCGATTGGTATTCACACATTTTTTGCAATTTTTTTAAACACCCACAAAATTTTACCTTTTATAAACTTTTTGCATATATTTAATTAATTTTTGGTCATTTATAGAAAAATGGAAAACAAGATTAAAAGTGTGTTTTAATAAATATTTTATAAATCAGTTAATTTATTTTAATCAGTAATAAATGTACAAAATTGACTAATATATATATATGTAGGCGTCCTGTAAAATTTTAAATTTTAGATATTATTTCAATCAAGAAATTTGGAACAAGTAAATATTTGACAAAATGGGTCAATATTGATTACATTTTTTTTTAACATTTTGCTTGAATTTGCATAAAACCCTCTTATTGATATTCTAAAAAGTTTGACTTACGAAATTACATAATGGGAATTTAAATTTACTAAATTTTTGTAACAAATTAGCATAATTACAGATGGGAACCAAGTGTAAACTTACCAGTCTCCATAAAACAGTCATTTTTTTTATGTGTAATTCGTAAGGTTTCTTCGTTTTCTTTTACTTCATGTGTTTTTCTTTCTTCAGAAATTTAGATTGTTAACGAAGGTATATTTTCATCTCCAAATTTTCACTTTTTGCAAGAATCTGCCCGTACTTGTGTCCGGCAGTCTGCACAGTTATGAGAAAACCACAATTCAATATTAAGTACTTGGAGGGCCGCATGAATTCCTTTGGCAGGCCGCATGTGGCCCGCGGGCCGTAGTTTGCCCACCCCTATTGTAGACCCTTCAATGTTGCTTTACTTCGAAAAATGTTTGATTTAAATTATTAAATTGTTGAAAACAAAACAATTTTACTTTATAAAAACCAATGTTGCTTTTATTACATTATTGCTTTATTAAAACTATATTTTCTTAAGTTTTCTTTTCATTATATACTAGCATTTCAGCGAAGCGTTTCCCGGGTGTTTGGAGATATTAGGGTTAGGGTTAGGGTGTATGTTGAACAAAAAAAAAGTGGTCAATTTTTTTTAACTTTGACCCCTATTATGATCCCTTAACATTTATTGTTTTGGACACAAATCAAGTTATTAAGTTAGATCCAAGTCCAATGAACCAATATCTAAAATTTCAATTGTTTAGACCCAAAATTAGTGGAGGAGTTTGGTAGAGTTCTCAAAGGTCAAATCTTTGAACTTTGACCCCTTAACAAAGTCAAATTTCTGGCCGAAAACAGATCACATAGATTTTCCCTAATCTCAGTACCCTGTATATCAAATTTCGAGTCTGTAGATTAAAAATTGACACTTATTGTGTAGGGAAATGTGCACACACACACACACACACACACACACACACGTTCACTTTTATAGATATATAGATATGTTGGTTTTATTTAATATTTCTTTTCTATTCACAGATAACAGTGACAAAGGCAACAAAAATATTCTTAAACGTTTCCACTCAATTTTCATCTAAATAACATGGAGACAAGTACTAAGGAGAAATCTTTTTCTTGTGAAGAGTGTGGTGCAACATTCTCATACAAAACTAATTATAAAAGACATTTGCAAACACACACAGGAGTCAAACCATACAGATGTGAATTATGTGGATCTTCATTCTCGTACAATTATAGACTAAAACTACACATACAAATACACAATGGTGTGAAACCTCATCCTTGTTTGGTTTGCGGATCAGCATTTTCAACGAAAAAAGTTTTAGAATTGCATGTTCGAACACACACTGGGGAGAAACCATATTCCTGTGAAACATGTGGTTCGACGTTTTCGTATAATTCGAATTACAAACGACACGTTCGAATGCACAGTGGAGAGAAACCGTATTCCTGTGACGTATGTGGTTCAACATTTTCATACGATTCAAATTTTAAGAAGCACATGAAGACGCACAGTGGCGACAAACCTTATGCTTGTAAAATGTGTCCATCGCAATTTTCGGACCCAACAAATTTCAAAAGACATGTGAGGACACACACTGGGGAAAAGACATATTCATGTGAGCTGTGCGGGTCGTCATTTTTGCGGAATGATCATTTAAAGTCACACATGCGAAAACACAGTGGAGATCGACCTCACGCCTGTGAACTCTGCGAATCTTCATTTCCAACGAAATCACATTTAAAACGTCACATGTATACGCACACTGGCGAACGTCCTCATTCTTGTCAAGTCTGCAACTCGTCGTTTTCGACGCGAAGTGTCTTAAAAGTTCATATGCGAACACACACTGGAGAGAAACCATTTTCTTGTGATGTTTGTGGTTCAGCATTTTCGGACCGTGCAAATTTAAAGCGACACATGCTAACGCATGGTGGAGAGAAGCGTTTTTCTTGCGAAGTGTGTGGTTGTTTATTTCTAACAAATGATTATTTAAAGTCACACATGCGAAAACACAGTGGAGAACGACGTTTTTCGTGTGAGGTTTGTTGTTCTGCATTTGTAACCAAGTTGCATTTAAAGCGGCATATGAAAACACATACTCTCAAAACGCAGCTGTTAAACCAGATATAGTGATTTGGGACAGAGCAGATAAAAAAGGGGCCATAATAGAGGTCAGTGTACCCAATGATACAGGGCTTAACAGAGCTGAGAGGGAAAAGATAACAAAGTATCAAGGACTTATGTATATGAAACGAAATTGAAAATTAAAAGACGTTTCAATTATATCAATCATCATAGGAGCAACTGGGCTAATGAAAAAGAACTTTAAAAAGTACATAGCAAGCATACCTGGTGAACCAAGTGCAAGTAAAATATAAATGATTGCACTGAAAGGGACAGCTAGAATCCTGAAAAGATCTCTTGGTTGGACTCACTAAAATAGGGGTAAATGTTAGACATCTGGTTGGATGTCCCCCGCCCCTAGAAGAAAAAGATGAAGAAAAATGAAAAAAAAAAAGAGACAAACAACTGAACAAGAAAAATATACTATGAAATATTTAAATGGTCAATTGGGGAGAGAAAAATTATGTTCTCAACTTTTTTACTAACTCCGTTTTTAAGATGTAAAAAAGAACTTCAATTGACAAATCGAATATATATCTCATTAAGAGATTTAATGTTCACCCCAGGAAGGGGGCCATTGAGTTCTAAGTAAAAACATACAAAGCAAACAACCTTATTTCATGTCAGTTCTGCAACTTTGCATTTTCTACGGGTTAGGGTTAGGGTTAAGCAAACATATGCCAGAGACACATTTGCCAAACAAACACCGACCTATCTGCTGCCTTCCAACTACATACAAATGGCTGACAGGAATAATTGCTAACGCAATTTATCAGCATTTGACCAATAGTGATTACCTTGAAAAGGAGCAGAAAAGGGGCACCAGAAACAAGCTTGGGACAAAAGATCAACTTCTGAACAAAACCATCCTGGAAGACTGCAGGAAGCATTAAAGAGATCTGTCAGTGGCCTGGATCAACTACAAAAAGGCATTCGACAGTGTGCCTCATTCCTGGATATTGCATTGCTTAAAGCTGTATAATGTCCATGAGAGCATAAAAACTTTCCTTACCAAACAATACAGTCTTCATACATAAGCATCCAGCGAGGCATATTCCAAGGCGATAGCCTATCACCACTACTATTTTGCCTTGCAATCGATCCACTCAGCAAGCTTCTAAAAAATGTGATGCTGGGTACAATCTCAGTAGAGGCAGAAGAAAAGATGAGAGTAAAAGAGTGAATCATTTACTCTCCATGGACCTTGTCTCCCTGATAGAAATTGTGAAAACGTTCTCAGAGGATACTGCATGGAGTTTGAATTTGACAAATGTGCCAAATTTACAATAAAAAAAAAGGTCCGAAAGAAAACAACTGAACATCTTCGTATCAATGACAGCCTTATTGAAGATTTGGGAGGGGATGCCACATACAAATACCTCGGTATCGAGGAAAACGTAAATGTGGGACATAATAAAATGAGACGTAGGACAAAACAGGAATATACAGTACATCTGAAAAAGATCCTCAAAAACAAAATTACTATAAATCAACTTGCAATACCTGTCATCACATATGGTTTCAGTATTATTGACTGGCCTCAATGTAACATAATTGTTTTATCGTTATTTCCATGGCAGGTGCTCGTCTGAGCTCCAATCCCTCGTCCCCCCTAGCCAATTTTTCATGAGAAACACCCATCTGGCTGAAACTACTGTCAATAATTTTCCCCACTCTTTATCTGTGCCTAAATCCAAACGTAGATTCCATGAGCAAAGCTTCTTTCTTAGAACTGCACGCCAGTGGAACTCTGTGCTGCTTGCCTGTTTCCCACCTGACTACAACTTGGACGTCTTCAAGTCCAACATAAACAAACTCCTGACAAACCGCCCCCTTAAGTAAGACACTCTATCAAAACCCCTAATACTAATGATTACTACAATAGTATCTCATTGATTACTGTACACGCAATAACCCTTATCCCTGAGTAGTCTTCGGGCTTTGATAAGTGGTGACCCCCATGTAAAAAAAAAAATAAGTCTGACACAAAGCCCAGCAAACAGCTATCCTTACATTAGATAATGTACTGAAACCAATGCATGGACAGGATATACCTAACACGAAAAGAAGAGGGGTTAGGCTTCACTGAATTCAACCATGCATATATAGCTACTATAGTAAGCATGGGTCAATATATTAAAAGTTCAACAGACATGACAATGGGAATAGTGAAAGACCATCATGATCATCTTTCTCAACAAACTTCAATCACAAAGCTTGCTGAAAACTTTGGAGGAGTCGATTAGATTGAAGTACCTATTGGACATCATCACAATGAATCCTAATCCAATATTCCAAAAATAAATGGCTAATGAGAATCAAATATCTATTTGTCAGATTTATTGCTATTTATGTTCAACATGGATAATCCAAGAATATATATTTATATATTAAAAGAATAATTCTTAACACATTATAAAGATAAAACAAAAATGGCTAGCTAGAATCAAACATCATTACTATTTAGGTGTTAGATATTGACCAGGCAATGCCAAAACATGGCTAGTCGACGATTATTATGATTATTCAAGCCAAAATGTTTTGTCAGCTAAAATATGTTTTAGAATAATAAAAATATTTAGGATAAATATTTATTTACATTAATTTAGGAATGTTAACTTAAAAAATGTTATCATAACAATTTAGTTGACAACTTAGAAATAATGACATGTAAAAACATCAGGTGATTATCTTTGTAATGTTATACTAATAATGTCATTTTGAATGGAGAGATGTTTGTTTTTTTTAGATATGTGGAAATTAGTGTTCAATGTTTGAAAGAGACAGAGTAGAGAGGGCCAGAATCAGTGTTACAACTTTCCAAAAAAGAAAAACCACTCTGGAATAAAAGTTGCCGAAAATAAAACACAAGACTCTGTCATAAAAGCCAAGTACGTCCAAGGATGGAATACTGTTGCCATATCTGGGCAGGAGCTGCTAAAAACAGCCTATCCTGCCTTGACAGAGTACAAAATAGACTTCGTGGCTTAGTGGGGGATGCCCTTTTCTCTACCCTGCAACCTCTCTCCCATAGAAGAGATGTTGCGAGCCTGTCCTTGTTTTATCGTTATTTCCATGGCAGATGCTCGTCTGAACTCCAATCTCTGGTCCCCCCTCGCCAATCTTTCACGAAAAACACCCGTCTAGCTGAATCCACTGTGAAAAATTTCCCCCACTCTATATCTGTGCCTAAATCAAAACGCGGATTCCATGAACAAAGCTTCTTTCTTAGAACTGCACGCCTGTGGAACTCTGTTCTGTCTGCCTGCTTCCCACCAGACTACAACTTGGATGTGTTCAAGTCCAACGTTAACAAATTCCTAATGAACCGCAAATCTCCTCACTAACTTAATGTACTTGCAATAACCCTTATCCCTGAGTGGCTTCTGTGGAACTCTGTTCCATCTGCCTGCTTCCCACCAGACTACAACTTGGATGTGTTCAAGTCCAACGTTAACAAATTCCTAATGAACCGCAAATCTCCTCACTAACTTAATGTACTTGCAATAACCCTTATCCCTGAGTGCCTTCCGGGCTTTGATAAGTGGTGATCACTGTGTAAAAAAAAAAAAAAAAAAAAAAATTCTTAGAATGATTCCTTTTTTGCAGCTTCCCATCGAACAGGACCAAAGACAGACCAAATATGTGTTAATCATCCTTTGTGACGTAAATGCATATTATTGTTTCATCATAAACTGTATTTACACTACATTAGACAAGCACAACGTTATACGCACACATATATACACTCGCATACAATAACACAACTAGATAATAGAAACTCACAAAGACATGATTCATATCCCCCATAGTTAACAGACCCCTACAACACAATATCGGTTCAAAACAGAAAGTTAAACAAGATAACTTGAAATATTATTTGAATAATAATTTTACAATATCAGTTCGACAAGATAACTTTATATATTTTTTGAATAACTAATGCTTTTTACAATATATGAATAAAACCATTGTAACAAAGTGCATGTGAATGCATGGGAAAGTAACAGCAGCAGCAAGGGATTTAAGAACTCAGGTGATAAGTCATCTCCCTCTCAGTACAGACCAATAAGTCTCCTGTTGTTACATGATAAGGGCTGTCCCCTTTTCATGCAAGTATAAAAATAGAGAGATTAGTTAAAATGAATTTAAAATAAGAGAAAGCAGAAATCGAACCCTGGACATAAGTTTTAAAGAACAATAGGTTTAAATGGAATGTCCAGTAAATTGTTAATTCGGATGAAATAAATAATAAATAAAATATTCAATTGTTAAAAGAATGTGGATAATAAAATATTGGTTAAATAAATTAGATATGTAGGTTGAATTCTTTTATGAAAACAACAAAAGAAAAATAGGTTATTGGGAAATCATAATATTTGGAAACGTGCAAGTCCACGCATGTTGAGGGCACGTGAATTTTAGTCACGTGGCCGGACATGCATGGATTTCTCAATATAGGAAGTGATAGTTGGTCAGGGAGACAGTCAGTGAGAAACTCAGAAAGGGTCTGGGAATTCGAACGTCTAGGAAGCGAGACGATCACTTTGAAACTAAAATGTGAAGCTTTGAATTCTTGATGATGGGAACCACGGCCGGTCGCGACGAAATAAACCATCATGTGTTTTTTGTAAAACGTCGTCTTGTCTTATGATTCTTACAAAAAGGTAAAGTGAAATTGTATTATATATTTGTGTTATAAAATGTCAGTGACATCTATCACCATCATTCTAAGAGCTTCACATAGCAACACATCTATTAACCTAAGGAATGAACATTTAATATATAAGAATAATAACATGAACAATCTCTTATAAACGAACAATCTCTCTCACAACATCCCTCTCTCTCTAAGACTCTCTCTTTTAATATAACCAATATGCAACATATATATATTTTAGTGCCGTGACAGTGAACACTATCTCATCATTCTAAGAGCTTTCTTCTTCTACACGTCTTAGGAATGAACATTTAAAATATAGGAATCGTAATAACATAAACAATCTCTCTAAATCTCTCTCACAACATCCCTCTCTCTAAGTCTCTTACAACAACATCTCTCTTCTCCTTCTACAACAGCATCACTTATAATAAGACTCTCTCTCAATGAAACCCCTATATGTAACACTGTGTGTTATGAGTAAGTTGCTGGAATCCATATTAAATAGAGAAATAGTCAACCACCTCAGCAGAAATAACCTTCTTAGTGACACGCAATATGGTTTCCGTTCTGCAAGATCTACCGCAGATGTGCTAACGGTTATATCTCATAGGATTAGTGAATCTCTTAACAAAGGCTTCCTTTCTAGGGTAATTGCTCTTGACATATCAAAGGCCTTCGACAAGGTATGGCATAAGGGTCTACTTCACAAGATTTCCTGCTACGGTATAACTGGAAATGTTTTCTCTATCATTAAATCATTTCTCTCCGATAGGCTCATAAGAGTAGTGGTCGATGGACAAAAATCAGAGACCTGCAGTATTAATGCTGGAGTCCCTCAAGGGTCCATCCTGGGCCCAACTTTCTTCATGATCTACATCAATGATGTCCCTAAACACATACTTAAATCATTCATTGACATCTATGCTGATGACACGATCATCTACGGCAGCACATCAAAGGCTGTAAATGACAAAGTTCTCTTTGATTCTCTCTCCTCTGATCTCGAGTGTGTGGTTCAGTGGGGGAAGACGTGGCTGGTTACCTTTAATGCATCTAAAACCAAACTCCTATCTTTACATCATCAACGCACTGATCTCCATCTGGCATCAATTGAAATGGATGGCTCTTGTCTAGGAGAAGCCCCATATTTTGACAAGCTTCTGGGCTTGACCTTTACTCCTGATCTGAAATGGAACACGTACATCAAGTCTGTTGTCAAGGTCGCTGGAAAGATGGTGGGATCCTTCTACCGCTCCAGAAGATATCTCACTACTGATGCAATTCTCTATCTATATAAAAGTCAAGTACGTCCAAGGATGGAGTACTGCTGCCACATCTGGGCAGGAGCTGCTAAAAACAGCCTATCCTGTCTTGACAGAGTACATAATAGACTTTGTGGCTTAGTGGGGGATTCCCTTTTCTCTTCCCTGCAACCTCTCTCCCACAGAAGAGACGTTGCGAGCCTATCCTTGTTTTATCGTTATTTCCATGGCAGGTGCTTGTCTGAACTCCAATCTCTGGTCCCCCCTCGCCAATCTTTTACAAAAAACACCTGCCTAGCTGAATCCACTGTCAAAAATTTTCCTCACTCTTTATCTGTGCCTAAATCAAAACGTAGATTCCATGAACAAAGCTTCTTTCTTAGAACTGCACACCTGTGGAACTCTGTTCCATCTGCCTGCTTCCCACCGGACTACAACTTGGATGTCTTCAAGTCCAAGGTTAACAAATTCCTGATGAGCTGCCCCCCTAAGTAGACACTTCATCACATCTCCACACTAACGTATTGTACTTGCAATAGCCCTTATCCCTGAGTGGCTTCTGGGCCTTGATAAGTGGTGACCACTGTGTAAAAAAAAAAAAAGGGATGGCTGGCTTGCAGGGAGATTAACTGCAGCAACAATAGCCAAAAAACGTGCATATGCAAATTAGAAAGTGTGAACAGGTTGGAACGGGAAGAAAAAGGTAAAAAGGAGAAAAATGCAGATATGTGTCAAAGAAAATGGACATGTAAAGCAAAGGCGAGAAATGGCTGGCTGTGGCTGGCATAGGGTCAGAGAGGAAAAGTGTAAGCGGACAAGATGGACGATGGGGAGAGACTTTTAAATGGTGTCGAAACAATTATAATAATAAAAAACTTTTTTAAAAATGAAAAAAATGCTGACCCTGATTTTTATTTATTTTTCCCTTTTGTATGTAACGATGCTATGTTACAGTATGAATGAACCATCGATTTGTCATATCCATTGCTGTTTAGGTTAAACATGGAAAATCTAGTTAGACGACTTTATATACTAGATGAATAAATATTTACACATTTATAGAATAAAACAAAACACATGGCTAGACAGAAACAAACATCGATTTGCCAGATTTATTGCTATTTAGATTCAATATGGAAACACAAACATTTATGTTAAATGTATAACTATCAACCCTTGTAATAAAAGAATAAAAAAAAGAAATGGCTAGTTAGAATGCAACATCGATTTGTCTTAATTATTGCAATTTAAATTCAACATGGAAAATCTAACAAGATTACTTTATATATTAGATAAATAACTATTTACATTTTTATTAGTTAAGAATGATTATATATTATCATCCAGTGGTATCCTACATATCATGCAAGAGTATAACATTGCCTTAGGAATGAGATTTGTCATACACTGCTTGATTAACGGGGTTTCTTTGTAAAGTGACTTATTTTGTTTGCCATGTGTATGATCGTACATGTTATTTCTGAATTTAATAATCAGTAGATCTTCCAACTTCTTAAAAAAGTATCTTATTTTCAATTTTGGGTTCCTAGTAAAAAAAAACAAACAAAAAAAACACAAGAACTATGGTTTTATTATGTTCAAGAAACTGGTCAAAATACTAATTTTCAATTTAGCGATCTGACTCACTTTGAAAATACTGGAATATTTCTGAAACTAGGCCAGATTTTGTATTTTGGACAGCATTTTTTTAATTCCCCATTTAATTTTGTTCCCGCCAAAAAAATAGTATGACAAGCCATATAATCTTACTTTGAAAAATGACTTAAATTGGCCTCCATGACAAAAACTCCTTCATGGAGACTTGAATAGTAATATATAGTAACACCTCCATAATGTTACATATCCAGTCATGGCTGATGGAACAAGAACATGCTACCCCCGTGAAGTAAATAAAAGGTTCCACTTAAGATTTAATTCAAATTCCTTAGTTCGACAGACACATTCCCGATTTCGACAAAATACACCTGAAGAAGGTCGGAGGTTATACATCGACAGAAACGTTGGGAAAATCACACTCAAGATGAGAACAGTAGTCCGATGAATCCAAATAATACGAATAACCTCATCTAAAAAATTCAGAAATATCTTTTAAGTTATTTCCCTTGCAGACGTGTGTTTTCTGTTTGTTTCGTTTCTAAGACTTGTCCAAAATGTTTTGTGGTGTCGGTAGTTCTACTGGCTCTTGTTTCTTGGTGTTTATTTTGTATTAAATCAATGAATCATGAAAGTACATTTTTTATGTAATCATCATCATCATCATCGTGTCCTTCCTAGTACAGGCATTAACGGCTATGACTCTCTCTCTCTCTCTCTCTCTCTCTCTCTCTCTCTCTCTCTCTCTCTCTCTGCAATCATGAATTCATTGCTCATCATTTTTTGATGTTGCCCAGGTATTCAAACTGTCAACGTATGTTTCTTGTTATCATCCTCTGCTTCTTCTACCCAGAATCTTTCCTGTCAAACAAATCTGTTCTATTTCACTTTTTCTGTAGACATGACCCATAAATCTCACTTGTCTTTTTCGTACTGTTCTTATTAGAGACCTTTCTGTGTTTGCCATTTCTAATACCTCCTCGTTTGTTTTCTTTTCTGTCTAGGATATCTTCAAAATTCTCCTCAGGAACAATGCTTCAGTTGCCTCTAGTCTTTTCCTCGAGATGTTGGTAATTGTCCAGCATTCACAACCGTATAATAGAACAGACCATATATATACACTTGGAGTATTCTGATTATGTATAAAAATACTTTATTTCTAAATACCAACAACACTCATCTTAAACGATTGGATTTCCTTACTGTCTGTTGATATATCTGTAGTAAACACAGACACCCAGAAGGTAAAACTCATAAACACTGTTACGTGTCTATCCAAGGATATAAATGTACAACAAATTCAAAGTAAAAAAAACTAATAAAACTCAGAGTTGAAAAATTTATTTTAACAAAAAAAAAACAACATACAAACAATATTTACAAGTAAAAACACTTTATTAGTATTACTGTCGTTAGTTTAAGTTTGTTGTTATAAGTAATTGATAACTAAGTTGTGGTTTTATTTAATATAGAACTTTATTGACATATTTACATAAGAAGAGAGATTGAATGTACGTGTGTAGCGGTCTACGCCATGTTGTCGAATACGTATGTATTAGGCGATTGACATCAATATTCATACGCCATGATTTACTTGTTACGCGTATGAAAGTAGTTCTATGATAACACTACAATTACTAGCTTTGAAAGCGATTACCACTGTACCAATGTGACATGCATTAAAAAAAAAATAAGATGAAAGTACAAACTGTTTTTCCATTTTTGACCCTTAAAAACAATTATAACCGGCTAAAGAACGGTCCGTAAAAAAATCCAATCACTTGAGGCCCTAGTGCCGCTCTATGATTTTTAGTTTCAGAGGAGATAGTGTTAATGGTAAAAGGGAGATAAAAACTACTAACTTCTACCTAAATAAGAACCAAGTACATCCAAGGATGGAGTACTGTTGCCACATCTGAGTAGGAGCTGATAGAAGCAGCTTATCCTGCCTTGACAAGAGTTCAAAATAGACTTTGTAGCCTAGAGGGGGATTCCCTTTTCTCTTCCCTACAACCAATTTCCCACAAAAAAGACATTGCGAGCCTGTCTCTGCTTTATTATTATTTTCATGGCAAGTGCTCATCTGTGCTCCACTGGCTTTACTTTCATGAAAAACACTCATCTAGCTAAAACCACTACCAATAATTTCACCCACTCTTTATTTGTGCCTTAATCTAAACATACATTCCATGAACAAAGTTTCTTTCTTAGAACTGCATGCCAATGGAACTGTTTCGTTTTCCTGCTTTCCAATTGACTACAATATGGTTCTCTTGAAGTCCAATGTAAACAAGTTCTTGATGAGTCCTTCCCCTTAAGTAAACCAATTTACCAAATTTCCACTACTAACGATCACTACGATATTGTCCCATTGACTACTGTACACTCATTAACCCTTATCCTCGAGTGGCCTCCAGGCCTTGATAAGAGGTGACTCCTTTGTAAAAAAAAAGAAATGTTTTATGTGTGTGTAAATAGAATAAGAATATTTAAATACAGTTCTTTGGTCAATAAGAAAATATACAGAAATTTTTGTATTTATTGAAATTCAAGTTTCTTCAAATGATGCGGTGGTTGGCTCTTAAAGAGTTTCTTTCAGCTGGATTTTCATCCTAGAAACATTACCAGAGTTCTTAACAGCAAGTCAGCAGCTTAACAATTTAACAATTAATGCAGCTACTAGTGCAGCTTTCTTATATAGGTTTATATATATTATTTTCTTGATTGAGGAGACAGAATTTGAAAATATAGAGACTGACAGACAAACATATAGCCTTTTATATATTAGATTAAAAAAGTAACTAGCCATGTTTTTCCCAAAAAGTTAACAATTGACATTTTTTGTCTTGCACAAAAAACGTACATAAATATTTAAAAAAAAAGGTTTTTGAAATAATTTATTTATTTATTGTCTAACTAAGATTTAGGATGATTTTCTAAGAGAATATGCAAAAATATTATAATATAAGTACCTGGATTTCAAATAATTCCACTTATTCATATATGTAACCAGTTATTTCGCGTCGATCTAGAGTCTAGATCGACACTGTTTACGTTTGATAAGAAGCAAACTATGGAAGACCAAACAGGCCAAAAAAACTTATTTTTCAGTGACGAAAATTTCAATGTATTATTAAGCTGAGGCTGGCCAGTACCAGATGGGTGACCATTTGTATGAGTTTGGTTTTTAATGTGTATGTGTGTGGGGGCCAGGCTCCCCAAAATGGGGGGGGGGCAATTTAAAGCAGAATAAAAAAAATTATTTCAGCGCGTTTGGTCCACCGTAGTCGAAAGGCGGCAAGCGTTTTCAAACAGGATCGAAAAAATGATGCTATTTTTAACACAAAGGGCACAATATTTATCGAATTTTTTTTTTTGGTATCGATTCTTCAAAGCATGCCCTGTTTAATAATGGTCATGCATTATTCGTTATAAAGTTCATTCTTCTCTTAATAATCGCTGAAAATTTCGTATTGATCGGATAATTACCTGATTTTTGGTAGATTTTTAAAAAGACGGTCCGTCAAAAAGTACTGACCTGCCCCCCCAGTTTTGGCGGTGCCTAAGGCAACCAGTTACTTCGAGTTGATTTGATTACTCTGTTTACAAACTTTACATTTGTTCTTGATAAAAAGCAAACTACGGAAGACCAAAAAGCCCCCAAAAAACTTATTTTTCAGTGACGAAAATTTCAATGTATTATTAACGCTGAGCATTTGTATGAGTTTGGTTTTTAATGTGTATGTGTGTGGGGGTCAGGCTCTCCAAAATGGGGAGGGGGGCAATTTAAAGCAGAATAAAAAAAATTATTTCAGCGTGTTTGGTCCACCGTAGTCGAAAGGCGGCAAACGTTTCCAAACTGGATCGAAAAAATTATGATATTTTTAACACAAAGGGCACAATATTTATCGATTTTTTTTTTGTATCGATTCTTCAAAGCATGCTCTGTTTAATAATGGTCATTCATTATTCGGCTCGCTAAAAAGAAATTGTTAATTTATTTATCAAAGATTTTAAAATGTCTTTTTTCGTATAAATATTAAAAAAAATTTTTTGTTTGTTTTGCTTAACTTAAATTAATTATTTTACTTAACATATTCACCGAATTTCACACTTCAAAACTCAAAAGTGGGATAATTAAACACAATCGAAGTTCTGATATTCAGACATTAAAATAAGGTATGCAAACAATTTTTTTTTAAATTTATAATCCCGTCCATTACAACAACACAATATGTTTTGTTCAGTTTCAGATGATTATTTTAAGCATATTTGAAACCCCCTCAAAACAAGGGGGTTTTGTAAGCAAAAAAAAAAATATATATATATATATATATATATATATATATATATATATATATAAAAAAAAATATTGTTTATGAAAAATAAGTACACTATAATAATCGCTGAAAATTTCGTATTGATTGGATAATTACCTGATTTTTAGTAAATTTTTAAAAAGACGGTCCGTCAAAAAGTACTTGCCTTCCCCCCCCCCCCCCCCCAGTTTTGGCGGTGCCTAGTGGAATCTAAATGAACTTAATTGCGAGGAAATATAGCAAGCATATATCCTATGAAAGAAGGTAGAGGAGTCACTTACACAAACACTGGAGAATTTAAAATGGAACATACCCGGTTGGTTGTTTGACCGGCATAGGCGAGCGTGGAAGAACTACATCCACCATACACGTGGACTAGTAGTCCACTGGACTACTGGCTAGAGTGGAAAGAGTGTGCTGGATTGAAAAACCCGCTACTATGACCAAGTCTCGTCGTAATCACGTTTACGAGAATGAGTTAAAAAATGTATTCTGCTAACTGTTTATACAACAACCGTTAGCGTACTTATAGTTAAATTAATTTAGAATACATTTTTTACTATTGGAGATTTAGGCACAAAGAAGAGGAAAGAAAAATAAATAATGATTAAAAAAAAAAAATGAAATAACGTCGCAGCAAAACGAGAAGTATAAATACGGTGACAAGTAGGTTTGTCCCTGATGAAATAAATACCGTTCCTGAAAACATGATATGCACCAGGTCGGAAGAGAGAGAATCAGAAAGATCTGGACCGTTTACATCTTTTGAAATGTTTCCATAGCAGTATTGTCTGCATACATATCAACGATGATCTTAGAATATAATATAAGATATTGTTGAAGATCCGGAATTGATTTTTTGTTTGTTTGTTTTTACTCATGTTCAGCCCAAACAAGGCATATTGCCACTTGGACGTAAGGGGCTACTAATTGGTTCCATGTCTAAGAAAGATTAAAATGTTGGTTTACGTTGCATTGTTGTATATTAATTGTTCTATCATAAAGGGGTCCGTGTGTGATCGCCTAAATGTCTTTCTATTAAATGATATGTTCATATGCTTTTGGGTGTGTGTGTGTGTGACATGTCATGTATTTTCGGACATACCTTCTGCGTCGTCGATGTTGGTCCATCTGGAAACATCTCGTGTCTTGGAGGGGAGACCTGGTACCTGTTTTAGATGAAGATTTATTTCACTCCAAGACAAGGAATCGGTTTTATAGTTCATTTCACTTTCCAGATGTCTCGCAGAAGGATGGAAAGCGAAATTCTGGCTTGCGTGGTTCTGTTCTACATATGTCAGCGCCCCCCCCCCCGTGAAGGGGAGGAGACAGCGGTGAAGCTGTCCGTCCTCTTCTAAGTCTAAACCAAATCTCCTCGATTCAGCTAACCTGATCACGTGATTCACACGCAATCTGATCAGCTGACCCTGACTTCCGGTCAACGTGTCTCAATATAATTTACACATCTCCCTCTCTCTCTCTCTCGTCATTCTATAACAGCATTTGAACTTCTGCATATCAGTACAGTTTGGGAAACAGGTAGCAGGAAGGGAATTCCAAAGTGTAGCCATTCTAGGGAAGAAGCTATTTGAGTAGAAAACTTTGACATATAAGGATCTTAACAGTGAAGGGGTGTAAGTTTGTTGCTAAGCGGGTTTGTCAGGGACATGTACGTTGTGCAGCCTAGAAAGAAAATGATCATCTATGTTTTATGTAGAAATGGAAATCGATTGAAACTTTAACGAAAAACCAACACTCATAAAATAAAGCAGTACATCTGAAATTCTATTTTTTCTTCTTGTATAGCAGGGGGTTTCATATTGGGGATCATATATCGGGTAATACAGAGGTAACGATGAGGGAGACATTTATAACAGAGTGTGAGAGGGAATTCATTATTGAACGAATGTGTAATACTGTTCTTTTACATCAGAGCGGGATAATCATTACTTATGATGGAGGAGGGGGACACATTACTTGGAAGGAGGTTACACAAGGTTCATTTAAGATGACAATAGAAAAAACACAATTACCTTTCAGTTGTTGTGTGACGACACGAAGGCAACAGTTACAAAAATCGACTGGTCGAAATGATGATGATGTCAGGAATTCACATTTGTTCGACATGGTTAAACATCTACCCCTTCGCCTCTAAGGGGACCCTCCTCTGACCATGTCAGCTCTTTTCGACCAACTTTGCTGACTGCTCGAACTTGACTGCCCGACTGCCTTGATCTGATTAAAAACTAGCTCCTATATTGAGAATTCCCTTTTTACTATGACGTCAGATGTGTGGTTCCAAAACGTGACCAACTCACGTGGCTAAGCATACGTTTGTCCAAAACACACTTCTGCAAAGAAAGAATTATCAACTAACCTATTTTTTAACCTAACTTATTTTTTACAATATATTTTTAATTTGTATTGTTCATTCGTTTTAGCTGACATTTTAATTCAGTTTTTATAAAAGAATGAACCAAATTCTTTTTATAAAACAAACAATATCGAACTATTTTTTTATAGAATTTAACAATAGCTAAGTTCTAACATTCCAATTCTAAATCTATTTCTGAACCTTGCTTACAAGGTTCGAGTCTCGGTTTATCCTAATCTCATTTTCCGCTTATCTAATGTTCTTCTTATTTACATGGAAAAGGGGCAGCCCTTTTTTCCTGTAACATTCTTACCTTTACAAATTTATGTGAAGAGATGTTTTTTTAATCACGTTCACCCCAAACATATTGCCACATTCTGTTTACATTGGGAGGGAGGCAAACCCCTCCCAATGTAAATAGAATGTTTGTGAAATATTAAACGGTTATTCTGCTCGGTTAATGTCGACACATTACTTACAGAAAAACGGTTAATTAGACTGCAGAAGCACTTGTTAAAACTATACATGTTCTATAATTGAATACCCCCTCCTCCAAAAAACATAAAAATGTTTTTGTAAATCGCAGGTGAAAACTTACTGACAGCATTATTTTTAAATGAGGTAAGAACTATTTTTATTTTATGAAAATTATTTCTAATAACTTAAAGTGTCTGCTATGTAATCGTGCACCTTGTTAAAAGTCCCGTGACTACACGCACAATCATACATTTCAGTAAGAATCGCCATCTTGTGGCGTTAACAAAGATAGTGAAATGGCATTATATAGTGCCAGGGTCTAGGGGTTAATACCATGCAAACGGTAAATTTGCGACAGGTTTAAATATCAGATTTGTTGTCAGTAATACCGAAAACCCCTAAAAAAATAAATTTTATTGGCTAGTGTTCTGTTGTAGTTAAAATAAAATGGTTTTTATTTTTTAAAATAAAGGTTGAAGAAATATTTTTAACTCAGTGATGAGCTTTGGAAGATTGTTGGCAAAAGAAAAAAACACAATCGCCAAAAGATACGTGTTTTTTTATTTCTCATTGACACATGAAAAAATCACTTGCAAATGCGACTGTTTCACTTGCAACATAAAGCCCTGCTATTCTGAAAGAAAACAGGATTGAAAAGACATTTTTCATTTAGCTTTGAAAGATTGTCAGTGAAAAAAAAACAGAATTGCCAAAAGATAAGCGTTTTAATATTTCTAGTCACCATTTGGAAAAACCACTTGCAAATGCGACTGTTTTAGGCGCAATGTAAATCTCTGCTGTATAGATTTCCGTGTGCAAATTCGTCTTTCAAATTGGTACACGGCTAATGCAATAGCAGTGACTCCATTTTTTCTAAAATAAAATAATTTTGTTGCTTGTTTAGACTTGTAGTTGTAATTAAAATTTTAAGTAAAGAAAATGCAGAGATTTTATGATCTATGTACCCATCAAGGAATGAAGATGGCATATACCAAAAATCATATCATTTGATCAAGTAGTTTTTATTTTATTTAAGAAAATCAATTTTTTTCTACTTGCTTGATGCAAGAGAAACCAGTCACTATATTTGATTGAATTTGAATTTCATCCCTGGTTACCTCCTCCTTAGTACAGCACAATCATGTTGACACACCGATTCTTCTCAGATCACCAAAGTTAAGCAATGTTGAGCCTGGCCAGTACCAGATGGGTAACCATTGGGAAGGCTAGGCGCTGTACGCATCTTCTGGGAAGATTGGGCGTCGGACCAGCACCCTCACCCGAAAAAAGAACACCTCGCTACAAAAACATCTACAAAGTTGTTGATGGCCTATGCCCCTTCAGGGGCTCAAGGCTATGGATGGACGGATGGATGGATGGATTATCTTCCCCTTAATAATCTCTGTAGGGAAAATTGTAAGAAAAGAAAGAGAAAAAGTCAAATCCGAAAATGACACAAGACAAAATCATGTCTTATGTAAATTGAGGTGAGGTCGAGTTTGACAATATAAAAAGCCAGCATTTCTTCAGTTGGGGGGGGGGGCGATTACATCAACTGAAATGTTTTGAAAATGTCACTCAAGATGAGAACAGTAGTATGAATTCAAATAATATGAATGACCAATCCTCATCTCAAAAATTCAGAAATGTAAGATCCTGGTCAATACTAAAATGAGTGATTGATTTTATGAATCATGTTCAGCGTGGTACGATGCAAGTGTGCCCCACCCCAAAGAAAACAACACTACAGCTTTATTTTAAAACTTTTATTAACAATATCAATTCAGGTAACTTGATTATGTAGTAGAACTGACATCTATTCAATGTAGCCGCCTTCAGTCTCAATCACTGCCTTGATATGGGTCTGGTACTCGAATCATACCTTTTCCACAAACGCTGGCAGGAGTTCTGTAAATACTTGGCGGATGCCAATGTTTAGGATGGCTTTAGCATTGTGAGAGGTCATGTTGGTGATGTTCTCGATGTATGACCAAACAAAGTAGTCCAGCGAGTTCAAATCAGAGGAGGACAGGGAGGGGCAGTGAGAGAAGGGTACAGTCATAGCACTCCTTCTGAAGCCAAGCCGAGGTCTCTTTGGACTTGTAGGCTGGCGCCGAGTCCTACTGCCACACGTGATTGCACCAAGGGATCACCACTCTTCAGCACATCCAGGTTAACTTTGGTGTTGACTTTCAAGCCGAATTCAAAGATGTGAAGTGTCATGATGTGGCCCTCACTTGAAACCACACCAAAGACGATAACCATGGTCGGAAACTTTGGTGAACTGTGCCCTCAAGCATTGAACCACCTGGATTTGCATTTTGAGGGTGCTGGCAATGGTCCTGTTGTCATAACTTGGATCAGTAGAGAGCATGAGTTGTACAGTGGCGCATCTTCAATCTCGCTTGTTGAACTTTGTGTCACTTTAAGACATATTAGAAGGCTCCTATCGCTCTTGGGATTTGTACACAACTGGCCAACTAGTAGATGGTTTGCAACAAAAAGAAAAAGAAAACCGGTTTTCATCAAACAGAAATGGAATCATGTCGCCTTTTCTAGGGTGAAAATTTTATTGTTTCACCCTGTACATACATACATACATTAAATCTTATAAAACTTACGATGTCAATGTCTCCATTTTTTAAAGTGCACCTCCACCAATATGCAAGGTCACAGAGTGGCACAAGGCGACTCAAATGATTTCATTTTTGTGGACCGTTTTACTTATATATAAGGATCTTGTTTGTTTGTTTGTTTGTCTGTCTGTGTGAGGAACAGTCTCTCTCAAACTCCTCAGTCAATTTTGAGTCTACCGACTTGAAACTTAATATATAGAAGATTTGGATCTGTGGAACAAATTTGATTTAGATTTTAGCCAGTAAAACTAGCTGGTAAGGAGTCAAAATTTAAATAAAATTGGAAGTTGGCAGCCGTTAAGTCGACTCAAAGTACTCTGTGATGTATGCATAAATATACATTTCTACGTTAAAGTTGGCTCATTTTTAACTATTTTTATCCATCTGATGATAGCCCAAATAGTAATGATAAGGCTGGAGTGCTAAATGTTCTGGTTTCAATTCTAGCTGATGGCACCTAAGTTATCTTTTTTTTAATTTTTAAAATCACTACTATATGTTGGATATCAATATAATAATTAATTAAAAAAAATTGACTTTATAATAATAAATACAGAATCTGTATGAATTAAAATATATTTAAGCATATTTTACAACTAAATAATGCCAGGCGCCTAGCTAGATACACATAAAACATTTATGTCATAAAAAGCAAAGTATAACTATCCTGTGTTCAAAAGAATGAAGTTCATTTTATAAGTGTGTGAACACATTTAAAAATGTATGTAAACACATTAAAAATGTATGTGAACACGTTAAAAATGTATGTAAACACATTAAAAATGTATGTGAACACATTAAAAATATACGTAAACACATTAAAAATGTATGTGAACATATTAAAAATGTACGTAAACACATTAAAAATGTATGTGAACACATTAAAAATGTATGTGAACACGTTAAAAATGTATGTGAACATGCTTAAAGATGTATATACACACGTCAAAAATGTATATGAACACATCAAAAATGTATGTAAAATGTTAAAAATGTATGTAAACACATTTAAAATGCATGTAAATACGTTTAAAATGTATTTTAACACATTTAAAAATGTATGTGGACATATTAAAAATGAATATGAACACGTTTAAAGATGTGCGAACACATTAAAAATGTATATGAATGTGTTTAAAAGTGTATGTGAATACATTAAAAATGTATGTAAACGCATTAAAAATGGATATGAACACATGTAAAAATAAATATGAACAAGTTAAAAATGTACGTGAACACGAGTAAAGATGCATGCGAACACATTAAAAATGTATATAAACATGTTTAAAATGTATTTTAACACATGTAAAAATGTATGTGAACACGTTTAACGATTCATGTGAATGCATATTAAAAACGTTGCGGAGTAAAACATACGATCAGAACAGAATTGATGAAATAGTTGCCGTCTTGGATATCGTTCAAACTCCTTTGCTTAACATACACAGGCATCATGAATTGGAACAAATATATTGAGGACATTGCCAAGGCTACTGTGAAAAACAGGGACTCCCTCTACCATACTAGAAAATTACACCAGAGATATCTTAGCCCATGCATAGAGTATTGTTGCCACATCCGGGCAGGTACATCTACCAATAGTCTCCCTTCTAGACATGCTAATGTAAATTTTGACAAGATCACACTTAGTGCATGTCAGAAGAAAGTATCCTCATGCCAGATTGTCCTGACCCCCCCCCTGTACAGAGAGATCTTAGACATTTAAGTTGTTTCCTGTAAGCATTTAAGTTCTCTCCAGTAAGTGCTCAAATTCTCTTAATAAGGTATCCGAGAGACTAACAAGAAAGGTGGGTAGAGTAATATCGGTTGTATTGCCAGATAATTGTTCTTGCAGGGATTATCCTTCTCTTTAGGACGGTCCTCCCAAGTATTACATCCTCTTTTGTAATGTGGTATATGTTCTGTTGTTATGATACCATCATGCCAAAGACTACCATCACCTTTTGGGGGGGGAGAGACATAGTGCCGTATCTGTAATTATAGCTATATTCACAGGCATTATCTTTTATGAGGGATCCTCCAAGGTATTACCCTTTCTTTTGTAAGGGGGGGGGTCGCGGTATCTCTTCTGTTGTCATGATACCATCATACCAGGCATTATTTCCTCCTTAACATACAGTGTAGTATATGTTTCCCCTATATTTTTTTACAAAGGGGTCACCACTTATCAAGGCCTGGAGGCCACTCGAGGATGAGGGTTATTGAGTGTACAGTAGTCAATAGGATAATTTCTTAGTAATCGTTCATAGTAGAAATTGGATTAAGGGGACGGTTCATCAAGAATTTGTGGCTTCGTTTTGATGAAAGATTCAGTTTACAGTGCACAAAGAATCGCACAGATCTACATCATTAATGATTACTAAACTACTACCTTACATTCGTTAACTCTTATTCTCAAGTGGCCTTTGGGCCTTGATAAGTGGTGACTCCCTTGTAAAAAAAAATCACATGTTTGTGGTTTCTTATAGGGGAAAGTATCCTCAGGCAGGATTGTCCTGACAAACTCCTGTACAGAGAAACCTTAGACACTCGAGCTCTCTGTCTTTTTTTGCCTACTAACATATTTGTGGTTTTTCGGTTTTTGCATGATCCCTTAATCGTGACTTCTTTTTGATGGAAGATTCACGTATTTGTGACTTTGCTCCAAAGTGCATTTGTAGATTGCAGTTGATAACGAATGAAGAATTGTAGTTCACAGTAAATTGCTATTAAATCAGTTCGTGTAAATTTTGACAAGGTCACTCTAAGTGCGTGTCAGCATGATCCAGACTGGCAAAGACAAAGGTCCCATCACTTGCATACATGCAATTCAGGATCTGGGCAAAGCCAGATGTTAAATCCAATTACTGAGTGATTACTAGGGCTAGAACAACAGCATGTTCTTTTCATTATTTTGACTCTCGAATGTGTATTCATTCATATCTTATATACTTTTATATAGAGTGATGTGGTTCTCAGTAAATTCTAGTAATATCTGTGTCGGATATATACTCGAGAGTCAAAACAATGAAAAGAATATTCTGTTGTCATAGCCCTAGTGATGACATCAACCCCAGATTCAGATTATAAAGTTGGGGGTCATGGAACAATGAGATGGCATATATTTTAACCTGGATTAGAATTGCTAAAATGCAAAGCAATAAAACAATTAGAGGACAGTGTAGTATATGTTTCCCCTATTCACATATTTGTGGCTTCTCGATTTTTACGTGACCTTGACTTTTTTTTGATGGAAGATGCACGTATCTGTGACTTTGCGCCGGAGTGCGTTAACAGATGTATTTGTAGATTGTGGTTGACGGTGAATGAAGAATCGCACAGGTCGCAAGCAAACAACTTCTTTCCCGAATGCGACCGCATGTGAACCATTAAATGCGTTTTTTGTCGAAACGAACATCCGCAGATCCCACAAGAAAATGGCTTCTCACCAGTGTGGGTTTTAACGTGTTCGACCAAAAGTGAGTTGCGAGTGAAGCAAGATCCACAAACCTCGCACCGATGCGGCTTTTGCCCGGTGTGCGTCTGCATATGCCGTTTTAGACTGCGGTTGACCGTAAACGAAGAGTTGCAGATTTCACAGTGAAACCGCTTTGTTCCTGTGTGCGTTGCCATGTGCTCTATCAACGAATGTATTTGTTTGAATGAAGAATCACACTGGTCGCAAGAATGTGATTTTTCTGCGTTGTGCATTAATACGTGTCGCGCCCATTGCGACTGCGTTGCGAACGAAGAAGCACACACTTCACAAGTATGTGGTTTCTCTGTTGTATGCGTTAATACGTGTCGTGTCAACTGTGACTCGGTTGAAAAAGAAGAACCACATACTTCACAGGAATGTGGTTTCTCTGCTGTGTGTGTTATTACATGCCGCGCTAACTGAGTCTGTGCAGAAAATAAAAATCCACATATTTCACAAGCGTATGCTTTATCGCTGGCATCTTCATCCATTAGCTCCATTGGAGATGCTTTGTGTGAAGTAAAAGACTTGGTAAGAATAGGATTAATAAAAAATTGTTCACACGTGTTTATAAGTTTAAAACAGTGGCTCCGTGGTTGGGCTCGAATCTTATGACTGGCAGGAAGTGCCACCTTTACACTGATGATTGTATAAGCATTGAACACTAGTGTCTGTAGGAATAAAGAATAATTATAGCTTAATTATGTGTATATATATATATATATATATATATATATATATATATATATATCCAAGTGTTGACTTGCGTATTTAAAAAATTGTGATTTGGGTATTAAAAAATTTGTGGTTTTAAAAATTGTGATTTGTGTTAAAAAATTGTGATTAGCTTATTTAAAGAATTTAGTTCAATTAGTTCTCAGAGATCAATACACAGATCACAAGAATATGAGTAATCTTTTTTTATTTTTAGCACAGTTTCTTCCTAGAGATCAACATTTTTCCCTCCCAGGATCAGTATTTGGTTTATTTAAAAAGATATTTTCTAATTCAGTAAGTAATTTTTTTAGTTTTTAAATTGAACTTGATAAAACAGACATTTTTTTTCAGATCAAAATTTCTATTTCATTAAAAAATATTTTTTAATCAATGTAAAATATGATTTCTATTTCATTAAAAAATATTTTTTAATCAATGTAAAATATTTAGGCATAGGAAAAATTTCCGAATATTTTTGGAGACAGACTTTCCATATTTCAGGTCATCCACAAAATCAAGATCCATTCAAATCCAGCAAATCAAGATCCATTCAAATCCAGCAAATGATTTGTTTTCAGAAAACTCTGTAAATAGAAAATAAAACAAAATTTTAAGATACATTTCCAGACAGAAGATTAAATTAATCAACTTATTATATAACAGGGTTTGAACTACCCAGTAGAAAAATCAGCCTTGTAATGGCAACGATTTATCATTAAAACCCTAAAAATGATTTTCTTTGTTAAAAAAAAGCTACTTATGGAGGACGGTGTTGCATGTTATTGGGGTTGGCGACTCGATGCTCTATTGTTAAGTAGAAGATTAAAGATATTTGCCGTTTGGCTTCCTTTGCCAAGTAATGAAGATGCAAAATATGCTGATACACAATAAAAACCAAAGTAAATTTATTTACAGCAGATACAAATAAATGATAGTAAAAGTTCAGTGAGAGATTATAAGTAACGTTACTTGCGTTTATAGTCTTTGATCAGAGGTCGACAGTGAGGTCAAGGGCGGACTGGCGTTCGCCAGACTGGAGACCATTTATCATTACATCTGCACTCTTTGATGTCCAATGAAGAAAAAGAATGGAAGATACAAATCGGAAGTGAAGGTGACTGTATCGCCCCCTTGTGACTAAGAATGATATTACTAGAGTTAAAAGGGGGAATAAAAGAGTTTGCCTAAAGGTCATCCGTTTGTATTTGTGTGTCTGCTTGTGTGGATAACTCGATTTCCATATACTTGATCAATTTACCTGATTTTTGGAATATGATATTTTCATTTAGTGACATCATTGCTTGTCTCTTTCTACTCCATTTCAGAAACTACTTGACTTCTGATGCAATCCTCCTCTACCCATACAAATCAGATATACCCTAAGATGTCTAAAATATGGTTGTCTTCAAGTCCAACGTGAACAAGTTTCTGATGAGTCGTTCCACTTAAGTTAACAAATTTACCGAACTTCCATTACTATCGATTACTATATTGTTCTTTTGACTACTCTACACTCTTTAACCCTTATCCTTGAGTGGCCTGTCGGCCTTGATAAGTGGTGACCCTATGTAAAAAAAAAAAAATCATATGTAAATCATAAAGACTTTTCTGTACTTTTTTTTTAATTAGGTTGAATTCTGGACTTGAACTCCTTTTTTTATTAATTACTAACGCAAGAAGTGGTGAAGTATCTGTTTTGTTGTCATGCGTTACCTTATTTGGAAGGTCATTGTAGACTCTGTTTTTCTCCACTATAAGGAGCTACTATGATTAGATGTTGCAAATTAAATCCAAGAAAGCAGTGAAGGTATACATACAGCATCAGTAATTAATTTCTCTTTTGTATTTTTTTTCTATTATTAAATTATTTTTATTTAATTTTCTGAGACTTTAATCGTAGAAGACTTTATAGTGTGTGTTTTTATTTCCATTTTGGTAATGTTATTTTTTAATGTTTCATTAAAAAAATACATTTTTACTAATCCAAAAAACATTGCAACTATTTTCTGAGGAATATGTTTTCGTCTCTGATGAGTTGTTTGGTGGGCTTCTGGTCATAAACAAAACATGTTTAAGACATACTTTATATAAAATATAAATAAAATATGAACGAGAATTAAATTCGTTTTCTGTTTTTTTTTATGGGAGCATCTTGATTGCACTTAAAGAATTCTAAGGATTCTTTCCTTTTGGCATTTAGTAAGAAGTATGGTTTGTATTACTAAATTCACAAAGAAAAAGCCCTAGAAATCTTTAAGCACAATCAAGACAGCCTCATAATTAAAAAAAAACACTTAACAGATATATTATACTACCTACAAATAGTAGCACCCAAAACGAGTAAAAGCAACGCCCTATATAAAAACTAAACTAAATAGGTATAGAAATATCTGAAATAATTTCTATGATTAGAGATATAATTCATAAACCAAAATCTAATTTCAAGCTGGCATATATTCCATACTTTATCATGACTGTGAACAGATATACATTGGCAAAACACAACACAGTCTTGACAAGAGAATATACAACCATAAAAGGGACATGAAAATGAACAACACCTTAAATGCCATTTTTTCCCACATTATGAAGCATGACCACCATTTTTGATTTTGAAAATGCAACACTTCTAAAAACAATACATAATAAATCTACACCTCGTTTGATAGAATCCACCCTTATCTCCCACTCCTTCAATGAAATTAAACAAAGGAAAGGATCTAATATTTCTCTGCAATTATGTAAAATAATTATCCATGAAAATAATTTTTTTTAAAAGCATATATTGTATATACACATGTAAAGTGAACCGATCAAAATTCATTGGTGCCTGTTGAACACTTATGAAGTCGATGCAGTTGATTTCAGAATGGTAACAGAGATGTAAGTGATAAAGCACTTTCTGAACAAGGCATAAAAAAAGAGGCTGGCTAAACGAAAATGCATTAAGAATGATGGTGACTATGTAGAAAAATAAATTCTGGAGCGCAAATGGTTGCTTGTTTTTATGGTACCACTCCTGTCTTTGTAGCTCTTCAATTGTTTTAGTTTTTGAGTTAAAAAAATAGGAGGCCTTACTTTTGGAATGAATCTCATATTTTACACTTTTAGCACCCAAAACAAATTTGTTTTTTGAGATCCGGAAGTTTGAAAGTTTGCTCTTGTAAAACAATTTGGGCATTTGAGATCCGGAAGTTTAAAAGTTTGCTCTCGTGAAACAATTTGGGCATTTGAGATCCGGAAGTATGTAGAGCATTTGAAAACAGAATCTTACATGAGAAATAACACCCTACCTGAGAATTCTTCCTTCAAACTTCTCGGCCTAACATTCATGTGCAATATGAATTGGAAAAAATACATTGAATGCATTACGAAGGTTTCTGCAAAGAAGGTGGGTTCCCTCTATCTAGCTAGAAAACTACTCACACCTGAGAGCATCCTGTACGTCTACAAGCCCATCATTCACCCATGTATGGAGTATTGTTGCCATATTTGGGCTGATGCATCTACTATAAGCCTCTCCCTCTTGGACAAGGTTCAAAAAAGTTTCCAATCTAATAGGTCCCACTTTGTCAACTAAGCCTCAACCCCTGTCTCATCACCGCAATATTGCATCTCTGTGCCTGTTTTACAAATATTTTAATGGAATGTGCTCTGATGAACTTGTTGCACTTGTGCCCTCTTGACGTACATATCACTGACAAACCAGCTTAGCAACAAGTTGTGATCCCTGAATGCCAGAAAGCTTTCTATTCTAATAGTTTCTTCCCTCGAACCGCTAGACTGGAATTCCCTTCCTGCTACCTGCTTCCTTAGCTGTACTGATATGTAGAAGTTCAAATCTAATCTAAACCGACATATTCTTAATCTTTCCTAGGCATCGTCCCAAATAGTAGCCCTTTATGCCCAAATAATCACTGATTACTTCCCCTTATTATGTTATCTCGTAAAACATGTCACTTACTGGTAAAAAATGGCAAGTAAATAATGATAATAATAATAAAAAAAACTACTTGATCAAATTACATGATTTTTGGAAAATAAAATCTTCATTCCGTAAAAACTAGGTACAATCTAAAAGTTTGGTATTATTTTACTTTAAGAACCGTCTCACGTTCGTATAGAAAAAAAATCTTTTTTTTGAAGATTTCGTCATGTTTTAAACAAATATGATAACTGTTTCTGTCGCATGGTATTAACCCCTAAACCCTGGGACTATTTTCGCCTATTTAGCAGCTTGCATGAGCACGTGGTAACATAAAAAAGGCTGTTATATGGGCATTCGTGTGCGTACAAACTGCCTTCTCACACAGCATAGTAATCTTTGGTGAACAATTTAAAATTAGATGAAAAACAAGTAGTTTTCCAGATATTAAGCAATGTAAGTTCATATGTTATCAATGGTGGCCATTTCTGTATGCACAAGTGCGCATACGCATACAGAAATGGCCACCATGGATAACATAAGGAATTACACGTATCTGTACAGAGATTTTTCTTTATTTTTGTTTTTCAATTTCCTTGTGTCTTTATTGAAAAAACAAAACTTTTAGCCAATAAACAAAGAAAAATGCCCCCTTCACTCGGTGGCCATAAAGTGGGTGCTCATTTCAAGTTGAATTTTGGTGGGAAAGTGATCACCTACCTTTTGAAAAAGTAATTTCTTCATATCCTGAACACTATTTCTCTGCGACGGAAACGGTTAGCATATTCGTTTTTAGCACACCGAAATCTAAATATATATATATATATATATAACCGACGGTACCAATGTTTTTCTGACCTTCTGTATAATTTAAATAAATAAATATTAAGCTCATATATCGAAAAAGGTTTTTCCTTTGTAATCGAGCACTTTATTGGAATTCTTTCCCCCAAAACAGTAAACAAATATATATATATATATATATATATATATATATATAAGTGAAGGTGTCTGCGTGTGTGCATTTCCCTATGCAATAACTCTCTCAATTTTTAGTCTACAGACTCAAAATTTGATATACAGGGTACTGAGATTTGGGAAAATCTATGTGATCAGTTTTCGGCCATAAATTTGGCTGGTAAGAGGTCAAAGTTTATCGATTTGGCCTTTGAGAACTCTACCGAACTCCTCCAACAATTTGGGTCTAAACACTTGAAATTTTCGATATAGGTTCCTTCGACATGGATCTAACTTAATAACTTGATTTGAGCCCAAAACAATAAATGATAAAGGGTCAAAGTTAAAAAAAATTGCCCGCTTTTTTTTTTTTTGCTCAACCCCCCTCCCCAAACACCCGGGCAACACCGGGCACCCATACTAGTATATCTATAAAAGTGAAAATGTGTGTGTGTGTGTATACATTTCTCTACCAAATAACTGTCAATTTTCGGTCTACAGACTCAAGATTTGTACATAAGGAGTATTGAGATTTAGGAAAATCTTTTCAATCAGTTTTCAGCCAGAAATTTGGCTATCAAAGGGTCAAAGTTCAACGATTTAACCTTTGACAACTCTACCAAACTCCTCTGCCAATTTTCGGTCTAAACACTTGAAATTTTAAATGTTGATTACTTGGACATGGATAAAACTTTATAATTTGATTTGATAATAAATGTTAAAGGTTCAAAATTGGGGTCAAAGTTAAAAAAACAAATGACTTCTGCTATCTCTACCAAATTACTCAGACATTTTCTGGTCTAAACATTTGAAATTTTACATAAAGTGTATTCAGAGATAGAGCAAGCTTTTTAATCAGTTTGGGTCAAAAATTTGATCTGCCAAGGGGTCAAAGTTCAAAAGTTTTGACTTTTGCGGTGTCTCGCAAACTACTCAGCCAATTTTGGGTTTAAACATTTGAAATTTATACATAACGGGTATTCAGACATGTGGCAAGCATTTTAATCAGTTTTGGGATGAAAATTTGGCTGCCAAAAAGGTCAAAGTTGAAAGAGTTGACCTTTGCAGATTCTACCAAAATCCTCCATCAATTTTGGGTCTAAAGACTTGAAATTTTAGATGTAGGTAACTTGAACATGGGTAAAACTTGTATTTTGATTTGAGACCAAAATAATAACTGTTAAGGAGTCAAAATTATGGTCAAAGTTAAAGAAATTGATCTCTGCGGTCTCTACAAAATTACTCAGACAAATTTTGGTCTAAATATTTCAAATCTTACATAAATTGTATTCACAGGTAGGGAAAGTTATGAACAGTATATAGGGCTAGTAAAGCTGGGCTGAACTGCCAGTACATATATATATATATACTAGCAAAAGTACCTGCCAGTATATCTATAAAAGTGAACGTGTCTGTGTGTCTGTGTATATTTCCCTATGCAATAACTCTGTCGAGTTATTGCATAGGGAAATATACACAGACAGACACACAGACACGAATTTTGAGTCTACAGACTAAAAATTTGATATACAAGGTACTGAGATTTAGGAAAATCTATAGGATCGGTTTTTGGCCAGAAATTTGGCTGTTAAGTGGTCAAAGTTCAACGATTTGACCTTTGAGAACTCTACGAAATTTCTCTGACAATTTTGGGTCTAAACACTTGAAATTTTAGATATAAGTTCCTTAGACATGGATCTAACTTAATAACTTGATTTGAGCACAAAACAATAACTGTTAAGGGGTCATGATAGGGGTCAAAGTTAAAAAAAGTGACCGTTTTCTTTTTTTTTTTTTTACTCAACATACACCTCCAAGCACACGGGCAATACTGAGCACCCATGCTAGTATATCTATAAAAATGAACGTGTCTGTGTATCTGTGTGTGGGTGTGTGTGTACATTTCCCTATGAAATAACTGTTAATTTTAAGTCTACAGACTCGAAATTTGATATACAGGGTACTGAGATTTGGGAAAATCTTTGGGATCGGTTTTCAGCCAGAAATTTGGCTGTTAAGGGGTCAAAGTTCAACGATTTGACCTATGAGAACTCTACCAAACTCCTCCGACAATTTTGGGTCTAAATACTTGAAATTTTAGATATAGGTTCCTTGGACATGGATCTAACTTAATAACTTGATTTGAGCACAAAACAATAAATGTTAAGGGGTCATGATAGGGGTCAAAGTTAAAAAAAGTTGACCTCTTCGGTATCTACCAAATTACTCAGACAATTTCTGGTCTAAACATTTGAAATTTTACATTTACAAGGTATTCAGAGATTCATCAGTTTGAGTCGAAAATTTTTAGTTACCAATATATATGCATGTATGTTTGCATGTCTGCCTAAAACTTTTGACAGAGGCGACGGATTTTCAGAAGGTCAGTATCGTTTTAAAGTCCGACCTTTTAGATGACAAATATCGAGAAAAAAAAAAAAAGATAAAAAAACAACAACTAATAAAGATGAGAATAATAGTCCGAAATAAAAATAAATTAATATATATAATGCTCATCTCAAAAATGAATTCCAATTAAGGAATAATATATATAAATATCGAGAAATTGGCTAAAAACATGAAGATCTTCACCTTCAACTGGGAACTTTTCTACAGGGGGAGGGGTCGCTTTTTTGCTGATATTTTTGAAAGTCATCCTCTCCTTTCGATTGTCTAGCCTTTAATTTAAAAAATGTCACTTCCGGTTTGGCGGTGGTCATAACAGCATAGACGTCAGGTTTTTTCCCCGTTCTTTTCCTCCTTCGCGGTACGAGTTTGAGCATGCCTTCCTACTACCACTTTTTTTTTTTTTGCTCAACAGGCACATCCAAACACCTGGGCAATGCCAGGCTGAAATGCTGGTATATATTTATAGTTATAAAAGTGTGTGTGTGTGTGTGTGTTTTTGTGTATGTCCAAGAAAGTCTTTTTTCCGAGAACCGATCGGTCGCCTCACAACTTCTTAAAACTTTTTATATCGCGCCTAAATGATAATATCTATGAGTTAACAACCGGGGTCGCCTGTCTATTTAATTTGCTCGACTTTGAAAAGATAAATATTCGACATTTTTCGATTGCCGCATGTGCATTCAGCTTTTTTGTATAAAAAAAGAAGCAAACAGACTCGCGGTAAATATAACACTGTCCCGCACTCAAAGTTGACGTCATTAACTCATCAAAAAACAGGCATCTGCCGTTAAACGTCAAATGTTTTTAGTCCGCTCTTATTATTTTCTAACCGCGCGTCAAGGTTTCATTTTGTTTTAAAACAAACACCCGGCCAACAATTTTTCTTTTCATTTACCAAAAAACACACTTACAAACACCCGGGCAACGCTGATACCCCCCCCCGGTAGTATATATATAAAAGTGAACATGTCTGTGTTTGTGTGTTTGTGTGTGTGTGTGTGTGTACATTTCCCTACGCAATTCTAATTATTTTCTAACTGCGCATCAAGGTTTCATTTTTTTTTAAAACAAACACCAGGCCAACAATTTTTCTTTTCATTTACCAAAAAACACACCTACAAACACCCGGGCAACGCTGATACCCCCCCCCCGGTAGTATATATATAAAAGTGAACATGTCTGTGTGTGTGTGTGTGTGTGTGTGTGTACATTTCTCTACGCAATAACTCTCTCAATTTTCGGTCTACAGACTCGAAATTTGATATACAGGGTACTGAGATTTGGGAAAATCTTTAGGATTGGTTCTCGTCCAGAAATTTGGCTGTTAAGGGGTCAAAGTTCAATAATTTGACCTTTGAGAACTCTACCAAACTCCTCCGACAATTTTGGGTCTAAACACTTGAAATTTTAGATATAGGTTCCTTGGACATGGATCTAACTTAATAACTTGGTTTGAGCCCAACACAATGCAGTTTAAGGGGTCAAAGTTAAAAATATTGACCGCTTTTTTTTTGTTTTTGTTTTGTTCAACATACACCTCCAAACACCCGGGCAACGCCAGGCACCCATGCAAGTATATCTATAAAAGTGGACGTGTCTTTGTGTGTCTGTGTACATTTCTCTATGCAATAACTCTGTCAATTTTAAGTCTACAGACTCAAAAATTGATATACAGGCTACTGTGATTTGGGAAAATCTTTGTGATCGGTTTTCGACCAGAAAGTTGGCTGTTAAGAGGTCAAAGTTTATCGATTTGACCTTTGAGAACTTTACCAAACTCCTCCGACAATTTTGGGTCTAAGCACTTGAAATTTTAGATATAGGTTCATTGGACATGGATCTAACTTGATTTGAGCCTACAACAAATGTTAAGGGGCCATGATAAGAGTCAAAGTTAAAAAAATTAACCGCTTTTTTTTTTTTTTTTTTGCCTGAACCCCCAATACCCGGTCAACGCCGGGCTGAAATGGTAGTATATATATATATATATATATATATATATATATATATATTGAGAACTCTACCAAACTCCTCCGACAATTTTGGGTCTAAACACTTGAAATTTTAGATATAGGTTCCTTGGACATGGATCTAACTTAATAACTTGGTTTGAGCCCAACACAATGCAGTTTAAGGGGTCAAAGTTAAAAATATTGACCGCTTTTTTTTGTTTTTGTTTTGTTCAACATACACCTCCAAACACCCGGGCAACGCCAGGCACCCATGCAAGTATATCTATAAAATATAATATAATATATATATATATATATATATATATATATATATATATATATATATATATATAATTTCGATACGAACATGAGACGTACCTTAAAGTAAAATTTTACCAAAAGTTTTTCTTCGTTTTTGTTTATCGCTATAAGCCCTAGATTTTTTCTGTATTTTTTTAAAAATTAAGTTGAATTCTAAACAAGAACAAAATTTTTTTCGTTAAAAAGAATATAAATAAATTAAAGTTGACCAAAAAAAAAAAGGATTCACTACTTTTATATCTGAGAACGGAATCATTTTTTTTTTTTTTTTTTTACATGGCGAACATTAAATAATTTAAGCAAATTACAAACTTACTTTTTCGGATCTTTGACGTTTTTTGATTTTTTTTCTTTTCAATCTGTGTTCGTTTCGAAAAAAAAATGTAAATCAAATAAAAAATAAACGACGGATTTTTACATTTACAAATCTTGTCAGTGTGTGACGAATTATTTGCTTTTCAAAAATCGCCATTAAAACAAGGGAGATAAGCGATGAACGGACTTAAGATCCCCCCCCCCCAACAACAACAAAAAAAAAAAAAGGGCCACTTTGCAAATTTTGATTTTCTGATAAATTGCTTCCTTTGGTTCTTGTCCGGGTGAAAGTATACAATATTTAACAAAGCCCTTTCCTCTCTCAATAGTAAGAATGGGTTTCTAAATAATTTATTATTTCATACGGTCCGTATTCTGCATAAGTTTTCGAATTACTAATTAGCCGGTCGGTCATGGCTGACGGAACGAGAGCAAAAAAGAGGCACTTTGAAAATTTTGGCTTTTTCATAACTTTCTTTCTTTTTTTTTATTTTGTCCAGTTGGAAGTACAAAAAACCTCCATGTTAAGAATGGCTTTCTAAATAAGAACTTGCCTCCTATGTTTTTTTTTATTTTATTTTATTTTTAAGTTTTTTTTTCAACAGATTATTATCGAATGGATATTAGTCTAGTCTAGATTATCAAAAAAAAAAAAAAAATGAAAAAGTCAATATTTAAATATTTTTAGGGGTCCTCAGTTTAATGCAACGTTTTAATAAATCGAACACACATTTTAGAACCATTCGACGTTTTTAGGCTAAATTTCCCGAATTTAGATTAAAAAAAAAAAAAAGTTTAGCTTTTTTTTTTCTTTTCTTTTTGTTTTTTTTTTCGTTTTCTCCGCATATTTTATATGGTTATCTTCAAGTTTCTTCCGTAAAAATTGAATGCACGCGCGAAAACAAACACGGCGAACAGTGAAAACAATAGGCCTGAATACCCGTAAAAAATCAATTTTTTAAAAAGTAACTCTGTGGTTGTTCTTCTAGCGTTCATTGCACTTAGAAAGATTAAATGTCGATGATGGAGTGATGGACACAACTTGAAGAATGCGTATGAAAAAAAGAAAAAGAAAAATTTGAAAGGAAAAAATTTGCCAGGGCAAAACCTTTGTAAATGTTGGGTGACGAAACTTGAAGATAACCATAAATAGGCAAATGTGTATTTCAGCGGCGTAAATTATTTGACAGACAAAAATTATAAAAATTATTTATTTTTATATAAAACACATTATTTAAACCGAAGGCTGAAATAAAACCCGCAACAATTTAATTTTCATTTTTTTTTTCAACATTTTTTATTAGACTAAATGTATAACAATCGAAATTAATTTAAAAAAAAAAGGCCAAACTGCTAAAAAAAAAAAAAAAAAAAAAAAAAAAAGGCTAAATCCGCAAAATTTGGCTTAAATCGTTGACTGGTTCTAAAATGGGATTGCATTAAAAATTGAGCACCCCCTAAAGCCAGACGGCCTGATAGTATGCATATGAAATAGTCGAAGAAAGCGAAATTAATAATAAAAAAAAAAGGCAAAACTACTTAAAAAAAAAAAAAAAGTGGTTAAATTCACGAAATTTAGTCTAAAAACATCGACTGGTTCTAAAATCGATTTACAAGAACGTTGAAATGAGCACCCTCTACAAATATTTAAATATTGACTTTATTTTTCATTTTTTAAAAAATTTATTTTTACTCTGGTAAACTAATCGATAATAATCCGATAAAAAATTGAAAAGAAATGATGAAAATAAAAATAGAGGGGAGGGCAAGATTCTTCAGGTCCACCGTAGTCTTTTTGTAGGCCGTGTGGTTCTAAAAGGTGATCGATTTATAAGAACATTGCATTAGAAACTGAGCAGAGCACCCCTTACAAATATTTAAAATATTTTGACTTTTTTATCCCCCCCCTTTTTTTTTTTGCTAATCTGGTAAACTAGTGTCCATTCAGTAATCAATCGGTTGTCTCAATAAAGTTAAAAAAAATCTACTTGCCTGTGGAGCACTGGAGCAGTGGAGCACTGGAGCAGTTCTACTGCCTGTTTTCCAACTAACTAAAACATGGTCGTCTTTCTGTAAACGGTCCTGGATATGACCTTAAACTATATCCAGTGGTGAGACCCCAGCTTGCGGACTTTGGGGAGTGTGGAGTTGTGGAGCTACCCTTTAATTGCCATTGCTCCCAGGTACGCTCTGACCCGGAGTGGTAGTACCTGTTAGGGTCCCAACTATGGGTTAAATAGAATTCGACTTGAAAACAACAAATATATTCTATTAAAAAATTGTTCTTCCGACTCTTTGGATTCGGCATTAAATAACCTGAAAAGGGTTGATATGCCGTAAAACAAAAACAACCAGCCAACCACTGTAAACAAGTTTTTGTTGAGCCGTCCCTTTATATAATCAAATTATACTGAATATCCACCACAATCAATCACTAAGCTGTTGCCTCGATGACCACTGTACACTCATTAACCTTTAATCTCAAGTGGCTTCCGGGCCTTGATAAGTAGTGACCCCCTTATAAAAAACCCCCAAAAAAACAAATAAACGCAGCAATTCTATAATTCTGTTAGAAACAGAAAGTTCAAGAAGTAGCTTTTTGAACTCAATAATTGGAATGTTGCCATCAAGGTTCCTGATAATTTAACAATGTCATGGACTGATATATGTACAAGGGTTCCTATTTACTTGTCTCCCCTCGAGGGCAGAGTTGGTCGGTTTTTAATGTGGGGACAATCCAGCTCCTCAAAGAGAGGCACTCTGGTTAGGAACAAAGATAAAGATCGTCTCAGTCATGAAAGATTTCTCCTCCACTGACCGAGAATAGAAAAGGCGAAGTGTAGCATCAGAACAGATACTACACTGTGATCTTGGCCCGAATATATGTACAAGGGTTATTTAAAAAGTAATGCCTTTTATTTTTTATTCAGCCCAAATGGATCAGAGGGGATTGCAAATTTCATTGTTATGATGACTGAACTTATGCATTCATGACCTGAGAGTTTCATCTCTTTGTTGCAGATATTGATGGTGTTAATCTCCAAGAAAGCAACTCCTGTCATGGAAGCAGAGATTTTTCCATGCAAAAACAATTGAACTAATCAACATTCACCGGCGCCTGTTGAATGTTTACAAAGCTAATGCAGTTGATGTCAAGAGATGGGTTTGTTGATTTCAGAGTGATGACGAAGATTATTTTTCTTTCATTAGAGGCTGTAAGTTTATTCTTCCCTGGCTTTTTTCAGTCATTCCATTTTATCTCTCATAACAATAGTTGGATCATTCTACTGCTCCAGAATGTACAGTTTCTGTGTTTTCTTCTTTTTTTTTTTTTTACACCAAACAAAGCATATTGCCACTTGGACATAAGGGCTACTATTTGGGATTGTGTTTAATAGGTGACTGTGAGGAGTTAAGCAGCGAGATGTCTGTTCACATTACATTTCCAAAGTTAAGCAACAATGAGACTGGCCAGTACCAGATGGGTAAACATTTGGGAAGGTTAGGCGCTGTCATAAGAAGTCGTGTACTAAGAAATTTCCAGGTTGGTATCTGGAGGCACATTAATTCACTGAAAGAGATGCACCCCTAGTCTTGGTTAAAACATGCATCGAGGAGAAGATAATTCTGATGACGTCGGCAGCTGGACGTTGGATGGCCATGGAGGAGGATGAATTTTTAGTAGAATAACGATCTTATGGTATTAAGAGTTACATCATTCGACTGCAGCTATGCAGATGATCTAAGGACAAGGATAGGTGCAAACAAGCGAATTAGGTGCAACTGCACTGGGGAAGGTAATGGCAACCCACCTCATGTATTCTGCCAAGTTCAAAATCATCTGATATCTTCAGAGGAATCGGACCAACAATGGACCAAAGACTATGAACAACACTAACGATGATTTCATTTACGACATGAACATGCCATGAGACAAGAAGAAAAAGGTTAGTACAGTCAGGGAAGCAGGAAAGAGGGAGGGAATTCCAAAGTTTAACAGTCTGAGGGAAGGTGCCATTAGAGTAGAAGTCTTTCTGGCATCTAGAGATCTCTACAGTGTAGGGGTGGGATTTTGCTGCATGTTGGTTTAGTCAGGGGTGTTTACGTTCAGAGGCACAAATGCTAAGAGTTCATCAAAGCCCATTCGATTAAAATACTTGCAAAGCAAACACAAAAATGCAACATTGTGGTAATGGGGCAGAGGTTGGAGGTTGGTTGATAATGTGGGAGGGAGAGACTAGTGATAGATGCTCCAGCCAAGATATGGCAACAATATTCCATGCATGGGTGAATGGTGGTTTTATAGAAGTACACGATACTCTCAGGTGCAATACCCTCAATTAATGGGGAATCATAGGCATTACAAGGCTGATCTTGCAAGTTTGAATTATTGTTGAGTTATTGTCCTTTGTTTCTTCAAGATACTGATGCATGACTCTCCTTTTTTGCTTACTCATAAAATTTGATTTCGTTTAGTTAAAAAAACTAGTTGATCAATTTATGTGATTTTTGGAATATGATATTAAACATGGTATACATGTGACATGGGTATCACACTGCATATTCTGTTTATATGTAAATTTTATATAAAAAGATCAGATGTGAAAAGGGAAAAATAAAGATTTTGTGTTTTGCTTTTGAATTTTTTTTAAATTTTTATTTTTTTATTTTTATTATTTTTATTTTTATTTTTTAAAATTTTGATTTTTTTTAACTTTGATTTTTTTTAATTTTGATTTTGTTTTCATTTTGATTTTTTTAAATTTTGATTTTTTTTAATTTTAATTTTTTTAAATTTTTATTTTTATTTTTTTACATGTTGATTTTTTTTTTAATTTTGATTTTTTTTAAATTTTGATTTTTTTAAATTTTGATTTTTTTTTAATTTTTATTTTAAAAAATTTTTTTTTTTTCAATTTTTATTTTTTAATTTTGATATTTTTTCAATTTTGATTTTTGATTTTTTTGATTTGGATTTTTTTTTAATTTTTAATTTTTTTTTTCATTTTGATGTTTTTTTAATTTTGACTTTTATATTTTTCAATTTTTATTTTTATTTTTATTTTTTAAAAAAAATTTTTCACTTTGATTTTTTAATTTTGATTTTTTTATATTTAGATTTTTTAAAATTTTTATTTTTTTATTTTTATTTTTTTAAAAGTTTGGTGGCCAATATCTCATTAATCCACATGTTAATGCAAATAGCTGTCCAATACAATCTAATAGACGTAAAAACGACGTCTCTCCATGCTCCAATTGACCACAAAATTTACATGGAACAACAGGGGAGATGCAAGACAAAAGGGGAAACAGACAAGAAACTAGTGTGTATACTGAACAAATCCTTGTATGGCCTAAAACAATCAGCCTGAAACTGGAATCAAACCCTGCACAGCTACTTCAGCAGACATGACTTTACCTAAAATCAGACATAATGAGGTTTTTTAGAACGTTTGGATCCTCATTGGCCAAATCTTGGAATTGCATGGCGTATTCCAGCCTTTATTCCGGATCGTTTTGCTGAAGCTCTTAAACCAATTGAATTTTATATGGAAATTTGCCCTCTTCATGAAGCATTCTGAAGAGATGATCGCGAGACCCCAATTTGACTTGATCTTCTTCTTACTGATGTGGATGGATCCTCAGCCACACTCTCTGCTAATCTCTGACGATTCTCATCACTTCTTGCCGTACGGGGTCTACCAGATTTAGGGAGGTCACATACAGACCTTTGCTCATGAAATCGATCCACCATAACTTTTATTGCATTGTGAATAAAGGAATTTCTTGTGTTGAAGTTTCGTTGAAATTCTCTTGGAGTTTCTGATATTGACTCATTCAACCGAAAATATGATTCCACGATAAATATCCGCTCCTCAGTAGCGTAACGACTCATGATGACCTTGGAAGAGTTACTCTAGATGATCTGAAAAAATAAAAGAAAAATATAAAAAATTAAGAAAGTTATGAACTTTGTTTTATCATCAGTTTCTTTTGGGACACCATGTATTTTAACATAAATAATTCATCTTTAAATATTTAATTCACTTTGATAACATTCCTTCTGTTTTTATTCTTACAATTTTCAATAATGATCATAATAATAATCGTCCAGCTAACTTGGCGTTGCCTGGACCAACTACATAACATTACTAACGTAGGGTCATTAACATGGCTCGATCCTTGGGCCACTACTATTCCTGATATTTATCAATGACCTCCCGATAATATTGTGTTCGAGATGGGTATATTTTTGCTGAGGATACACTGCTCTTTAACATGCACAAGGAAAGAATCGATGTACACAAATCTAAGACAATGCCTGAATCTTTAGAAAATGACTTCCAGACCGTAGTGGAATGGGGCCGTAAATGGATGCTAATATTTAATGTTAGTAAGATTAAGCTGCTCTCCATTAACAATTACAAGAAACCTTTCCAACCACCCATATCTATGACAAATAATTCCCTATCTGAAAACTCTTCCTTCAAACTCCTCGGCTTAACATTCACAGGCAATATGAACTGGAACAAATACACTGAAGACATTGGAAAGGCTGCTGCAAAGAAGGTGGGTTCCCTCTATCGGGCTAGAAGATTACTCACACCTGAGAGTATCCTGTACCTCTACTCAACCACTATTCGCCCATGCATGGAGCATTGTTGCCATATCAGGGCTGGTCCATCTACCACTAGTCTTTCCCTATTGGATAGGGTCCAAAAACCAATTTCCAATCTAATAGATCCTGCATTGTCAACTAGGCTCTAACCTCTGTCTCATCACTGCAATGTTACATCTCTGTCCTTGTTTTACAAGTATTTTAGTGGGATGTGTTCTGATGACCTCGTTGCGCTTGTGCCCCCTCGATGTACATATCTTCAACAGACCCGCTTAGCAACAAAATCACACCCCTTCACTGTTGATATCTCTAAATGTTAGAAAGTTTTTCTACTCTAATAGCTTCTTCCTTAGAACGCCTATACTTTGGAATTCCCTTCCTGCTACCTGCTTCCCAAACTGCATTAATATGCAGAAGTTTAAATGTAACGTAAACCAACATCTTAATCTTTCTTAGGCATGGTCCCAATTAGTAGCCCGTTCTGTCCAAAAGTGAGTAAAAAAAAGAATGTAACATCTTCCTAGAGATTATTAATCAGCAGTCAATTAGATTTTATTTGTTAAATGAAAGTTGCTTGCAAATGAAAGTTGCTTGCAAATGAAAGTTGCTTGTAAATGAAAGTTGCTTGTAAATCAAAGTTGCTTGCAAATGAAAGTTGCTTGTAAATGAAAGTTGCTTGCAAATGAAAGTTGCTTGCAAATGAAAGTTGCTTGTAAATGAAAGTTGCTTGTAAATGAAAGTTGCTTGTAAATGAAAGTTGATTGCAAATGAAAGTTGATTGCAAATGAAAGTTGCTTGTAAATTAAAGTTGCTTGTAAATGAAAGTTGCTTGTAAATCAAAGTTGATTGCAAATGAAAGTTGCTTGTAAATCAAAGTTGCTTGTAAATGAAAGTTGCTTGTAAATGAAAGTTGATTGCAAATGAAAGTTGATTGCAAATGAAAGTTGCTTGTAAATGAAAGTTGCTTGTAAATGAAAGTTGCTTGTAAATGAAAGTTGATTGCAAATTAAAGTTGATTGCAAATGAAAGTTGCTTGTAAATCAAAGTTGCTTGTAAATGAAAGTTGCTTGCAAATGAAAGTTGCTTGCAAATGAAAGTTGCTTGTAAATGAAAGTTGCTTGCAAATGAAAGTTGCTCGTAAATGAAAGTTGCTTGTAAATACAGCTTCACATTCTTTACAACAATAATGTTTCTATTTGCTATGTGTTACAATGCGTGAACTTGGATACAAAAAATGGAAAAGTTTAGAAAAAATTATATAACATTTCCGGGAACCAACACGTTGTCGCCTCAGTCACAAATTAGATAAAGCATAGAAACGACCTTCAAATCGTTTTTTTTTTTTTTGTACAATGACATTTATTTCCTCATTTTCCCACCATGCATAACTTGTTAGAGTTCTGGTATTTTTTATTTGTAATTGTATTTTTCATAGCGTTGCTATTTTGTAAGAATGCTAACATTTATTTTATCTTTTAAAATCCCAACTGCAGAGGAATAAGTTTTCACATGCATATGCTTAACCGTTGATCCTCTCATGTCAACAAATTATTTCTCATCCGTAAATTAGAAGAATCCAATGCTGAGATTTTGAAATACACAGAAAGGTAAGTCTTTTATCGATAACAACGATTACCTATCAGTGGCAGTTAGCAACTTGGAGCAGAAACAAATGGAACTTTTTTCTTTCGCAAATCAATGCCTCTCCCCTGTGTAAGTCGGCCACATACTGACCAATCAGAGGTGAGGTGGATTGATCCTTTCTCTCCCCTAAGGAACTCGGACAGCTTCCAGTTTGAAGAAAAAATCTCCTTCTTACCGAGAGAGATGCCAACTAGATCGGACCCTTTCCTCGCTCTCTCTACTTCTGTCATCTCATCCGGTATCGACGATTTCCACTGGGAATAATTACCATGACAGCACCAGGTGGCCAGAGTCCAGGTTTGATCTGGAATAATATCTTCCTGTGAAGATTCGACAGAATAAACTTCTTTTCTTTGTTATATTTATTGAAGTTGTTGCGTTCGTTATTTCGGTAGCTTGTGTTGAATTATTTATTTTCTTAGGTTGTGCCCTAACAGCATAAAGTCTTGGATATGACCTAAAACTATATCCGATGGTGAGGCCCCACCTTGCGGGCCTTGGGGAGTGTGGAGCCACCCTTTAATTGCCATTTCTCCCAGATCCACTCTGACCCGGAGTGGTAGTACCTGTTAGGGTCCCAACTATGGGTTAAATAGAATCCGACTTAAAAAACAAATATACTCCATTAAAAATCGTTCCTCAAAATAACTAGATTCGGTATTAAATAACCTGAAAAAGGTTGATATGCCGTAAAACAAAAACAACCAACCAAAAGCACAAACCCTAAAAACTTGTGTGGTGTCGCAATCTACTGCTGTTTTTATTTCTTTTTATTAATATCGAAATATATTTCTTTCGATATCAAATTCTCATATCTCTCTCTTTCTATCTCTCTCTACACAATTTTCCTCCCCTTTCCCTGTCTTAATGTCTCTGTCTGTCTTCCTTGTTTCCATCATATAATTCTCTCTCTCTCTCTCTCTCTCTCTCTCTCTCTTCTTTTCACTTCTACTTTTTCTTTCTTTCTCATTGTATCTCCCTCTCTCTCTCTCTCTCTCTCTCTTTTCTTTTCACTTCTACTTTTTCTTTCTTTCTCATTGTATCTCCCTCTCTCTCTCTCTCTCTCTCTCTCTCTCTCTCTCTCTCTCTACTAATATCTCTCCTTTAGTTTGCTTCTCTGTCTCTTTTTCTATGTGTCTCTCTAATAATCCCCCTCCCCTCCCTGGTTTTATTTTTCTGTCTCTCTATTGCTCTCTATCCAGCTGTTGTTCTTGGCCTTCGAGCCGGGATCAAAGTGTAGTATCTGTTCCGGCAGATACTGCACTTAAGATAATTTGTACCAGTCAATGGAGGGGAAACCCTCTATACTGGGACAATTATTATTTTTGGTAACCAGAGTGCCCCCTTTTTGCCTACTTTTAGGGGAGCTGGTTTTTACCTCACATTAAAAACGGCCTTGTGCCTAATTTGCTCAGTGGGGGAGCAAATAAATACCATCTGTTCCGGCAGATACTGCAAGGTATGACTAACTATGACTAGCAAAGACCAGATGTGGGGGCGGCCCCACATGCCTGACCATTAACCAGCTCCCATTTCCCACCTCTCGGGAGCTGGTCCCCTTTTTCCCTTCCCCCTCCCTTCACTCCTCACATTAAAAATCGGCCTTGTGCCTAATTTGCTCGGTGGGGGAGCAAATAAATACCATCTGTTCCGACAGATACTGCAAGCTATGACTAGCTATGACTAGCTATGACTAGCAAAGACCAGATGTGGGGGCAACCCCACATGCCTGACCTTTAACCAGCTCCCATTTCCCACCTCTCGGGAGCTGGTCCCCTTTTTCCCTTCCCCCTCCCTTCACTCCTCACATTAAAAATTGGCCTTGTGCCTAATTTGCTCGGTGGGGGAGCAAATAAATACCATCTGTTCCGACAGATACTGAAAGCTATGACTAGCTATGACTAGCAAAGACCAGATGTGGGGGCAACCCCACATGCCTGACCTTTAACCAGCTCCCATTTCCCACCTCTCGGGAGCTGGTCCCCTTTTTCCCTTCCCCCTCCCTTCACTCCTCACATTAAAAATTGGCCTTGTGCCTAATTTGCTCGGTGGGGGACCAAATAAATACTATCTGTTCCGACAGATGCTGCAAGCTATGACTAGCACAGACCATATGTGGGGTAACCCCGCATATCTGACCTTGGTCACTGAAGGGGCAACCCTTCATACCAACAGTTTCTAATCCAGCTCCCATTTCCCACCTCTCGGGAGCTGGTCCCCCTTTCCCTCCCCCCCCCTATCTCCACATTAAAAATCGGCCTTGTGCCTAATTTGCTCAGTGGGGAAGCAAATAAATACCATCTGTTCCGGCAGATACTGCAAGCAAAGACCATATGTGGGGTCGCCCCCACATATAAGACCTTGGTCAATGTAGGGGCAACCCTTCATACCAATTGTCACTATCCAGCTCCCCTACTCCCCGGGGAGTTGGTCCCCATTTCCCCTTCACTCCTCACATTAAAAATCGGCCTTGTGCCTAATTTGCTCGGTGGGGGAGCAAATAAATACCATCTGTTCCGGCAGATACTGCAAGCAAAGACCATATGTGGGGGCGACCCCACATATAAGACCTTGGTCAATGTAGGGGAAACCCTTCATACCAATTGTCACTATCCAGCTCCCCTACACCCTGGGGAGTTGGTCCCCATTTCCCCTTCACTCCTCACATTAAAAATCGGCCTTGTGTCTAATTTGCTTGGTGGAGGAGCAAATAAATACCCTGTTGTTCTCTATCTGTTTGCTCCATCTAAATGTTTTCACCCCTCTTTATCATAACACCCTCTCCCTTATTATACCTTGAGCTAGGGGGGGGTAGTTAAAGAGCTCTGATCCAATCAACTGATTAGTCATGTTAACCCCTTACATTAATGAACCCATTTGTACCGTTACACACATTTACACACAGGATCCACAGTCTACGTCACAAGGAACATAGGACAAGTAATAATTTGACTCTTTTCTTTTTATTACATTTATTTTTTCATTCTCCTGCCTGGCATGACTTCTCATTACGTCACCCACGTCTCTAATGTGCTCCTTTTCTCATTTTTATAATCTTTTTTCTTACAGTGACGTCATTTTGCTCATGGCTCAGTGTTTGCATTTCACCACCATGCACACTCTGTTACACATTTCACTGTCGATGCAATTCTCTACCTCTAATAGAGTCAAGTACGTTCAAGGATGGAGTACTGTTGGCACATCTGGGCGGGAGCTGATAGAAAGACTTTCTCCTGCCTTGACGGAGTTCAAAATAGATTTGGTAGCCTAGTGGGAGATGCCCTTTTCTCTTCCCTGCAACCTTTTTCTCACAGAAAAGATGGCTACAAGCCTGTCTCTGTTTTATCGTAATTTTCATGGCAAGTGCTCGTCTGAGCTCCAATCTACAGTCCATCCCTGGCCTGACTTTCACGAAAAACACTCGTCTAGCTGAAACATCTATCAATAATTCCCCCACTCTTTATCTGTACCTAAATCTAAATGTAGATTCCATGAACAAAGTTTCTTTCTTAAAAATGTATGCTTGTGAAACTCTGTTCAGTTTTCCAACATGGTCATCTTCAAGTCTAACACTAACAAGTTTTTGATGAGTCATCCTTTTAAGTAATCTAATTTACTAAATTTTCACTATTAACGATTACTATACCTTCCTATTGACTACTGTATACTCATTAACCATTATCCTTCAGTGGCCTCCAGGCCTTGATAAGTGGTGATTTCTTTGTAAAAAAAAAAAAAATAAATATTAGAAGGCATTAGAAAGGGTAAGATTTTTCAATGTCAAAAGATTTTTTCTCAGCAGGTTGAACCAGTTTCTCCAGAGGAAGAAGTGTCTAGGAAATATTAAATTCATAAGCAGGGAGATGCAACATTTCATTGATGGGACAGATGTGGAAGCTTGGATGACAGTTCGCGACCTATTAGGTTGGCGACTATCTTTTGACCCCTGTCCAGGGGCGAGAGACTAGTAGCAGGTGCACCAGCCCGAATGTGACAGCAATAATCCATATGTGGGCGAATAGTGGCCTTGTAGAGGTACAGGATACTTTTAGGTGTAAGTAACTTTCTAGCATGATAGAGAGAGCCCACCTTTCTTGCAGCAGCTCTGGCAATGTTCTCAATATATCTGTTCCAACTCATGTTCCCTGTGAATGTTAAGCCGAGGAGTTTGAAAGAAGTATTTTCAGGTAATGTATCTTTAGTCATAGCTATTGGTGGTTGCTTCTCACATATAACATGTGGTATTCCCAAATGGTCACTCATTATTTCTCAGCAATAAATTGGTTGCTTTTTAACCTTAAAACTACAAGTCAGTTCAAGAATAATACAAAGAATCATAAAGAATAAGGTGATTAGGGCATGAGATTGTCCAAGACAGAATCCACAACAGCCAGAGGAAGAAACATCAGTTACAGACCAAAATCTCAAACAACTCCTTCTGCCTGGAAAGTATATCACTGAGTGATGACAAAACTCGCAACCAAGAATACCTGGATATCTATATCATATAAACAAGAATTTAAAGACGTCAAATCTAACATGAACTCGTCCAAAACAGTATTGACAACAGCTAACACTCAAGATGAGAGCAGTAGTCTGAATACCAATAATATGAATAAATTAGGTTTTTAATTATTTTTTACAGTAATATTGTGGGGTCTGAGTTCGTGCTTAACATTTATAAAAAAACAGAAATAGATTTCACTTGTAATTTACTCATATCAGTAATATTGTGGAGTTTAATTTACTTATTCAAATTTTTCGGTTGAACTGGCAAGGGAGACAATAAAATCTCAACAAATAATTTCTTCTAAGAAAAAAAAAAAACAGATTCGTTTACATCTTGAAACATAGCTCAGTGGTAGAGCATTCAGCTACAGATCGAATGATCCCATATACACCATTCTTTAAAAGTATTTTCTTATTGACGAATTCAATTAACGTAAAAGAAGTACCATTTAAAATCACTGCAAATTATTTCTTTGCCTATTTTAAAACTAAATATTAATCAGAAGTGACTTTTCCAGGGAATTCGTCGTCAAGTCCAATTATCAGCTGACATGATGTTGTAAACAAACACAGACAGAATTTGATGAACAACGTTATCATTATAATTAAAAAAAATTTTTTTTTGGTGAATTATTCCACTGGGCAAATTATTCCTCGTAATATATAATATTCAATAGAGAATTGGTTCTATAATCACACATACATAATCTGTATAAATTAAAATATCATGTTCAAGTTTATTGTATGGCCAAGCAATGCCATACAATACACCTATGCACCATCCTGTTAGTATCAGAATAATAATAAACTATCTAGGCCGAGATAGGCTAATCTATATTCTTAAATAACATCTTTCTGCAAATGCTGATCATCTCAACAGATTATTTCTGTGGTATTCGTACGATATTTACTTTCTATTCTTATAGTTTACAAATTTTCAAATTGACTCAACAAAAATAACACTTACATTTTTTCTGCTCCTTCAAACTATTAGCACGCAAAATGTTTTCCATAAACCTTTAGTCCACTGTAATTGTCTGTATTTTTGAGATGAGGTGTTTTCATTGATTGATATTGTCGGACTGACTTCCTCATCTTGGTTGTTATAGTCACAACGTTTCAGCCGTTTTGCCCTCCGGCCTTCGTCAGGTGTTTTGTATCGAACTGGGGAACCGTTTGTTAGGAGTCTTGAACCCAACCCTTTATTATTATTACAACATATGGCCGAGTGGTCCTAGACGTTGTATCAAAGTTTACACTTACCCAAAGGTGCTGAGTTCAATCCTGAATGAAGGCAGTGAAAAGGTAACATTCAAAACAGAGAATCAGCAACTATGTCCCAGAGCCTAGCTGGAGTCCGAACACGGTACCCCCGTAATAATAATAAAGGGTTGGGTTCGAGACTCCTAACAAACGGTTCCCCAGTTCGATACAAGGCCGGAGGGCAAAATGGCTGAAACGTTGTGACGATAACAACCAAGATGAGGAAGTCATTCCAACAATCTCAATCAACTTTACTCCACTGTCTCAATCCTTCTGCGCAAAGTTTGTATACTATGTGAGGTACCTATGATTTGTCCCAATCTTCAAGTGCAACATTATTGTTCTCTCTAACGGACCCAAATGTTGTAGAGACGGTTGCAAAGGAAATTAGAACTTTGACACAAACTTTCCAGGTGAAAGAAAAAGTTATAATATTTTCTTTGCTTACCACACAAGTTACTGACACGTATTTAACACCAGTATGTTCTCTCTTTCTGACCACCACTTTGGACGGATGTAAATACATGGCACCAGGAAGAGCTGGCTGCAATACACGGTACGAGACAGAATTGGTTGTTAATACATGGCACCAGACACAGCTGGCTAAAATACACGGCACTAGAAAGAGCTGGTTGTTAATACATGGCAACAGACACAGCTGGCTCTCAATACACGGCACCAAACACAACCAGCTGTTAATACACGGCACCAAACACAGCTGGCTGTCAATACACGGCACCAAACACAGCTGGCTATCACTTGAAAGTGTAAGAAAAGCCGTTGTATGCTTGCTGAGTGTAAATTAACCATGCACATCATTTTCTTCTCTTTTTCATTCTCCGTCTGATCTCTATGCTATAACCATTCTGCTCTATGATTTCAAACCGATGTTATGGCTTAAAATGCTGACGTCATCATGTGATTTTAATGCTAAAAAAGCATACAATATGCAAAATAAAATGTTTTGCCAAATCATCAAGTTTATTCTGTTTTCTTTCAAAATAAATTTATCATAAACCGAACGCATTAGGATTATTCAAGTATTTCCAGTTTGATGTTTCCGCATTCATTGTATGACTTGTTGTAGCGATCGGAATTGCTTTCATCAGCTGCAATAAATTAAAAAGATGTTTTGGGTTTGTTTTACTGTACACATAGATTCGAAAAAGTTGTCAAAAAAACAAAACAAAAAAACAAATATATAACAAATAAATGCTATCAAAGGCAAGATAAGTTACTTTTCTACCTAAATGAATAATTTTCGAGTATTTTTATTTAATGTAACATGTTTATTCAGCTCAAAAAATATATAGTGTTTACCGATATATTTGAAAATTTGAAATGGATCCAGACTCTCTGTTGAACACGGTAAGTTTGGGAATACGAGTTAAAAATAACAAAATATACAAAATACTGTTAGAAACTCGCTCAATATATGTTACCGTAACATAAGCTGACATATATTTGCTGGGTTTCTAACAGTATTTTGTATAGTTTTTTTATTATTAACTAGTTTTCCCAACTTACCATGTTCAACAGAGAGTCTGGCGGCATTTAAAATTTTTCAATACATTGGTAAACACTATATCTTTCGAGCTGAATAAACATGTTACATTAAATAAAAAAACTAAAAAATTATCCAGTTAGGTAAAAACGTAACTTATCTTGCATTTGATAACATTTATTTGTTATATATTTGTTTTTTGACAACTTTTTCGAATCTGTGTACAGTAATAAAAACCCGATTTATTTTTAAATTTCAAGAATAAATAACTTTATCAACTGAGATCTCAGAGGAAATGCACATCAGACTGAAAAAAACTTGTTTAGGAATAAGAATACTCTGGTCAGCTGCAACTCATAAATTAAAGAGTTAAAAGAAATTTATGGAGTGAATAACTTTACTGATTGAGATCTCAAATGAAATGTACATCAATAATATCATCATAAACTGTCTAGGCTCAAGTTATATTCGTTGCCCCCACAACGTAAATACCCCTGACAAACCCGACAAGCAGCTAAATCCCACCCCTACACAGTAGAGATCCATAGATGTAAGAGAGCTTGCTACTCTAGTATTTTCTTCCCTAGAACCGCTAGACTATGGAATTCCCTTCCGGGTTGCTGCTTCCCCAACTGTACGGACATGCAGAAGTTCAAGTGTAATGTGAACCAACATCTTGCTGCCCAACTCCCTATATAGTACCCCAGTAGCTTATGTCCCTGATAGTAGCCCCCTACATCAAAGTGGCAATGTGCTTTGTTGGGGTGAAAATGTAATAAAAAAAATAGCATCTCTGCTGGCTGCAGTGTAGCATTCTTGTTTCATGACAATCAGCAAAATCGCACTCCTTCACTGTAGTGGTCCCCAAATGCTGGAAAGCTTTCTACTTTTTTCAAACAGCTTCCCCTTTGAATTCCCCCTTTGTTTCCAGTATCCATAACTAAACCACCATGCAGAAATTTAAATGAAATGTGAGCAAACATCTCGCTGCACAACTCCCCACTTAGGGTGCTTCTATAAATCTGACCCCTAATAACGGTTACCCTTTTACATCTCAGTGTTCTAATGAACTTGCTGTACTTCTATGCCTTCAACATGATTACCCTGACAAACTCGACTTGCAGCAAAATTCCATCACTTCACTGTTAGAGATTCTCGGATGTCAGAAAAAGTATTTTCTTTCCTCGTACTGTTTGCCTTTCTCGTTTTTCTGATTGTACTAATATGCAGAAATTTAAATGTAATTTGAACAAACATCTTGCTGCACAACTTCCCACTTAGGGTATTTCTATAAATCTGGCTACTAATTAGCAGTAGCCTTTACAACTTAATTGCAATGTCCCTTGTTTGGGATGAATAAGGGTCCTTTTTGGGGAAGCTCTTGAGTTCCTTACACTTAAAAGCTTTTCACCAGTATTTTCTTATCCTTGTGGGGATTTCAAAATGTCAGCACATATCAACTTGGTTCAGATTGACAGAAAAAAGCTTTTGAAAACAGCCAAGAAATTTGTAAAAAAATTGCACAGGAGCGGAGAGGAATGGTCACCATCCACGATGAAGGCAGAAAAAATAATTGTCGAAAACAAAAAGGACAATTAATGTTTTTTTTTCTAATGAAATATATAATAATAATGGCAAGCAAGCAACAGTAAACGTAGTCACTAGTTTTGTCTTCTCTGCGCCAGACTCTCGAACCAAAGGTTCTCAAGTCCTTTGCCACCCTTACTCAAGGCACGCTTCTATGCTGGTCTATCTTCAGCTAGCTCCTTCCGCACATTCACATCGATGCCAAGAGCAATCAGATCCCGTTTGGCCACGTCTGTAAAGCACAGCACCGGGCGACCGCGGCTTCTTGATCCATTTACCAGTTTGCTGTAGAGAATATCCTTAGGGAAACGGCCATTCGGCATTCTGCGCAGGTGTCCAAGCCATCTTATTGGTCGGATCTTGAGTGTCTGGAACAAGGAGCGGCTGCTGACATGTCTTAACACCTCTTCGTTGGAATATAAAAGTTAATAGAAATAAATGACTATTAAAGGGAACAATTAATATTTTACAAAATGACAAGAATTCAATGTTAAAAAAAATAGAATACGTTTTAAAAAAGCGAATAACTATTAATAAAAAAAGGGAAGAAAGGAATTTAAGCAAAGACTATGCTGTATTCTAATAAATCTTCCTTTCCAAATGGAAAAACAGGAGAAACAATGAATTAACATTTTGTTCTTTTGCCCGTGATATTATTGTCCATTCCACAACACGTACGCTTATTCTTTCAAAGACTATGCTGTATTCTAATAAATCTTGAATCTTGATACCTTATAAAGGTGTCTTTTAAAATCACAGCTAAAATGTAACTGCCGAAAATTTGACTACCACAGGGTCAAAGTTCAAAAGATTTTACCTTTGCGGTCTCTAGCAAACTATTCAGCCAATTTTAGGTCTAAACATTTGAAATTTTACATAAAGGGTATTCAGACATGCAGCAAGCTTTTTAATCAGGTTTTGGGCGAAAATTTTGGCTGCCAAGAGGTCAAAGTTGAAAGAGTTGACCTTTGCAGATTCTATCAAACGCCTCCACCAATTTTGCGTCTAAACACTTTAAATTTAAGATGTAGATTACCTGGAAATGAGTCAATCTTTTTAATATATATATATATATATATATATATATATATATATATATATATATATATATATACGAGCAAACAGTTAATAAAACATGTTAAAAAACACTTTGAAACTATTTGGCTTTATCGAGCTTTTACATCTGGCTGAGATAACTTTATAAATATTAATTCTTTAATATTTATATTATATTTTAATTTCACCATCTTGGACCATTTTGGTAAATTTAATTGTAATTTTTATTTTATATATATATACACACATGCAGTTATGAACAGTACATAGGGCCCAAGTAATGCTGGTCTGAACAGCTAGTATAAAAGGAAAGAAAGAAAGGAATTTAAACGATCTTCCTTTCCGAATAGAAACAATGAATTAACATTTTGTTCTTTTGCACAAGACATTATTGTCCATTCCACTACAGGTAAATCTCGATATTTTGTGAATGTGTCTTTTAAAATCACAGCTAAAATGTAACTGCTAATTTGTGAAATGCAAAGGAAAACATTTTCCTCTTCTATCCCTGAGATGCGAACAGTAGTCTGAAGAATCCTAATAACGCGAATAAATCAGGTATGTTTTTTATTTGTCCGCAAATGTCTCGTTAAATTAGAATTACTCGTGAATTTTGCTCCACATTCTTTGCACAAATAAGGCTTCTGTTTGCTATGCGTTGCAACATGTCGCGTTAAATGAGAGTTTCGTAAAAATGACGAGCCGCACACGTGACAAGAATAAGTTTTCTCCCCGGTGTGCGTTTGGATGTGTTTCTTTAGATTTGAACTGTTTGCAAACGCACATTCACAAATGATACATGAATATGGTTTCAATCCTGTGTGTGTTCGTAAATGTAGATTTAAATGCGAATTTGTTGTGAAAACCGATTCGCACAACTGACAAGAATAAGGTTTTTCACCGGTGTGTGTCCGAATGTGACGTGTTAGATTTGAACTGCTTGCGAATGACGTTTCGCAGATCTGACAAGAATACGGTTTTGATCCCGTGTGTGTTCGCATGTGACCTTTTAAATTGGAACTGTTCGAAAATGTCATCGAACATATTTCACACGAATATGATTTTGTTTTGACTTTTGTTGCCATTTCTTTTCTTAAATCTTGTCGCATTGATCAATCCATTTGTTTTCTACTGGAATAATTATCTGCAAATGGGAAAAAATTGCACAAATATTTCACACGGATTCGATTAGGTTCTTTTTATTCAATTTATTTTAAATTGGAACTGTTTAAAATGTTTCGCACAAATATGATTTCGTTTTGACTTTTGGTGCCATCTCTATTCTGAAGTCTGATCTTTTCAAAAACCTTGCACTATTGATCAATCCATTTGTTTTCTACAGGAATAATTATCTGCAAATGAAAAATAAACACTTTTTATAAAAATAATAACACATAATAATAAATAAAAACATTAGTATTTTTATTTTACTGTTCGAAAATGTCGTTGCACACATATTTCGCATGAATACGATTTCGTTTTTAATTTTGTTGGCATCTCTTTTCTTACATGTGATATTTACAGATATGTTGCACCATTGATCAATCTACAGGAACAACTATATGCAGATTAGAAATAAATATTAATAAACACATTTTATTTTACAAAAAAAAAACAATTGTTTGAAAATTTAAACCCGCATGAGTATGTATTTCCATTTGTATTTTGTTTTCTGAAAGATTAGTAAAAGTTAGTGTCCCCAATAATGTTGAGTGTCCCTAATGATGCCCAGTTAAACAGAGCTGAAATGGAATAGATAAGGAAATACCAAAGTTTTATATGTGTATGACACCCAGTATGCAAGTCTCCTAGACCTTTTTCTCACAATTTCCCTTGAGCTATGTTCATCCTCTGTTCTACCTCCACTGGAATCTTCCAACCACTCAATTGTCTCAGTCAAGATAAAAACAAAATGTAATAAGTCTTCTGACGTACCTCTCCATCGTACAGTATATCAATACTCTATGTCTGACTGGAATAGCTTACGTACATTTATATCAGATCTATCTCTGCATTCCATGTCTATAAAGAATATGTCCCCTATAGTATCAGACCTAATGGAATAGTTAATTGTAGATATAACATATGTGGGAACAGAAAAACGGAAGTAGGAAACATAGAACTGACTGACATATTTTAGAGTGCTGTTTAAAATGTCTCGTAGTTTTTTTTACAATACTCATTTCAAAGTTATATTTCGTTGCATTTGAGAAAAAATTCAGCTTTTGTAACAGTTCTGATATTGCAGCATCTCTGATAATTCCCTGCACTTCACATTCATGAAATAAAATTATCATCATCATGATTGTCACTCGAATTGAGTATCTTGATTTTCAAAAGCTTTTTTCATGAATTCTCACATGAAAAGACAGTCCAATTCGAGATCCACACATCTTAACACAATTCGGGCGTATGTTATTGTTTGGCAATCCTGTACGTTGCTGATTTTCGGGATGCACTATTCTTGCTGCGCTCAACTCTTCAGTGCTTCTCTCCAGAATGTGCTGCTGTCATTGCGCACAGAAATCACTTTTTCCAATGCTTCCAATGCAACAGATGTACTGAGACTAAAACCAGTTTCAGGACTGCCAGCAACTGCTGTAAAAGAGTAATAAAGAACGCGAGTTATGTGCTCAGTCCGTCAAGTCCAAAGTAGCTGAGCAACGGCTTGGTTCCCACCAGTTTTGGCAAATAACAAACAGGGTCCTGAACAGAAGTGTATGCTCTATCCCAACCATCATCAATGGGCCTGAGATACTATCGTAAGCATCAGACAAAGCCAAACTCTTTGGCAAGAACTTGCAGATAATTCTACCCTATGCGATTAGGGGCACCAACCCTCCTGCATTTCCTTGTGTCTGAAAACATTCTATGGGACATACAAATATCTGTGCGTGGTGTTGCTAAGCTAATCAAAAACCTTGATTCCAGTAAAGCAACTGGTCTTGACGGCATTCCTATTATAGTGCTGAAATAGCTTCAACCAGAACTAGCTCCAATACTTACAAAGCTGTTTAAGCATTGTCTTAAGGAGAATTGCTTCTCAACACCCTGGAAAATTCATCAGTAAGGCTCAGTATTAAAATATTCAGGTGATCGATCATCTCCCTCTCAGTGCAGACAATAAGTCTTCCGTGCGTCATAAGTTGCTGGAAAAATAGAGAAATAGCCAACCACCACGGCAAAAATAACCTCCTCACTGACATGCAATATGGTTTCCATTCTGCTAGATTTACAGCAGATGTGCTAACAGTTATACTCATAGGATTAGTGAATCTCTCGATGGAGGCTTCTTTTCTAGGGCAATTGCCCTTGACATATCAAAGGCCTTTGATAGGGTATGGCATAAAAGTCCACTCCACAAAATCTCCAGCTACAGTATAGCTAAAAATGTCTTTTCAATTATTAAATCATTTCCCTCTGATAGGTTCATAAGAGAGTAGTGGTTGATGGGCAGAAATCAGAAGCTCACAGCATTAATGCTGGAGTCCCTCAGGGGTCCATTCTGGGCCCAACTCTCTTCCTGATCTATATCAATTATCTCCCAAATTACATCCTAAGATCATTCGTAGACATTTATGCTGACAACACTTCCATCTATGGCAATATTTCAAACAACCACAATCTCAGATTCTCTGATCTTGATCATGTGGTGCAATGGGGAAAGAGGTAGCTGGTTACTTTTAATGCATCTCAAACCAAGTTTCTATCTTTAAATCATCAACGCTCTGATCCCTGTCTGGCACCAATTGAAATGAATGGCTCTTGTCTTGGGGAGGCTCTATGTTTTGACAAGCTTCTGGGCCTGGCCTTTACCCCTGATCTGTAATGTAATACGTACATTAAATCCTTTGCCAAAGCTGCTGGAAAAATGATGGGATCATTCTACCGCTCCAGAATATATCTTACTGCTGATGCAATTCTCTATCTATATAAGAACAAGTATGTCCAAAGATGAAGTACTGTTGCCACATTTAGGCAGGAGCTGCTAGAAATACCTTATCTTACCTTGACAAAGTCCAAAATAGACTTCATAGCTTAGTAGGGGATGCCCTTTTCTCTTCCCTGCAACCTCTTTCCCACAAGAGACATTACTTTATTATTTTCATGGCAAGTACGTGTCTGAGTTCCAATCTATGGTTCCCTCCTTGCCAGACTTTCATGAAAAACCCTCATCTATCTGAAACCACTATCAATAATTCCCCCCCACTTTTTATCTGTGCATAAACCTAAACATAGATTCCACGAACAAAGCTTCTTTAGAACTGCACGCCTGTTAAACTCAGTTGGAAAGCAGGAAAATGGAACAGACTACAATATGGTCATCTTCAAGTCCAACATAAACAAGTTCTTGATCAGCCATCCCCTTAAGTAATTCAGTTTACTATTTTTCCACTATTAAGGATTACTATATGTTCCATTGACTACCATACACTCATTAACACTTATCCTCGAGTGGGTGTCAGGCCTTGATAAGTGGAGACTCGTTTGTAAAAAAAAAAAAATACCATCATTATGTGCATTTCAAGGAAATTTAAACAAATTTTATTTTTACTTCTGTCGAATAAATGCAAGAAAAAAAATAAAGCATGAAAAATAAAGTTAAACAAATTTTATAAATTCTTTAGTAAAATTTTACAACGTGCCCCAGCGTATTATAAACACCCCCAACCTCCCCATGTTAAGAACAGCTTTCAGAATAAACACTCCCAACCCTGAAAGCCGTTCTTAACATGGGGAGGTTGGGGGAGAGGGGTTATTCCGAAAGCTGTTCTTAGCATGGGGTGGTTGGTTGGGGGTGCTTATACTAATGGTGAGGCAGGTTGTAAAAATTTACCCAATTTTTATTTTATATTAATTTTTTTCTTGACAAATAGTTTAAAAAAAACAAACTTTTAAAACAACTTTTATTTTTAAGTAAAATTTAGTTTTAAGTTAAAATGAAAAATATTTTCTGTAGAATGAATGCATACGATGATGCAAAGGATTTTGCCAAATTGATTTATGTTTCATCGATTATGCGTAGGGAAGAGATTTTCTGAAGTACCACAACAACATGGCACAGTGTAAAAGTGACATTGAAAAGACTAAAAGGTAAATGTTTACTTTAACTGCAACAGAAATTTGATTGTTTATAGGTTTTCGGGGTCACTGACAACAAATCTAATATTCAAACCCGTCGCAAATTTACCGTTTGCATGGTATTAACCCCCTGAACCCTCGCATTATTTTGTGCCAACTCACCGCCATCGTTTATGCTATTTTTGCGTTCGCACATGGACGCACGTAGTAAGGTGACTTGTCACATTGCGGAAGAATTTTTTAGCAGACATTTAAAATAAGAAAGTTTTCAAAAACAAAAAAAAAAATATGGTCGCCCCTGCCCCTCCACCGCCCTACTCCCCAATGTAAACAGAATTTTTGTGAAAAATTAAACAGTTCTTAGTGCTCGGTGTATATCGGCACGTTACTTATAGAAGAACGGTAAATTAAACTGCAAAAGCACCTGTTAAATGTTGTACAAGTTCTATAATTGAATACCCCCCCCCTGAAAAAAAAGAAGCTTTTGTAAACTGCTCGTGAAAGCTTAATTTTCTGGTGCTAATGCAGAGTGATCCGTGCTATTTGGGTTTGTATTACTGTACACATAGATTCGAAAAAGTTGTCAAAAAAAACAAACATATAACATAAATGTTATCAAAGGTAAGATAAGTTACTTTTCTACCAAACTGGATATATTTTTTTTGTTTTTATTCAATGTAACATATTTATTCAGCTCGAAAAACATGCAGTGTTTACCGATGTATTGGAAAATTCAAAATGGTGCCCGACACTCTCTTTAACATGGTAAGTTTGGGAAAAGGTGTTATAAATAATAAACTAGACAAAATACTATTAAAAAACATCGAATATATGTCAACTTATGTCATGGTAACATATAATGAGAGAATTTCTAACAGTATTTTGTCTAGTTTATTATTTATAACATCTTTTCCTGAACTTACCGTGTTAAAGAGAGTGTCGGGCGCCATTTTGAATTTTCCAATACATCGATAAACACTGTATGGTTTCGAGCTGAATAAACATGTTACATTGAATAAAAACACGAAAAATATATCCAGTAAGGTAGAAAAGTAACTTATCTTGCCTTTGATAACATTTATTTGTTATATATTTGTTTTGGTGTTTTTTGACAACGTTTTCGAATCTATGTGTACAGTAATACAAACCCAAATATTATAATTTATGTGGGGTGGGGGAGCTGAGATTAATAAAATTCAATTAATACTTACTTTTTTGTTAAACAATAAAATAACATTCGAATGACTTATCTACTTTATAGATCGAGGCGCAATATTATTATTGTTCAGTTTGAGCAATATTTTTTTTAGAAGTGAAAATCCCAACATATTACTCGGGTAAGTAGGTTCGCAGAAAATTCGAGATTCGAGAAAAACCAAAGGAAATGATTTTGCAATATTGCTCGTCCTTTTCTTGGTTACAGTGGAAATTATTATTACTTAATTATTTTGGTTATAGTCAGCTAACGCACGTCCTAATTTTCTGCGGAGCGTTATCGGAAGCGGTGACAAACCAAATCAGTTCCTTATGATGTTTGAAATCTTTATTTTGAGTTCAATAATTTCATTTATCATTTTGATTTACATAATTTTGTTTTATACCTTCAGAAACAAATATTTATTATATAAATTTAAATAAAAAAACATTTTATTTTTTAAATAATAATAAAAAAAAAATGATTGAAATTGTAACAGTTACAGAGAACTATTTTTTCTAGTGAAATGGCTCTTGGCTCTCCCCTGAGTTCTTCGGTCACAGGCTGACCTATCAGTTAACAGGGCGCATTGATTCATCTGCTCGTTAAAAAGAGTTGAGGGAACGTCAGTCAGTCAGGACAGACCTTTAAAAAAAAAAAAAAAAAAATGCATACACAAACACAAAATTAATTTAAAAAAAAAAAATGCATACACAAACACAAAATTAATTTAAAAAAAAAAAAAATGCATACACAAACACACAGACAACTGTTTATTAATTGTAAATATGGTTTTGATTCTTAAACGCTGGGGATTTATTAGTTAGTTTAAGATCCATAGAGTGAATGAGGTATTTTGGTAAATGTTGCCAGTCAAGAGTAAGACTCCAAAGTCTACATTTATTACTTTTTAATCACTTTAGTCACAAAGACCCTGAACGCTTCCCCTCCCCAATTTCTTGTGGGGCCTTGTGCCTAATTTTGTTGTTTGATAATCTTTTGTTTTTTTTACAAAATTTTAAAAGCAATAAAATATATAAACAGGACAGACCTTCGGCACAGAACACCTCTTCTCTCGTCCCCTGATCACTGCTATAAGCTGGGGACAACACAGTACTGATTGACCGATGGCTCAAAAAGAACTTTCTGTTCCTTCTTCATTTTTTTGGTGTCCGACTTGTCAGTTCCTGCTTACCAATAAATATTCTAAATTGTAATTGTTAAAAAGAAGTTTGTTGTTCTTTTGTACTGTGTTCTTTAAATATATTTTATTAGAAAGGTAAAACAATTACCTTTCCTAAAAAGTGTTTAAAAATTATGTCATAAACATATTTCTTATAAAATTTCAAATAAAATAAAACCTTTTATTTTTTTAAAATATTTTGTTATTATAAAAATGCAAATTAAGATTGTTTTATTTTTATCTTTTTATAATTGTTAATTTTTATTGTATACTTTTCAATGGTGTCCTTTATATTTTATTTCAATAAATCGCTTCACAATAGAAATATTGAAGAACAATAACAGGGAAGAAACTGATTTGCTTTGTCACCGTTTCCAGTAGCACTCTGCAAAAAAGTAAGAAATATGTTAGCTGAATATAACTCTTATTTTATTTATTTGCAATCACGCATGTTCACTCATTTGAATCTTTGCTTTGTGATAGTTTATGGCCCAGAGGTTTTTTTTTGGGTTGGTTTAAAGATGGAGAAGGGGTGAAGGAAATGAGGCCATAGAGGTCACAACAAAGAATACATTTAATTGACAACGTTTGAAGTATGTAGAATTTGACTCCATGCAATTAAGGACAGACGAATCTTGAAGGTTGAGAACCGGTTTTATTTATTAATGACAGTTTTAATTAGAAGAGGTAAAGTGTTCGTAGGATGTTTGTAGGTGTGTATGCATTGATATGGAATGAACTTTTGTAGGCTTGTATAATTTAACAAAGAATGAATGTTCGTAAGCGTACTTATCTTTTCGGACGATGGGGGTGGTAAGTGGTTGGTCGGTCGTGCTACTGTCGGTGATATGTGTCCTGGCTTTTAACTTGAAAGCGGCAACTTCTTTCCTCAACAGCTAGCAACACGGCGTATTCGCCTCATATGTTTTTCTCCTTTTTTTTTTTGGTTTGTGTGAATTAGGCATTGTTTCGAATTGAAGGCGTTTTTGGCCCATAACATGAGAACGTAGTCGGCTTCAGTTCACTGGTGCCTTATTTCTTTTTTTTCTTCATCTCTTTAGGTCGGGTGGGAGAATCCGTCCGTGCGTTCACTGACACAGCAAGGGCGAATCTCCTCCCTCTCCTTTTTGGTCCCCTCATTTTATAGTCGCAAACCGGCTCCCAGTGACTGTGATATTTTAGGCCTTTATTTTAGGCGCAGCTCTGCCATTGGTTGATAATTCTTTTGTGGTTATCTTATTTTTTCTTCCCAAGCGGAAGCGATGCGTGGAGCCATGTGCAAACGACGATTTTTTATTTTGTCTCTCATGGTGGATGCGTTAACATCAGATTGGCTGCCAATTCTCGTCATGTTCCCACAAGTTTACAGGAAGTAGGCGGTGACAGTCTGTAATGTTCATGGGTCAATATCAGAATGAAGACGACACTAAACTAAGTGTGATCGCAGTTTTATTGAACGGCAATCTTACAAAGAGAAGTCACTCTCTTTTTGTAAGGGGAGGTTTAAAGAGAGGGCTAGGGAGGGCAGGGGTGAGGGTTTTGTTATACATATCATCTCCTCTCGGGAGGGTGTTTGCTCATTTTGTTTCCTTTTAAGGTGGAAGGGGTAGGGATAGGGTTCTGAATGGCAACATGGGTGAGGGTAGATTGTTCATTTGTTGTAGCGTACAGCTTTTCAAATAATGCGTCTTGAACGTGTGGTCAGTTGTTGTCTGTCATTCCTTTCATAAATGCTTTCTGCAGCCGACTCTTTTTCCTGCGCAATTCTTTCTCTTTGTAGTATGGGTTTGTTAGGCTGTACTTGAGATAGAGGGTGAGCATCAGCTGTGTGTGTAGTCTGATGGTGTCTTGGAAAGGAGTGTTTTGACTTGAGCATTTGCGCATGAATCGCCTGTTTCAGCAGTATAGTTGTTCGTCTCTTGCTTCTACTTTATATGACCTACCAGTCATTTTTTGGACTGTTACTTTCCTCCACTCTCTTGTGTAGGGATTGGATGGCTGGACTCAAACATTGTCACCAACGTTGAGGCCCTTCAGGTCTTTTCCCGTCTCATGGTGTCTAAGCCTCCTGTTTTCTCAATATTTCATCAGTTGAGTATGGGTAGAGGGACTTAAGTTTTAATACCATTCACTGGACACAGCAGGGGAGGGCAGATAGATATATCTAAGGCTTTTGACAGGGTATGGCATGAGGGTCTCCTCAGGAAAATTAGATCATACAGTATCACTGGTAGAATACATAACATAATTAAATCCTTCTTAGATAAGAGAAAAATCCAGGTTGTCCTCGACGGTCATACATCTAAACAATATGATATAAATGTGGGAGTGCCTCAAGGGTCTATCCTTGGACCTCTATTGTTCCTAATATTCATTAATGACCTCCCCGACAAAATTGCCTCTGAGATGGGTATATATGCTGATGACATCACACTCTATAACAGGCATGACAGGAAAAGAAATGAACACATATCTGGCAAAAACACTAGAGGATGACCTCCAATCTGTAGTGGAATGGGGACAAAAATGGATGGTCACATTCAATGCTGCCAAGACTAAACTGGTTTCCTTCAATAAGTACAAGAAACCTTCTCTGCCATCAATAGCAATAGCCAGTGACTCTTTATCTGAGGGTAAATCTTTCAAACTCCTTGGCCTAACGTTCACAGGAAACATGAGTTAGAACAATTACATTGAAAGCATTGCCAGGGCCACTGCAAGAAAGGTGGGCTCTCTCTACCGTGCTAGAAAACTACTAACACCCGAAAGTATCCTATACCTCTATAAGGCCACCATTCGCCGATATATGGAGTATTGCTGTAAAATTTGAGCTGGTGCATCTGCTACTAGTCTCTCACTCCTAGACAAGGTTTAAAAGAAAGTCGCCAATTTGATAGGCTCTGAACTGGCATCTAAGCTTCAGCCTCTGTCCCGTCGACGAAATGTTGCATCCCTCTGCCTGTTCTATAAGTATTTTAATGGTGAATGCTTTGGCAAACTGCAGACACTTGTGCCCCCATGACGTAGACACCCTCGAAAAACCTGACTGCTACCAAAATCCCACCCCCACACTGTAGAGATCCCTAGATGTAAAAGATCTTTCTACTCCAGTAGTTTCTTCCCTAGAACCGCTAGACTTTGGAATTCTATTCCAGGTTCCTGCTTCCCCAACTGTACTGATATGCAGAAGTTCAAGTGTAACGTGAATCGACATCTTGCTGCCCAAATCCCTACATAGTACCCCAGTAGTTATTGCCCCTGATAATAGCCCCCTACACCAAAGATGCAATTTGCCTTGTTTGGAGTGAAAATGTAATAAAACATTTTTTTTTAATTCGACAGCTGGCACTGTTGACCTTGTCCTTCTACCAAAGAATCTTTGTGCAAGGCTGGTCCTTAGTCCTTTGGTTGGTGTGTTGCATAGGTTCAACAGCCCTAAGAATGGATCTTCTTCTGACGCTTTGCTTGGCTGTTGCCTGGTGATATTGTTTCGTGTTTGAGCAACCATTTCCTTGAAATGCGCTTTCATGCATCCAATCATAGCTTCTGACATGGGTGTATCCAGTTTGTTAATTTCAAAGAAGTTGGTATGTCTGCCCACTGTGATTAGACAGCTGTTCCCTCCCCATGATAGGAGATTCGCTGCTACTTGTTGCCAAGGTCTTTCCGACACTCGTGCTAAGATTTGTGTCTCTGCTGGCTGGCGGTCTGCATAGGTTGCGCAGGTGCCACAGGCTTCAATATTTTGTCTAATCTCTTTAGACATTCCTGGCCAAAATATGAGGTCCCTTGCTCTTTGAAAACATGTAATTATGCCTAGGAGGCCGGCATGTGCTTTGTTTCATCTCAGTCCGCATGGCATACTGTATGACTATTCTCTGTCGTTGCAGTATTAGTCCATATTGTACAGGGAGTTCATCTCTGTTATCAAAGAAAAGTTTGATCAAGTTAGGCAGGCTTTCTTTATCATCCTGTTACCCTTTAGCGATTACTTCTGCCAGTGCTCTCATGCTGGAGTCCTCACCTGTCTTTTGGCAAATCTCTGCGAGCCTGTGGTTTTGTATTGGTTTTATTGTCAAATTATTCACCGAAGTTATTTCTTCCAACTTTTGCTTGGTCCTGGATATGACCAAAAACTATATCCGATGGTGAGGCCCCACCTTGCGGGCCATGGGGAGTGTGGAGCCACCCTTTAATTGCCATTGCTCCCAGGTCCACTCTGACCCGGAGTGGTAGTACCTGTTAGGGTCCGAACTATGGGTTAAATAGAATCTGACTTAAAAAAAAATATATACTCCATTAAAAATCATTCCTCAAAATAACTAGATTCGGCATTAAATAACCTGAAAAGGGTTGATATCCCGTAAAACAAAAACAACCAACCAACTCTTGCTTGTTGGTGCTTATGACAGCATATTTGCCAATAAGATATCTTTTCCTGGCTTATATTGGAGTGTGTAGTTATATTGCTGGGCAAGAGATTATGTAGCCGTTTTGGTGCCTTTGATAGGGTTTTTTTGCTAATTGAGACGAGGGATTGGTGGTCAGTCAAAACTACCATTTCTCTTCCATGTGTATAGTGGTGAAATACAACTGCCAACATGGGGGTCGTAGTACGTAAGGATGGGTGAGTTTGTGATTGCTTCTTTTGCAGTCGTGAAACATCTTTTTTGTCAGGTTCTGGAGGGGTTTTGTCATCGTTACAAGATTTGAAATAAATATCCTGTACAGTTTGTCATGCCTAGGAGTCTGCCAAAAGCTCAATGTTTCCTGCTGCTGGCATATCAGTGATAGCCCTCACTTTTTCTGTGTTGACTCCAATGCCTTCTTTTGTGATGCAATGCCCCAGGAAAGCAATCGCGTTTAGTCAGATCTCTATTTTTTTCTAGGTTAAGTTTTACTCCTATAGTTTTGCATTTCTGGAGTAGTTTGTGAAGTCGCCTGTCATGTTCTTCTTGGTCTTTCCCATAAACGACTAGATCATCTACAATAATGACAACTTCCTGAATTTCTTGAAATTGTTCATTCAGCTTTCTTTGGAATATCTCTGCTTAGGAGTTACAGCCAAATAGTAACCGATGCCAACAGTATTGGCCAAAGCATGTCTGAAAGGTGGTCAGGTCACTGGATGCATCATTGAGCTCAACATGCCAATATCCTGATGCGAGGTCCACTTTTGTGAATATTTTTGCATCTCTTAAATCATGAAGGACATCCTTGAGAATTGGTATGGCATAGTGCTTTCATGTGAGTGCTTTGTTGAGCTTGTGAGGATCCAGGCATATTCTCATTATCTTTTCTTGTGATGACAAGTTAGCTAACCCATAAAATGTTTTTCTATTGGTTTAATTACTCCTAATGTGGTTAGTCGACTTAACTCCTTTTTCAGTTCAGAATGTATGGCTATTGCATCTGGCTTAAACTGGAGAGTGGCAACACCCGGCAGTTGATCATCAAACACTTCTTTATAGTTGTTCTCTATGTTGACTGCTGTGACACGGTGGAAGTTCTTTTAATATATTTTCACAAGGTTCATTTGTATCCTGCAGATCAAGCAGTGGTTGGCAGTAATCTTCATATATATATATTATTCCTTAATTGGAATTTTTTATTTTGAGATGAGCATTTTTATGTTAATTTTTATTTTTATTTCGGACTATTAGTCTCATCTTTATTAGTTGTTGTTTGTTTGTTTTTATTGGTTCACAACGTTTCGGCCAACTTCCTCTGGCCTTCGTCAGGTGGTAACCGCGACGGATAGGAACTTCGAATCTCCTAACTGCATTCTCAGCCATCACTGTCATCCGTAGTTGTCGTCGTCTCACCACATTTTTGACCAATTACCTCTGGCACGCTTTGGGTGGGATTGAAACCGCTATCTTCAGACAAAGCGTGCCAGAGGTAATTGGTCAAAAATGTGGTGAGACGACGACAACTATGGATGACAGTGATGGCTGAGAATGCAGTTAGGAGATTCGAAGTTCCTATCCGTCGCGGTTACCACCTGACGAAGGCCAGAGGAAGTTGGCCGAAATGTTGTGAACCAATAAAAACAAACAAACAACAACTAATAAAGATGAGACTAATAGTCCGAAATAAAAATAAAAATTAACAGTAATCTTCATCTTTGAATATTACAAATTCTACTGAGTATGTTTGTTGTGTTTTTTTTATCTTCGGCATACATGAAGTAGTTTCATTGATAAGACCCCTTTATAGGAGTTCATCCTCTTGGCAAACTTTTCAGGGAGTTTATTAATAGATTCCCCTGTGTCAATCTCGAAAACAACTTCTTTTTTAATTCAGAAGCATAAGGCATTTGGCCGTTTTTTGCTTGTTTTGTCTTTGAGGGTTTTACCACATTCACCCAGTGGGTGTATTCTTCATCCTCCTCCGATGATGATATGCCTAGTTTTTTTGTTTTTTTTTATTACATTTTCATCCCATACAAGGCACATTGCCACTTTGGTGTAGGGGGCTACTATCAGGGGTAGCAACTACTGGGGCACTATGTTGGGATTTGGGAAGATGTCGGTTCACGTTGCACTTGAACTTCTGCATGTCAGTACAGTTGGGGAAGCAGGAACTTGGAATGGAATTCCAAAGTCTAGCGGTTCTGTGGAAGAAACTACTGAAGTAAAAAGATCTTCTACATCTAAGGATCTCTGTGTGGGGGTGGGATTTAGCTGTCTGTCGGGTTTGTCGAGGGTGTCTGCATCGTGGGGGCACAAGTATCTGCAGTTCGTCAGAGCATTCACCATTAAAATACTTGTAGAACAGGCAGAGGGATGGAACGTTTCATCGATAGGACAGAGGCTGAAGCTTAGATGTCAGTTCAGGGCCTATCAGATTGGCGACTCTCTTTTGAACCTTGTCTAGGAGCGAGAGACTAGCAGCAGATGCACCAGCCCAAATGTGATAACAATACTCCATACATGGACGAATGGTGGCCTTATAGAGGTACAGGATACTTTCAGGTGTCAATAGTTTTCTAGCACGGTAGAGAGAGCCTACCTTTTTCGCAGCGGTCCTGCAATGTTTTCAATATAATTGTTCCAACTCATGTTTCCTGTGAATGCTAGGTCAAGCAGTTTGAAAGATGTACTCTCAAACAGGGAGTCACTGGCCATTGCTATTGGTGGCAGAGAAGGTTTCTTGTACTTATTGAAGGAAACCAGTTTAGTCTTGGAAGCATTGAATGTGACGATCCATTTTTGTCCCCATTCCACTACAGATTGAAGGTCACCCTCTAGTGTTTGTCATCCTCTAGTGTTAGTTGATGTATTTGTGGTGAAGGTGCCACACGTTTCTTCCTTTCATTGGTTTGTATGTTGTTTCACATTGTTCTTTGTTGGGATACCTGAACTACGCTTTTATTCAATATCTAAATGGTGGACCCTTTTCTATTTTTTTTTACTTTTAGCTGAACACACACACACACCCACTAACAGACAAATGAGATTTATATAATAGATTAAATCCTGATATATGAAAAGTGCAAAAAATAAAATAAAATCGAAAAGAGTTTTGTTTTGTTTGTATTTTTTCTTTTCGTCGGGTGCCGCCATCTTGCTTCGCATTCTAAAAGTTTACACACCAACCATGGAAATTGTATTTCTTACTTAAAAATGTTTTTTTTTTTTTTATCATTTTGTTAAAGTCGAAGACGGAGCATCCTACAAGACGCCAGACATTCACCTTCTATCTTATATATTCAGCTAAGTGTTATTTGTTAGCGACAAGTGTGTCAGAAATTTCGTGAAAAATAGTGAATAATTCCACCCCGTCTTTCCAAGCTTATAACTCCTCGAAATATTTAATTCAAGCCCTAATTTTTTTTTCAATTAAAAGAGCAAGGACCAAGGTTTCATTGAAAACAAAAACAAACAAACAACGTGTTTTTTACGGGTAAATTTCTAAAAAACACTACTTTTTTTGTTTTAAATTTGAATATATTATTTATTGACCTTTTCTCTTCAATTTGTGATATATAAAACTTTGGTGAGTAAATTAATTATTTACTTTTTAAAACACATTTCAAAATGGGAGGCGTGAATTATTCGACCCCCTGTCTTTCCAAGCTTATAACTACTCGAAAAATGTAATTCAAGCCCTTTTCAATTAAAGGAGCAAGGACCAAGGTTTCATTAAAAAAAAAACAAAAGAAAAAACAAACAACGTGGTTAAAAAAAAAGGTTTTAAACTTCGAACTTTACAGGTAAATTTCTAAAAAACACTACTATTTTTGTTTTAAATTTGAATATATTATTTATTGACCGTTTCTCTTCAATTTGTGATATATAAAACTTTGGTGAGTAAATTAATTATTTACTTTTCAATAGACACTTGAAAATGGGGGGGCGTGAATTTTAAAAAAAAGTTTGTCTAAAATATTATATTTGGTTTATTGGAAAGAGCATAAAATTTCACATTGACCCTGAAAATATCGTAAAAATAGAATCAATAGAAAAATTTGGATAGATTTTTAAAGTTTAAAAATTGAAAAATATTGAGTTTGTAAAATTCATTACTGTAAAAAGAAAAAAAAAATATTTCTATTACTTTTAAAACAACTTTAATAGTTTATTTTGGAAGAAAATAAACAACCCATTTTTAAAAGAGAAATTACGAGTTTTTTATATTTTATTCGCAGTTTCGTGTTAGGGGTGTCAAAAACATGACAATGCGGCATTGTCATGTATCTTTATTTTTTACTCAGGTTCACCCCCAACAAAGCATATCACCACTTAGACATAAGGGGCTATTATTCGGAACCGTCGGGTTAGGAAAGATTAACAAGATGCTATCATAAACACATTACATTTAAACTTCTACATATGTGCCAACAATACTCCATATGTGGGCAAATGGTGGACTAAGATACTCATCCAATTAAGTGTTCTTACTTGTGGCAACAATTTTTTTTTTTTTTTTTTAATTTCCTTTGAAGTTTGTAATGTTGAGTATGGGGCAGCCAAACCTGCTGCCAACATTGCCCTGCTTTTTATTGAAACCAACCGAGAGCTCTTTTTAGTATACTCACTGTTCCCTTAAGTGCAATTGTCTGGATATCTCTTGCACTTGGTTCACCAGGTATATTAGTTAGGTAGGACTTCAGGTTCTTCTTCATAAGCCCTGTGGTACCTATAATAACTGGTATGATTGATATCTCCCTAAGATTCCAATTTCTTTTCATATCATACATGAGACCTTGATATTTGGTCTGTTTATCCCTCCAAGCTCTTTTCAGACCGCCATCATTAGGGACAAATACTTCAACCAAGGTTGTAACTCTCTCTCACTTATTCCATATAATTATGTCAGGTTTCACAGCAGCATTTTCAAGGTAGGTGGCTATAGGGATAACCATGGTTGTATTGTATAGAAGTCATTTCCAACTGTCCTTTCAGGTTGATGTTCCCAGAATTTGCTGCTACATTGAATGTTTCTTTACAGATGGTCCAGTTAGAGGTACTTACATACTCCATCATGCCTACTGTGCAGTAGCCATAGTGTGTGTGTTTGTGCGCCTTTAAATATGAGTTGTCAGTAAATGATGCATTGCACACATTGAAGCCGTATTCGAATTGTTCCTATTTACAATGCCTCCCCACCGGACAGAGTTAGACACCAGGGTCGTTTTTTAACGTGGAGAAAAGGAACAAAAATAAAAATTGTCTCAGTCGTGAAGGATTTCTCCTCCACTGACAGAGAACAAGAAATTGAAGTGCAGCATCTGAAGAACAGATACTTCGAATTGTTTTCTCTTTAGTTTGTTTTAAGAGATCAAGGGAGCTAACTCCACCTGGAGTTAACACTTGATTCCGTTATGATTTAAATTTATATCCAAGGGTTCTTTTTTTGAACTGCTAAGGGGAGATAACTCAGATTAAAGTGCCGACACTCCCTCCCCATCTTTAATACTAGCTTTTCTTCCTAAAGATCAAATATTTTGCTCGGTATCATAACAAATTGTTTTTTCGTTGTAAAAAAAAAAACAAAAAAAAACTACTTGATGAAATTAAGTGATTTTTTTTTATTTGAGAACTTCATTCCATAACGGATACGTACAATATAACTTTTTCGATATTTTCATTTTTAATGCCTTGATTAAACAGTACAAGTACGGAAAAAATTTAAATTATTAAAAATAAATTATTTTACGAGTTGTGTTGGAAGGCTATGACAATACAGTTTCTTTTTTTCTTCTTCAGTTTGTGTTAACAGGTCAAGGGAGCTAACTCCACCTAGAGCTGACACTTGGTTCTGTTACGATTTAAATTTATATCCGAGGGCTCTTTTAAGAATAGACACTGTTCCCTTTATGGCTGCTATCTGTATTTCATTACAGCTTGGTCTTCCACAGATTGCTTCTAATAGAAGTGTTTCATACAATGTTCAATATTCAAGATGGTAGACAAAAACACATTACCTTTCAGTGGATGAAATAACGATGAAGACAAAGGTTTACAAAATACATGATGTTTATTCTCCCAGCTGGATGATTGATGATCAGGAATTCAATTACCTTTAGATTTCTACATTTTCTTGTTTCTCTTTCTGGTCGCTTCCAAAAGGGCTTCAGCTAACTCAACTCTCCCCTCTAACTCTGAACTCCTGACTGAACTGACTCTCTGAATATATTGTAAATATCTTTCTTTGTGACATCAAAAACGTGCTCAAGCCACATGACTGTTCTCGCATGGATTTACATACATGACTTCCAACGTGCCTTCAGCCACACAAAGAAAATTCCTAAACTGTTTTGTTTTCCATTGTCCTAACTCTGACGTCTGGTTTATCATTATTTTGTTATTTCTAAAAACAATGGACAATTCACTAAATTTATGAGATTGCAATATGCATTCAGTTTTAACAAGTTTGATTCTAGTCTTTTCCTTATAATAAATATTATCTTTAATCCTATTTACGTGTTTCTTTAATTACTGGGGTCTCTCCCCGTCCATATTTAACAATAGTTCTTGATGAGCCGTTCCATATAAGTTATCAAATTTAACAAATTTTCATTACTAATGATTATTATATTGTCCAATTTCTACTGTACACTCTTTAACCCTTATCCTTGAGTGGCCTCTGGGCCTTGATAAGTGGTGACACCCATGTAAAAAAAAAAAAAAAATAGTTTCCTTCTCATTTTTCAAAAAATGTACACATTTTCAAATGCCAATACATTTTTTTCTGTATTACTTATCTATAGTGAGCCGTTTATACCTACTAATTCGCTTTGTCTAGATACAAACACACAAACACAGAACAAGTTGTGTAGTAGCACACACACACACACACACACACACACACACGGAGTGGAGCATGTGTAAACATCAGATAACTTTGATACTCATGCATTTCCTGTTACCCCTGACACAGCCTTCTACTTCCTTTCTCTTTTCATCTTCTTCGCTTGGCACCAAGCAGTGCCCACATAAAAATGTGTGCACACTATAAATATGCATCATTGTGTAAGGTAAGGCTGGCATATTTTTTGTATAAACATTGTTACCTTTAAGATGCTTACACATAGAGCTAATACAATATGAACAATCCAAGACTGTTATAATTAAGCTATATATTGCTCGTGTAAAATATGAACTATAACCTTTATTTGTGCACACTTCCACAGAGGTCAACATGTACAAGCCACTATCACACGTCCTTACGTGGCTACCAAATTATTGCACCAATGTATGAACTTTGCTTTGTTTTATTGTTTTAAATAAATAATGTAGTTTTATATATATACTGGTATAATGGTTTTCCTTATAACTAAGTCGTGAACATACTTTATATGGCCCTCGCAACAATCTATAGCTGAACAACTTTTTAAGTCCTCTTGGCTAAGAAAGATCAGACACCATCATAAAAATCTTTTTTTAATCAGCCCTTTTCCAACTGACCCCCTGATTATTTTTAAAACCAGAATATCCATCTGATCTTCATGGCATATTTCCTTTTGGGTGTAGGGTAGGACCTCTTATGATCAATATCAGTTGTTATATCCAGCCACTTTTTTGCCATAACAATAGGGGTCTCACTTTACCAACTCAACGACTTCTCGTCCAAACTCTTTCTTTCCCGTGGTTGTTCTACTAATTAGAGCTTTGTCCCATTTTCTAACTATTTTACTTCTTTTGGGACATACATCAAAGCTCATTTACTTAAACTTTTGTGGTTGTGTAGCAAAATGTAGTAAGCAAAATCAGGAACAAAGATAGGAAATAGTTTCGCCTTTCACCGCCCCCCCCTCTAGAAGAGAGGGATTTCTTGGCTGTAATGACTATAGAGAAAGAGGAAGGAGACAGAAAAAAAGGCGGAAGAAAACTCGCTTCTCGCAGATTCGTGGTTCATCACAAAGAACAATCCAATCGCCAGAACCACCTACACACAATCTGCAGGACACTGCTTCCCAGCACCCTGCCTTTATAGCAGCTGGGAATTATATATTTGTATAATCGCACGAGAGCACATGCGATTCTGCGAGAATTGCATGAGGTTAATGCCAATAAGAACCCATGGACGCCATCTTGGAACTCTCTTCCACTCGGCCCACAACACAATAACAGACGTATCCAAGGTAACTCTTTATTCCCCCCCCCATTTCGTTTATTGCCAATTCCGTTACAGGTTGGCTTCTAAATGTGCAAGAAATACCTTTTATCACACTGAGTCACTCGAATTTCCTAGCTTGGACTCTTGGAACTCAACAGAGACATCAGACAACATCACCCTTAACTAAATAAACCACCTTTCTTGTGCCAAATCCTACTTGCGCACTGAATCCCCAACTATGGCAGTATGCAATTTTCCTTTCCTTTTCCGTCAGAGCGTCCAAAATCCCAAAACAGGCTTATCTCACATTCATACATTTCTAAAAGAAATTTATGAGCTATTTTGTTACATCTTTATTCTTGTTACATCTTTATTCTTGTTACATATTCTTGTTAAATATTTATCCTTGTTACATCTTTATTCTTGTTACATATTCTTGTTAAATATTTATTCTTGTTACATCTTTATTCTTGTTACATCTTTATTCTTGTTACATCTTTATTCTTGTTACATATTCTTGTTAAATATTTACGGCATATTTTACTTTTTCCTTCTAATTAACCTGAGTGATTTGCCCTTGTACTAACTTTCTTGTCATCTATGTACCTGAAGATCTCTCGTGTCTTCCAACATCTATATTTTTAATATATTGTGTCGAGAAATACGACTCGAAGCCGGTATTTGCAGTCAGCCTTAACTAAAGCACAAAATATCACAAAGTCCATTTTTTTTTCCTACAGGTGCACCCCATTATTGTGCTGAAACCTGACAAGTGACTTTTCTTGCTGAAAAAAGCGCAGACAAAAAACAACATTATCTGTGGCTTATCACTTCCCGACTCCTCATGTAATACCTGTTTATGTAAATTTTACTCCTGTCCCCTCTTTAAAATTCTAAATTATTTCTAGGCCAACCATTCGTCTAAATCATCATTGTTATAATTTTTTTTTATATAACCTGTTTTTTTCTTTGTTGTAATTTCTATCTACGGCATTGAATTCCTAAAAACAATAAACAATACTTTATATACACTCACAAAAAAGAATTTTTTTTTTTCAACAATATTTGTTAAATATACATTGCAATCCAGACATGCAGACAGGTTAATAACAATAAAAATTCAGTTTTTAAATTTTCTCCAGAAAAATGCATTGTAAAATTGTAAATTTTACATGCATTAAACAATTTCAAAATATGACCTTCCAGACATCAAAAGTTCAAGTGTCCTCATGTGTACATAAGCTAAAGATCATCCATTCTCTGAATTCTCCTGCAAACAAACAATAATTTAACCCGATGACACACATAATCTATTATCAGTTTGCTTGTCTGTCAAACTACAACTGACAATTATTCAAAACATAACAAAATCCATAACAATCACAATTCACACACGAAATGTCGTCTATTTATCAATGAATTTATACTAAATTCAGTCTTTTTTTTTTTTTTACAGTGATCACCACTTATCAAGGCCTGAAAGCCACTCAAGGATAAGGGTTATTGCAAGTACATTAAGTTAGTGTGGAGATTTGATGAAGTGTTTACTTAAGGGGGCGGTTCATTAGGAATTTGTTAACATTGGACTTGAAGACATCCAAGTTGTAGTCCGGTGGGAAGCAGGCAGACGGAACAGAGTTCCACAGGCGTGCAGTTCTAAGAAAGAAGCTTTGTTCATGGAATCCGCATTTGACTCCGTGTTGACTTTGTGTTTAGTTTTTCTTGTTTGTTGATTGTTTTGTTTGTTTTTGATTGTTTTATTTTCTTAACATTGTGTGCATGTGTGTGTGTGTGCATGTGTGTGTGTGCATGTGTGTGTGTGTGTGCATGTGTGTGCATGTGTGTGTGTGCATGTGTGTATGTGTGTGTGTATGTGCATGTGTGCATGTGTGTGTGCATGTGTATGGTAACTCAAGTAACATTTTCTTGACTTGTCTAGCATTTTTTGTGCATTTTAAGGACCGTATTTCCTCACGTTGTGACTTATTTTTTTATTGATTTATTTCCGTGGTAAATCAATTTCTTCACGTTTTTCTGCACCCTTGAGTGGTGTTTTGGTTACAAGCACCAAATCGAACAGGGTGTTGAATCGTGGTTTTTTTTTTTTACACAGTGATCACCACTTATCAAGGCCCGGAAGCCACTCAGGGATAAGGGTTATTGCAAGTACATTACGTATTGGTGACAAGACATTCATATAACAGGTACGGCAAGGAGACAATTATAATGATTACACACACATTATTAATAGAAGGTGGGAAGAGAGACGTGTGATATAGTTTTTTAACCACATATGGGATAAGAATTCATTTTTGAAGGAAGAGCAAAGTTCTTTTACAAAGATGATCACAAAAAGCACATTACCTTTCAGGTGGATGAAATAACGACAAAGACAAACAGAGACTTATAAATATGATGATCTTTATTCCATCTGGATGATATGATCAGGAATTCAATGCTTTGCTGATTTCTACATTGTCTTTCTTCCCTTTCTTTCACTTCTGAAAGGGGCTTAGCTAACTCTCCTCCTTTATGACTCGATCCTGACTGATCTGTCTCTACTGCTCTCTCTGACCTGACTGACTCGAACCCTCTTAACTGAATATATTGAAATCTATCTTTCTTTGTGATGTCAGAAACGTGCTCAAACATGTGCTCTCCTCACGTGGATTTACATACACATATGTCCAACATGTTTCTTGCAAAACAAAGACATTACTTAATTTACATTGTCTGATATCTGACCTACTAGTTATATCATTATTTCGTTATTTCTAAACACAATGGTCAATTCACTAAATTCATGAGATTGCATTATGTTTAACTTTTGAATACTGGGTTCGATTCTAGCGTTTTCCTTTAATAAATATTATTTTTAATCCTATTTATGTTTTCCTTTGATCACTGGAGTCTGTCCCCTTTCATATTTAACAATACTTAGTTATCTTTTCTCGTTCAGTCTATTAAGGCCATAGTAATTTGGGACAATACTGATCGCAGTTTTTTCAGGCTTGTTTCATATCACAATGTCTGGCATAGTTCATGCGTTCGTGTGCCTTTAAATTCAATTTGTCTGTAAATAATGCATCACACATGTCGCAGCCAAACGGATTCTCACTTTTTTGTTTTATTTTAATTCAGTTGAAGTTCTCAGAAATCAGTCGAAGTTCTCAGAAGTACATATAATATATTGAACTCTATATGAGATACATAGATATTTGAATGTTGCATTAAAGTTTTTTATCTCTCAAACACTGAATTTGTAAAGAAATTGAGAACATAATTTTCCCCAATTAACCATTTTCATACGTTGTAGTATATCTTTTGTTTTGGTCTCTTGGTCTTACTGGATTCCAGGATAAGAATTCATCTTATTTGGGCAGCGAATACTATGTTATTTTGAATATTTGTTTACTTCTAGGGAAAAGTATTCTCATATTCTGGCAAACTCTTGTACAGTGTCTAGTAGGCATTCAAGTTCTATTGCCTGTGATCTCCCGAGATGTCAGAAAAAAAATTCCATCATTCTCATCAACTTAAAAGTAACATTCATTTTATTTATTTGAAGGATATTTATTTTTCCAGTAAGTTTATTTAAAAAATATTGAAATTGTTCATCATCATCAGTTTAAGATCTATTTTAGTTTCTGGCATGTGTTTGATGGCTTTTAGAAATTGATACCCCAAACTAAACTGCACGCCTGTGGAACTCTGTTCCGTCTGCCTGCTTCCCTCCGGACTACAACTTGGATGTCTTCAAGTCCAATGTTAACAAATTCCTAATGAACCGTCCCCTTAATTAAACACTTCATCAAGTCTCCACACGAACGTAATGTACTTGCAATAACCCTTATCCCTGAGTGGCTTCCGGGTCTTGATAAGTGGTGATCACTGTGTAAAAAAAAAAAAACTATTTCTGGTCAGTTCTTTATCTATACCTTTTTCTTACAAATCCATCTGTACATGTTTTCGTTGGCTGTCAATTCACTCTACATCATCAACAATTATACAGCCACTAACCTAAGAACTGAGTTAGTAAAGAATTTGAGAACATAAATTTCCTCCTCCCAATTAACCATTTTCATATGTTGTAGTATATCTTTCGTTTTGGTTTCTTGCTCTTACTGGATTCCAGGACAAAAATTTATCTAGTCTGGTGGAATATCCAGCTTCGTGCTGTTATATCTTGAGGTAACATCATTTGGAGAAGGTGGACAAATCTTCGTCAAAGCTAATGAGGCTTAGCCATAGAGAGGAGATTAGTGTGATTATTCTTCTTTTTTTTTTTTACGTGGTGGTCACCACTTATCAAGGCCCGGAAGCCACTCAGGGATAAGGGTTATTGCAAGTACAGTACGTTAGTGTGAAGATTTGATGAAGTGTTTACTTAAGGGGGCGGTTCATTAGGAATTTGTTAACGTTGGACTTGAAGACATCCAGGTTGTAGTCAGGTGGGAAGCAGGCAGACGAAGATGAGACAGTAGATGAAGATGAGACATTCCATAAGATGCCAGATATTTACCTATCATATGTATCCATTTAAACAATACTCCATGCGTGGGTAAATGGCGGTTTTGTAGAGGGATAGGACACTCATTCATCTAAGTGTTGTTATTTGTGGCAACATCAGTGTGCATTGTCATGTGTCTTTTTAAATGCGAATTCCTTGTGTATGAGGCGTCACAAACGTTACACTTATAAGGCTTTTCGCCTGTGTGTGTTGCCATATGTCTTTTGAGATGTGGATTGCGTAAGAATTTCAAACCACACATTTGACATTCGTATCGTTTTTCTCCAGAGTGTGTGCGTTCGTGCGCCTTTAAATTCGATTTGTCTGTAAACGATGCATCGCACACGTCGCAGCCGAACGGTTTCTCACCACTGTGTGTCCTCATGTGTATCTTTAAATACGACTTGAACGTGAACGAAGAACCGCATAATTCACAATGATGAGGTTTCACACCTGTGTGCGTTTGCAGGTGCGTCTTTAACCGGGACGGAGTTGTAAATGCCAATCCGCAGACGTCACAAATATTTGGACGATCACCCGTGTGCACCTGGACATGTGTCTTCAACCGAAACGACGTCACAAACGAGGATCCACACACCTCGCAGGAATACGGTCTCTCTCCACTGTGGATGCGCAGATGTGTCTTCAGGTCAGACATTTTTATGAAAGATGAGTCGCACACATCGCAAGGGTATGGTCTCTCTCCACTGTGGACGCGGAGGTGCACTTTTAGACCGGTCGTGTTGATGAACGATGCATCGCACACCTGGCACAAATATGGACGCTCACCAGTATGCGTTCGAACATGAACGGTCAACGTCGATTTTGTTCGAAAAGATGAACCACAAACTTTGCACGAAAATGGTTTTTCACCAGTGTGTGTGCGCATGTGGATTTTCAGATTTTCTTTTCGTGCAAATTTTGAGCAACATACATCGCATACAAAATATGTCTTTTTATCCACAGCTTGTGTTTGCATTGTTGTTGTTGTTGTTATCAGTCGATTGAAATTTAAGTGACAGTAGCAATCCTCACATCTAAAATAATGCAGTATTTAGTATATAAACACAGAATATGAACACAAGTTGCCTTTATGCTTCTTCAGTTATTTTTCTGTTCCCTCTGTATGAATAACTTTATTTAACAACTTGTGTTTGCATCAATGTTGTTATAAGTCACCTGAGATTTAAGCAACATCAATAATCCTCACGCTTAAAATGGTGAAGTTTCTTCTTTTGTATATGAATACAAGATGACTTCAGCATTCTTCAGTTATTTTTCTGTTCCCTGGAAATAAAGAAGACATTTTTTTTAACAATAATAAAATTCACAATAATAAAATCTAAATATAAAGTATACAATTTCTTCGATTCAAACAATTATATTTGAAAACGTTTGATAAAAATTAGAGTCTTCTCTGCAGTTTGCGTTTGTATCATTATAAATAAACTAATATTTAAGTGACAATAGTAATCCTCACATCTAAAATAATGCAGTTTCTTATAAACATATGTTATATAAACACAGTATATGAACACAAGTTGCCTTTATGCTTCTTCAGTTATTTTTCTGTACCGTCGAAATTTTTTATTTAGCAAAATTCACAAAATATGTTTTCTCTGCAGCTTGCGGTGGCATTGTCATTATAGGTCAACTGAGACTCAATAATATTTAACCTTAGAAAACAAGGCTTTTAAAAGAAGAAAATATTGAAAGAAAAAAAAATTAAGTTTAGATATTTTATTACTATTCTTTGTTTTCAAGTCCGACAAATATTTTTTTCATTGGTTTTGAAGCAAAATAAATTCTTGTTTTTGCTCGATTTTATTAATTCAATAATTATCTCTTATATTATTTTTTGTGCATTTCATATTTTTTACATATTTGAAAATGTTAATTAAATATGATTTTACATATTTTTACATATTTAAAAATCTTAACTTGAATATAATTTGCTAGATTTTTACATATTTGTAAATCTTAACTTAAATATAATTTTATACATTTTTACATATTTGTAAATTCTTATTTAAATATGATTTTACATATTTTAAAATCTTAACTTAAACATAAATTTATGTTTTTACATTTTTTTTAAAAGTATGTGAACCCGATCTCATCCCAGCTGTGCTATTAAAAAAATACTCTGCTGAGGTTGCTCCAGTTCTCTCCAAACTTTACAATAATGCCTTAACGAATCTTGCTTTCCTGGCTGCTGGAAAACCGCTTCTGTGGTACCAGTCTTCAAGAATTCTGGTGAAAGAACTGACCCACTAAATTATCGCCCCATTAGCCTCCTCCCTCTTTTCAACAAAATATTTGAGTCTTTAGTTAATCAAGCCCTGGTTCAACACCTAACAGCTGCTAAACTCCTGACCGACAAACAATATGGATTTAGGCAAGCCCGTTCCACAGCAGATATCTTAACTGTAGTCTTTGAATGTATATACTGTTCACTGGACAAAACAGGGGAGGGTAGAGCGGTATCTAAGGCTTTTGACAGGGTATGGCACAATGGTCTTCTAAGGAAAATTAGATCATATGGTATCACTGGAAGAATACATAATGTAATTAAATCCTTCTTAAGTAATAGAAAAATCAAAGTTGTCCTCGACGGACATACATCCAAACAATATGACATAAATGCGGGAGTACCTTAGGGATCTATCCTTGGACCTCTATTATTCCTGATATTCATAAATGACCTCCCTGATAAAATTGTTTCGGAGATGGGTATATTTACTGATGACACCACTTTCTATAACAGGCATGGGGGGAAAACAAATCACACATATCCAAGGAAATGGCAGAAACACTAGAGGGTGACCTCCAATCTGTAGTGGGATGGGGACAAAAATGGATGGTCACATTTAATGCTGCCAAGACTAAGCTTGTTTCCGTCAATAACTACAAGAAACCGTCTCTACCACCAATAGCAATGGCCAAAAACACATTAGCTGAAAGTACTTTCTTTAAACTCCTCACCCTAACGTTTACAGGGAACATGAACTGGAATAGATACATTGAGAGCATTCCCAAGGCTGCTGCAAAGAAGGTGGGCTCTCTCTACCGTGCTAGAAAACTACTTACGCCTGAAAGTATCCTGTACCTCTATAAAGCCACCATTCGCCCATGTATGGAGTACTGTTGTCACATTTGGACAGGGTTCAAAAGAGAGTCGCCAACCTGATAGGTCCTGAACTGTCATCTAGGTTTCAGCCTCTGTCCCATCGATGAAATGCTGCATGCCTCTGCCCGTTCTACAAATACTTTAATGGTGAATGCTTTGATGAACTACAAGCACTTGTGCCTCCTTAAGATGACTACCCCCAACAAACCCGACAAGCAACTAAGTCCCACCCCTTTACAGTAGAGATCCCTAGGGGTAAGAAAGCCTTTTATTCCAATAGTTTCTTCCCCAGAACTGCAAGTCTTTGGAACTCCTTTTCGGGATTCTGTTTTCCCAACTGTACTGACATGCAGAGGTGTCAATGTAATGTGAACAAACATCTTGCTACTCATCTCCCTTCATAATGCCCCTGCAACTTATGTCCCCGATAGTAGCCCCCTACTTCAAAGTGGCACTGTGCCTTGTTTGGGGTGAAAATTGATTTTAAAAAAAAGAAGCATATTTGTAAATCTTAACTCAGGTGAATTTTGTTTTCTACGTTTATTATTTGTCTCTTTTTATTGTTTCTTATTTTCTTGTCCTTTAGACAGATTCTAATTGTATCACCTTGTTTGTAACTGAAAGGGACCCGTGAGTATTAAGAATTTATTGTTCTTGAACTCCTCCTGTCAGGCTCCTTCTCCTCCATAATCAATGTTTGGCACAGTAAGAACTAAATATCATTTATTGTTCTATATAATGTACATTATTTATCTTTTTTCTGCAGCAAATGTCAATTATAGAGGGAAGCCATTTTTACTATCAGTAACAAATTATACCATAATGACATAATATTATAACACCATAATACCATAACATATCATAATGACACAATACTATAACACCATAATGACATAATACTATAACACCATAATGCCATACCATAATACCATATTACCATAACATAATACCATAACATATACCATAACACCATATTAACATATATAATAACATAATACCATAACAATGCATAATACCATATACCATAATAACATAACAACATATACCATAATACCATAACATATATCATAATACCATAATAACATATATCATAATACCATAATAACATATATCATAATACCATAATAACATATACCATAATAACATATATCATAATACCATATATCATAATACCATAACAACATATATCATAATACCATAACAAGATATACCATAATAACATATACCATAACATATTAACATATATAATCACATAATAACATACCATAACATATACCATAATAACATATTATAATACCATATTAACCTATACTATAATACCATAATAACCTATACCATAATACCATAACAACATACTATAATACCATAACATATAATATAATATCATAATATATATCATAATATAATACCATAACAACATATACTATAATACCATAATAATATATATCATAATAATATAATGACATAATACCATAATAATAATAACATAGTAATAATAATAACATAGTAATAATAACAGCATACCATATTAAGATTGATACATGTTTTAGTCTAACAATACTAACTAATTGTTCAAAGTTGATAGTTTTATTCAAATAGAAATTGCCATGGAAAGAAATAGAGAATGTCTGAAAACGCAGATAATGTAAGGGAGTTACACATTTTCTCTATGACTCGTGAGACGGAAATCTGCTAACAAAGAGTTCTAAGCGGATAGATAGCACAGAACGCAGAAAAAAAGTAAATAAAATAAAATAATAAAATAAAAATTTTGAATATTTACAGTTTAGAAATTTAGTTTTAAGTAGGATAATTTTTTATCGACGCCTAAACCTAAACACAAATTCCATGAACAAGGTTTCTTTCCTAGAACTGATCATTTGTCGAACTCTGTTCAACTGGCTTGCTTTCCAGCTGACTAAAACATAGTCGTCTTCAAGTCCAATGTAAACAAGTTGAATTGCCCCTTAAATAATCAAATTATGCCCGATTGTATTTGCGTATGACTATATTACATACATGCTGACTAAAACATAGTCGTCTTCAAGTCCAATGTAAACAAGTTGAATTGCCCCTTAAATAATCAAATTATGCCCGATTGTATTTGCGTATGACTATATTACATACATGCTGACTAAAACATGGTCGTCTTCAAGTCCAATGTAAACAAGTTGAATTGCCCCTTAAATAATCAAATTATGCTCGATTGTATTTGCGTATGACTATATTACATACATGCTGACTAAAACATAGTCGTCTTCAAGTCCAATGTAAACAAGTTGAATTGCCCCCTAAATAATCAAATTATGCCCGAATGTATTTGCGTATGACTATAGTACATACATGCTGACTAAAACATGGTCGTCTTCAAGTCCAATGTAAACAAGTTACATGCTATATACATCAAATAACGAGTTATCTCCCCTTGACTGGGATTACTCCCACCATCACTATTGCCTGCAACCTCCCACCACACAATCACGTGGTATATCGTAGTAGCAAAAACTACTAGTCTTTCTTTAGTATTAATATGAGAACAGTAGTCTGAAGGATTGAAATAAAATGAATTGGCCGAGACATGCAAGCGATAAACTGTGGAGTCAAATAGTTTGACACACAAAATAAACACTGGAACCCTAACCCTAAATTAATCTTGCCATTTTGCAGTATAGACAACAAAACGAAAAAGAGGTAAAAAAAAAAACAAACGCTACCGAAGGTAAGATTATTATTCTACCTACTTAAATAACGTTTTTGTTTTAACTTATTTTAAAGTGTTTATTTCATTTGAAACATAAGTAATGCAAAGTCTTAAGTTAGAACAAGAAAAATTTATAGACAACATTAGGCAGTCACTTGGAGTCTTGATAATCGCTCAGATATTGAAAATTAAGCAAAATATTGGCAGAAATTCATCCAATAAACATCACCAATCGTGAGTAAATCTAATGTTTAACTTGCGATTTTGAGCGATTATCAAAACTCTCCAGATAACTGTCTAATGTCTGTGATTTTTTTTTATTATTAGAACTTCAGGTTTGGCACTACTTGTGTTTCGAACTAAATAAACGCTAAATTATTTTATTACTGGAATCCTTTGAAATGAGTAATTATTTTATTACAGGAATCCTTTGAAATGAGTAATTTGCATATTTTTTTTATTTGCAAACTATTATCCTCATCTTTATAGTCGTTGTTTCATGACGTTTCGGACAACTATTCCACTGGACTTCGTCGGGTGTTTAACCGCAACGGGATAGGTTGGTTGGTTATTTTTGTTTTACGGCATATCAACCCTTTTCAGGTTATTTAATGCTGAATCCGGTGATTTTGAATAAAATTTTTTTAATAGAATATATTTGTTTTTTGCAAGTCAGTTTCTATTTAACCCATAGATGGAACCCTAACAGGTACTACCACTCCGGGTCAGAGTGGACCTGGGAGCAATGGGAATTAAAGGGTGGCTCTACACTCCCCAGAGCCCGCAAGCTGGGGCCTTACCATCGGATATAGTTTAAGGTCATATCCAGGACCGCTACGGGATAGGAATGCCGAGTTTCTTAACAATATTAGGATACAGTTTAAGAGCATTCCTATCCCGTCATTACGCATGTTTACGGAGAAAAATAAAAAATAAAAAAATAGCTGCGACAACCATTATTATAAAAAAAAAATGCGTGAAAATGGGCGAATACAGTGTTTATTTTGATATTTTAAAGTGATATTGAAGCCTTTAAACTTTCACCAAACAATTTAATAAACAAGAGATGCCTAAAAAGAAAAATGGGCACTTGTAGTTTAGTCAAGACATTAAAAAATGAAAATATCGAAAAAAATTTTAATTGTACGTATCCGTTATGGATTGAAGTTCTCCAAAAAAAAAAAAAAAAAAAAAAAAAAAAATTCTCTTAATTTCATCAAGTAGTTTTTATTTTACACCGAAAAAACAATTTGTTATAATACTGAGCAAAAGGTTCGATTTTTAGGAAGAAAAGTTAGTATTAAAGATGGGGAGGGAGTGTCGACGCTTTACATGGAGTTATCTTCCCGTGTCATTTCTAAAATTCAAACAAAAATTTTAAACAAATCCAAGATGTCTGCCTTCAACGCGCTCTCATAAAAACGTGTTTTTCCGCTGTAAAAAAAAAAAAAAAAAAAAAAAAAAACTACTCGATCAAATTAAGTGAAATTTTTTTCCGGAGATCTTCATGTCAAAACGGATACAGGGGTTGTATTACTGTACACATAGATTCGAAAAAGTTGTCAAAAAACAAATATATAACAAATAAATGTTATCAAAGGCAAGATAAGTTACTTTTCTACCAAACTGGATACATTTTTTGTGTTTTTATTCAATGTAACATGTTTATTCAGCTCGAAAAACATGCAGTGTCACGGTAACATATATTGAGCGAATTTATTTCTAACAGTATTTTGTCTAGTTTATTATTTATAACATCTTTTCCTGAACTTACCGTTTTAAAGAGAGAGTCGGGCGCCATTTTGAATTTTCCAATACACCGGTAAACACTGGATGTTTTTCGAGCTGAATAAACATGTTACATTGAATAAAAACACGAAAAATATATCCAGTTAGGTTGAAAAGTAACTTATCTTGCCGTTGATAACATTTATTTGTTATATATTTGTTTTTTGACAACTTTTTCGAATCTATGTGCACAGTAATACAAACCCAAAAATTCTTATATAACTATTCTGCACAAGAACCGAAAAAAAACAAAAAAAAAAACGGTGCTAATGCATGTACTGGATCCACGCTATCTTTTAAATCGTATTTCCAAGTTTGATTAAAGTTTTATGTTTTTAATTCAATTGTAAGGTTAAAATACAGAATAGGTACAAAACACCCTCCCCATGTTAAGAATGGCTTTTTAAATAATAACGTTATTATTTCAGCACGGATCAATAAGTGCATGCATGAGTACCAAAAGCAAAGAAATTTACTCACCTTGTTTCAATATTGTGTGTGTGTGTGTGTGTGTGTGTGTATCTATATGTGTGTGTGTGTGTGTTTTTGTTAGCAATACTTTTTGAATGCATTCAATTATGTATACGAAAGTGCATTTTTACCTAGATGCGAGTTTGGGAACAATTTTCGCTTTGAACAACAAATAAATAAATGGGGAGTGGCATAAGTATTGTTTTAACTGACACGTGTTTCGCCGTCTACGACTCGCCAGACTGGCCGAATCTATCGAGATTCGAAATGTACAACGTATAAACTTTTATTATTATTTTTTGTTTTTGTCTTTGTTTTTAATATCAGCAAATCTTGAATATCTACGAAAATGTATCCGCTTAAAACTCTTCTCTACTACTTTTTAAAATAAAATATTATGAATTATCTCCCTTCATTGACCACTCTTCAATTGAGGAGTTTTTCTTTTTTCTAATAAAAAAAACAAAAAAAAACACAGACTATTTTTTTTATTTTGCTTTTCCTGAAGATAAACAAAGGCGAACTAAAAGAAACAAAAATAATACGGTTATCAATAATTCGTGTAATCAACAGGAAGTTAGCATTTACCGGAAGTAGATGGTCATAGCAAAATTCTTGTTCCCTGATGAAAACAGTTCCGAGTGATTGACTTTAAATATAATATATAAGAATACCCGTTTATTTACTTTAATAAATGTTGTTTGTTTGTTTGTTTGTTTGTTTTTTTTTACATAAATACAATTTAATCTTTTTACGTAATATCATCTACTGGATTTGTATTTATTATGAAGTTTAAATTTGAAACATTCATATATGTTAAGTTAACATACATTCACTTTTGTGTTAATATCCGGTCCGGTGCATGTTAAAATAGATTTTACAGATCGATTTTTAAAAAATATGATGTTTTAAGCAAAAAGAACAGTACTTCCTTAATTGGCATATCGAAAATAGTATTATATCCAAAAAAAGTATGAAAATTCATTGAGTAGAAAATTAAAAGTAATTTTTGTGGAAAATTGGGAGAACTTGCATTTTCTCTAGTGAAAACTTTGTATTGTGAACACCTTGAAGATTGCGGATACAGGCGATATACATATCTCTGTTTTCGCCACTTTAATGGCTGACGTACTGTTTTAGACCATAGCAGAGTTTTTTTGTTTTTTTTACTAACGGATGCTACATACAAATTTATTCTGTCTAAACTCATACCCACCATCTTATGTAACCTTTGAATTGTTACAGATACATTTATTCATTATAATAAAATCCTACCTTAATTCCTATGAGCGACATCATTACGATTGCAAAAATCTATAGAGGAAGTAGTTTGTATTTTCCCCTCTACTTAAAAATCCTCCCACTCTCCTAGTACAGACTGGGTAAATATATAACCATTATAACTATACTGATCTGACACCCTTATTAACTGGATTAGACACTCATATACATACAACTACCATTACACTTCACTATTCGAAAATAATGATTTCTCACCAACAACATTCCGCCTATTCTCATTGGTTGTGACGATTACATTTTACTATTCCGGATCATACAATAAACAAACACCACAGCCCTAATTTATTATGGCTGGTCAATCGCCACACATTAATTTAAATCATTTCTACTTTCCTTTTTCCTTATGATATAAGGTTTCAGCTTCCTATATTAAGCAATGCTAAAATGAAATGACCTTTTAGAAACGATTAAAAATTGTTCTTTGTAACCAAGTATTAACAGAAAAAACAACGAACCCCTGATATTTACATTACAGGAAAACATTCATCAAGGAAACAGTGGCACCTTCTCCTTTGATTTAACAGTAAGCGATATTGTATGGTTTTACAAAACAATTACCAAACCAACAATATTTCCAGTCGGACAAAATATTTATACAATAAGCTGTGGCAACTATTTGTTTATTTATTTATTCATTTATTAGAACAGTACATGTTATGGTAACGTTTGCAAAACATTTGCCTTCTACATAAAAAAAAACAAAAGTCGTCCAAGCTTTCTTCCTTTAAAAATTTGATTTAATAACAAAATATTGTCCGATCGACCATTGAAACTTACGATATGCAAATATGAACGAATCTTTGACGGACATTTTGATTGTTGGTTGGTTGTTTTTGTTTTACGGCATATCAACCCTTTTCGGGTTATTTAATGCCGAATCCAAAGATTTTGAAGAAAAATTTTTTTAATAGAATATATTTGTTGTTTTCACGTCGGTTTCTATTTAACCCATAGTTGGGACCCTAACAGGTACTACCACTCCAGGTCAGAGTGGACCTGGGAGCAATGGTAATTAAAGGATGGCTCCACACTTCCCAAAGCCCACAAGCTGGGGCCTCACCACTGGATATAGTTTAAGGTCATATCCAGGACCCCCATTGAGGGACTTTTACCCTCTGCAGGGAGCAGTCGGCGTATTCTAATGCTCCACCGACAGGGCCAGGACATTTCGGAAATTGACCCCCCCCCCCATCCTTTAAATTCCACTATTTACACTTTATACGCGTTAATCAATTACACACTTACTTTTCAAATTAAAATATTTTGTATGACTTTCAACGTTAGGAATTAGTTTTCGATTATAATGTTCTACTAAATTGAGCACATACTTTGTGACCATCACTGAGAAAAATATTGCGACAATATTTTTCTCAGGTAAGGTCACAAATTACATGTTCAATTTAGTGGAACATTTTAATTGAAAACTGATTAAAGTCTTAAGTTTTTATTTTTTTTTTTCAATTTTCATTTTTTTTTTATTTGAAAGTTAAATTTGTAATCAATGAGATTAACGTGAGAAAGAAAAACAGAAGTATGGCGTAGTTTGCTTGAAGCATTGTTAAAGAATAAAAGATATTTTTTAAGGCTTACAATGCAGAAATGTACAAGCGTTATGAACAGATAAATAAATCTACAATATAAAGCTGTGTGTGTGTGTGTGTGTGGTCACGAATAGGCTCCTATATGGTTGACTATTTTAAAAAACTGATTACATATAATGATAGAAGATGTATCGAGACACAGGAATCGGTATGTTTGATCTGGCAGAACGGTGGTTCATTCAAATTGTGGGGTCTGCGTTCGCGCCTGGTCCACAAAGTATGGAAATAAGAAATTTAAAAATTAAAAAAAACGTTTGCAAGTGTTTTTGATATAGATGTACATAAGAATACTTTGATAACTATGTTTTAACTTAAATAGGGATGGTATAATAAAATTGTGGGGTCTGCGTTCGCGCCTGGCTTCCATGGAATGGAAATAGGCACAAACTTTAATAAAGACTTTTCATATCTATCTGCGTAAGTATACTTTGATAGTTATGTTTCAGTTTGAAGAAATATGGTATAATAAAATTATGGGGTGTCCGTTCGCACCTGACCTCCATAGAATGGAAATATGTCACAAAGTTTAACAAGGTTTTTTAATATAGATCCACAGAATATTGTGATAAGTGTTTCAGTGTGAACAGGTATGGTATAATAAATTATGGGATTTATCTATTTTATTTTTACTTTCATCATATTTTGCTTTGGTTTTGATACCCCCAAATTCGAAGCTATCTCTTTACAACCCTTCCTTTTCATAAGCTATCATACTTTCATAAATCAGAGTCCATTTTCTGTAGGCTGTTTTTGAACCCAGTCAACGACGGGTACTTTTGCTAGTAAATAGATAAATGAATGATAAATAATTCAATAATTTTTTTTTTATATTAATTTATCTACCTGATTTTTTGTTGTTGATTTTTTTACAACTGTGGATGGTACTTATTCCAAAGGTCCTTTCGAGTAATAACCCATCATCAGTGGAGAAATAAATCCTCCCTCTCTCGGCTGTAAATTGTAAAGTGGTTATTTTGTTTAGATTAATTAATTCCGTTACATGTTCAGGGGAAATAATTCACTTCTTTTTTTATTTTAAATCCAAACGCTCAAAGTTTAATTAATTCAAGGGAAGTAATTCTATTTTTTGCTTGTCTACAGGTTTTCTAATCAAAGGGAAGTAATTCATATTCTGTTTAAATGCTTATAACTGGTCATTGTTGTCTAAATGTTTATGTAAGATTTTAATTCAAATTTCTGTTTAATTGTGGACTTTACAGGGGGTGTGGGGTACTTTCAGAACCGTTCACCGATTTTCTTAATAAAAGAGAGTTGTAGTAACCCCTACATCAAAGTGGAACCGAGCCTAGATTGGAGTAATTAAGCAAAAAAAAAAAGAAAAGAAAATTATTATATAAAACATATTTTCACATATGTTTTATATAAAACATATTTTCACACATGAAAACTGAATTACGTCCAGAAAAATTATCATTTTCATTACTTTTCATTTACGCCAGTTTTTTTTTATAACGTTCTTTGTGTGTCAAATAATTTACACCACTAAAGTATCAATTTTCCCTTTATTACATTGCCTACAGATATACTTATTTGTTATATATTGGCTTTCTTTTTCCTTTTTTTACTAGAGTTGGTTTTTGTTTAGTTCTCTTTTCCGGAATCATTTTCCACACTGCTCAGACATTAACTATTTTAGGTACCTTTCACCTTAGCACAGAATATACTATTTCCTTTAAACTGACTCCTTTATAGGTTTTAGACTATGCTGAATAAGACAATCTATTTTAACTTTGGCGGAGACAAGTAGTTTTAGAGATATAATGATATGTATTATGCACAGTAATTCACTGTTTTATGCACATGCGATAAAAAAGGGTATTTCTCTCCGCACGACACTGCCACCCACCCTCAAATTTTTTTATTTATAGTCTTTGTGGGTTGGTATTCTTACAACATATATCAAGATCAAATTTGGAGCAAATACTTGGAAAGTCCCTTCTGAAGTGATATCTGTAATGAGGAATGAAGACGAAGCCTGATTGAGGAAGGGACAGAGCAGCGTGTTTATTTTCTATGGTACAGAAACCAGAACTTCTGGTAGCCCCGCACGTATAAGTGTGCCCGCAGCATATGATGTTTCATATTACAACATCCCCCCCCCTGTTTAGTTATGTATTTAGGTGTGTAAGACTCAGTTCTAAGTTAAAGTTCTACTGAGAGGGTGTATGGGTGTAAAGTGATTAGTCTGTTATGTTATGTTGGCCAATGTTGTGTGTGTTTAGTGTGCAAGTTGTTTATATTTATCCCTTGACTCGTCCAGATTGAGTACGAGTTGGGCTTTCATGGACTTGGTCGTCTTCTAGTGTGTTTTTTTGTATTGTTGTAGGGTGTGATAGTTTGTTTTTGGACGTTATATACATAGGGCTGTTCCACGTTCTGTGCTGTTGTTGGTGTTGGGTTGGCAAAGTGGGATTTCTTCTTTGGGGTCGGTATTGGTACAGCATGGAGGTGGACTCTGTTGCAGCAGAGTCTTGTCCTATTTGGAGTTTGTACAATGTAGCTTCTTGGGTTGTCATCATCCTTTTGGACTATGGTCCCAGGGTACCACACTCTGTTGGCTTTGTTTATTATGGTCGCATGTTCTCCTCGGTACAGTGGTGGTAGGTCTACAGATTGCATACTACTGTCGTAGTTTCTCTGTGTCCGTTATGTCCTCATCCTCTAAATACAGTGTAATTTTTTGTTTAAACAGTGATATCGCTTCGCTAAGGTCAGGATCAGACCACTGCATCTCTGGTAGATGGGCTGCCATTTTATTAAGACTCTTGTTTCAGCAGGTTGTCATGGTCGTTTGGCCTTTTACACGAACGTAGCTTTCTCATAGTATACCGTGTACTAGACGGAATGAAAAGTTGCGCTTGGTTTTATACACGAAAAGTTTTTTTTTAATCATGAGAAGCGTTCAGTCGAAAGGGACAATATGGCTGACATTGTTGTAGTTTTTCTTGTTCTAGTTTCTTTTCCGTACAAAGGATTGTCCAGGCTTTTGAACGTGTAAGGAGTTCCCCTTTGTTTGTGCATCTGTTTTACTGCTTGCCACCATGAAGTGATATCTGTAATAAGGAATGAAGATGAAGCGTGATTAAGGAAGGGCCGGAGCAGCGTATTTTCTAAGGTACAGAAACCGGAACTTCCGGTTTTCTTGCACATATAAGTGCGCCTGCAGCATATGATGTTTCATATTACAACACCTTCCTCACAAAATGGTATGTCTATTCCGAAAGCCGTTCTTACCATGGCAAGGTTTTTCATGTCTATTCCATATGGGGTTCTTAACATGAGGAGGTTAAAGGTGTCCATTCCAAAACCTGTTCTTAACATTAGGACATTAGGGATTGGCCATCACCAACTTAACAACAACTGTAATTTAATTTTTTACAAGGAGAGGAGCATGCTTTCACCGGGCAACGCCGGTTAATGGGTCCTGCTAGTTTATTATATTTAAAGACAATATTCTATCCGACAACCTTGAGGTTGTTTGCACAGCAACCAAAAAAAGCAAACTTGCTTGCACAATGGTTTGCCTCCAACTTCACTTTTGATGCAAGAGACCCCCACCCCCATCACCACTACCAAATTTCCCTCCCTGCTATACTATAAAAAAAATGCTCTGCTGAGGTTTCCCTGGTTCTTAAACTCTTCAACAAATGACAGAGTTTGAGACGATGGTCGTCTCATTAAAATTAAATCATGTGGTATTACTGGACAAATACTTAACATAAGCAAATAAGAGAATTATCTAGGTTGTCCTCGATGGTCGAACATCAAAACAACATAATATAAATACTGGTATACCAGAGGAGTCTTTCCTTGGACCTTTACTATTCCTGCTATTCATAAATGACCTCCCAGATAAAATTGTCTCAGAGATGGATATGTTTGCTGATGACACTACGTTCTATAACAGACTCGAGGGGGCCCTGTCGGTGAGGCATTAGAATACGCCGACTGCCCCCCTGCAGAGGGTAAAAGTCCCTCAATGGGGGTCCTGGATATGACCTTAAACTATATCCAGTGGTGAGGCCCCAACTTGCGGGCTTTGGGGAGTGTGGAGCCACCCTTTAATTACCATTGCTCCCAGGTCCACTCTGACCCGGAGTGGTAGTACCTGTTAGGGTCCCAACTATGGGTTAAATAGAAACAGACGTGAAAACAACAAAAATATTCTATTAAAAAAAATTTTCTTCAAACTGGATTCGGCATTAAATAACCCGAAAAGGGTTGATATACCGTAAAACAAAAACAACCAATCAATCAGACTCGAGGGGAAAATGAATGGACACATATCTAAGAAAATGACTAAACCTTAGAGGAAAACCTCCAGTCTATAGTGGAATGGTGCTGTGAATGGATGGTAATGTTAGATACTGACAAAACTAAGGTTGTTTCCTTTAATAAAAAAATCCTTCTCAACTACAAATTGGTGTGGCTAATGATACACTGCCTGAAAGTACTTCTTTCAAGCTCCTAGGCTTAACATTCACAGACAACATGAATTGAAACGATCTCTACCGTACTAGAAGGTTACTCACACCTGAGAGTATCCTGTGTCTCTACAAAGCTACTATGGAGTGCCTCAGGGGTCTATCCTTAGACCTCTATTATTCCTAATATTCATAAATGACCTCCACGACAAAATTGTCTGTAAGATGGGTATATATGCTGATGACACCACACACTATAACAGACGCAACAGGAAAACAAATGAACACATATCTAAAGAAATGGCAGAAACACGAGAGGATGACCTTCAATCTGTAGTAAAACAGGGACAAAAATGGATGGTCACATTTAATGCTGCCAAGACTAAACTTGTTTCCTTCAATAACTACAAGAAACCTTCTCTACCACCAATAGCAATGGCCAATGACTCTTTATCTGAAAGTACATTTTTTAAACTCCTCGGCTTAACATCCACAGGAAACATGAGTTGGAACAATTACATTGAGAGCATTGCCAGGATCGTTGCGAAAAAGGTAGGTTCTCTCTACCGTGCTAGAAAGCTACTTACGCTCGAAAGTATCCTGTACCTCTATAAGGCCACCATTCGTTCATGTATGGAGTATTGTTGTCATATTTGGGCTGGTGCATCTGCTAGTAGTCTTTCACTCCTGAACAAGGTTCAAAAGAGAGTCACCAACCTGATAGGTCCTGAACTGTTATCTAAGCTTCAGCCTCTGTCCCATCGACGAAATGTTGCATCTCTCTGCCTATTCTACAAGTACTTTAATGGTGAATGCTCCCACAAGCTGCAAGCACTTGTACCCCCTCTACGTAAATACCTTGACAAGCAGCAAAATCCCACCCCTTCACAGTTGAGATCCCTAGATGTAAGAGAGCCTTCTACTCCAGTAGTTTCTTCCCCAGAACCGCTAGACTTTGGAATTCCCTTCCGGGTTCCTGCTTCCCTAACTGTACTGACATGCAGAAGTTCAGGTGTAATGTGAACCGACATCTTGCTGCCCAACTCCCCATCTAGTACCCCTGTAGCTTGTGTTCCTAATAGTAGCCCCCTACATCAAAGTGGCAATGTGCCTTGTTTGGGGTGAAAATGTAATTAAAAAAATATCTGGGCTAGTACATTTGCCACTTGTCTCTCCCTCTTAGATACGGTTAAAAAGAAGTCGCCAACCTAATAGTTCCCGCACTATCAACCAAACTCCAATCTCTGTCCCATCGCTGAAATGCAGCATCTTTCCGCTTGTTTTACGAGTATTTTGATGGAAGGTGCTCGGACAAACTCAAAACACTTGTATTCTCTGAACATAGATTCCCTCAACAAACCTATAAAGCAGCAAAATCCCACCCCATACTGTAGAGATCCATAGATGCTGTGCTTCTACTTCTGCTAAAATAGCTTCTTCCCTCAAACTGCTAGACTTTGGAATTCCCTCCAAGTCACTGTTTTCCTGACTGTACTAGCATATAGAAGGTCAAGTGTGATGTGAACAGACATTTTGCTGCCCAACTCCCTACATTTGTAAATTTAGTCCCAAATAGAAGCCCCTCATAACTAAGTGCCTTGTTTCAAGTAAAAAAAATATTTTTTAAATAAAATATTTGGCTCTCATTGTCTACTTCCGGCAAATCCAAACTACTTGTAAGATATAGGCATATCATTATGTCTCAAGTTCTTTATATCTTCAAAAATTTATTCATGTTGATTAATTTCGTTATTTTGTAGAAAAAACTAGTTTGTCTTTTTGACTTTGCAGAACTTTGAGTTTTGCGAAGGGGAAAGGTAAAAAGGAAAAAGGAAAATCAAAGTTTGGTGGATTTTAGGTCAGACAACCAGTATTTTCCAAAAGCTGATTTACAAAATGTAGTACCTGTTCTGATGTTACACTTAGTCTATTCTATCCTTAGTGGCTAAAAGACAGAGACAATTTTTAGCTTTGTTCCGATCCAGAGTTCCCCTTTTAAGGAGCTGGACTTTTCTCGCATTTTTAGATACTGACTGGGCCAAAAGTTGTCGCAATTATTATGATTATTATTAATATTTGTAAAATTAGAATGTTAGAAACAATGTTATCAGAGCGAAATAAATATTTACAAATAAAATTAATTATGTTAAAATGTTTTAATAGAAAAGAATGTTAGAACACAAACAATAATTTAAAAATAGGTTTGACCTCTAGAGTCTGACCTAGTCTTACATAGAGGTCACAAGATGATGTGGACTTTATGGAAGAGTTTGAAAGACATGTATCATCTTTTAGTCAAGAGTCGGGAGTCAGAGAGAGCACACTAATTCAGAGACAAGGAGGGACAGAGGCGGTCTTCAGATCGTGATGGCTCCCAGTAGAGGGGATAGTCTAGGACCAGTGTTGCAGCTTTCCAATGAGGAAACATCGGTAAATAAAGCTGCTGTAAATATCACCAAGTCTTTGAGTTGTACGAATCTTTATTTGCAACTTTTCCAAGGATCTATCAAAGTGAGACCAAAGATGGACCAAGTATGTTTCTCATGTAAATCTCCAGAAACTGCTATTTGCCCCTTTCTGTTATAAATATTACATGTCTGTTGTTAAACCTTATCTGTTAATATATCACTTGGATGTCTTCAAGTCCAACATAAACAAATTCCTGATAAACCGTCCCCTTAAGTAAGACACTTTATCAAATCTCCATTACTAATGATTACTACGATATTATCCCATTGATTACTGTACACGCAATAACCCTCCTTATCCCCAAGTGGCTTTTGGGCCTTGATAAGTGGTGACTACCATGTAAAAAAAAAAACATCAACACTGTTGTAAGTATTATACATGCAGTAATTCAACAAACAATAGAAAAACTAGATTAGACGAACACACATATATAGACACGTCAAATAGATGACTGTGACATGTATATACAAACGTATATACAAACGTATATACAAACGTATACACACATTCATTAGAACATTTTGTACCACTAGACGACACGTGAATTTAAACACGTATGTATATATACACACGTATGTATATATACACACGTATGTATATATACAGGGTGTCCATAAAGTTCGTGCGCACTTTAAAACATTTATAACTTTATTTATATTTGCGATAGAAATAATCTGTAAGAAATGTTATAAAGTTTCATGTATCTAGTTTTAAGTATAGTTATTGAATGATTTTTCACCACAAAATTCGTAGCAATTTTTAGATAAGTAAAAAATAAGTAAAAAATATTTTCTTTTGTTTTTCAGAATCAATTTGATCCCATGGCTTAAATTGAGGAAAAAGTAAACTGCGTCCTTTGGTTGGCTGAATTGAAATCTACTATTGCTGTACAAAGAAAGTTTAGAATTGAATGCAATAACAAAGCGCCCCATAGGAACACCATTGTTAAATGGATGAAAAAATTTAAAGAGACAGGCTCTATCCATGATAAACCATGGTCTGGAAGGCCATGTGTCAGTGACGAAAGTATTGCTTCCATAGAAGAATCCTTTACTGCAAGTCCAAGAAAGTCTGTAAGACGGGCATCATTGGAGCTCGGGCTGCCAAAGTCTACTGTGCATAAGATTCTGCGGGCAAAAAAAGTTATAAATTTTTAAAAGTGCACACGGACTTTATGGACACCCTGTATATAGTTCAAGTGTTGGCAGGGTTTTAGGCTTTAGAAGTGCGACCTTTGCTTTAGCGAAAATCAGAGAAGATTTACCTCCTTTGAACATAAACAACAAAACTTTTTACGCGGCATCAGCAAATAAATATAAGGTTGCACTTCTGCAGTATGCTGACATTGACAAATCAGCAATAATTTCCAACTTTCTTGGATTTCCCTTGGAATGGATTCATCCCAATCAATACCAGCCTTCCACATTTCTCCCACCAATAATCGACTCTAAATGGTAACTGGGAGACACAATGATAATGCTGGACACAGCTGATAAGATATGACGTTTCATTCCTAAGCTAGGGTCACAAGAATGCTGTGCGAGGCTGATACAATCAGACCTTGGGTCATATCTGTAGATCAAACCTTTTTTCCATGAAAAACTATGAATTGTCAAAGCCTTGTCTTCTTTCATTAATTCTTGCAGCTTTGTACAGTTAGTATTACAGGATTGAAGATCAAACCCACCATTCTGCAATCTCTCTCTCTCTCTCTCTCTTGCTTGGCAATATAGTTTCTTCAAATCACTTTCAGAGTTGTTGGTGTTAACCAGGTTGTTAACATAAAAATGTGAACTCAACAGTCTGGTACATTCATCTACTGGAAACTTAGATGCGTGAAATTTCAAGGCACAAACTTAAGGTAAGTTCAAAATAAAAGGCTTGCATTAAACCCGAAGATAATGGTTGTATATCGATAACACACTAGACGATCATCTTGCTTTAAAAAGAAGCAAAACCTATTTTTGTCTGATTCCTTCATTAACCTAATCATCAGAAACACCTTCGTGGGGTCTCCCAGCAATGTATATCTGTTGGTTTGAAAGACTAGGATCAAATTCAGCATATCTCCTGTTAAATTTACTCCTGGTTATGCTGCTTCGTTTAAGGATGCTCCTCCCTTGACCTTTAAGGAACAGTAGAAGATGAGCCATATTTTAGTAGTTGCAACAATCTCGTTCTTAAACACTGAATGATGAGGAATCCACACATGTTTTTTTTTTTTTTTTACACAGTGATCACCACTTATCAAGGCCCGGAAGCCACTCAGGGATAAGGGTTATTGCAAGTACATTATGTTAGTGAGGAGATTTGCTGAAATGTTTACTTAAGGGGGCGGTTCATTAGGAATTTGTTAACATTGGACTTGAAGACATCCAAGTTGTAGTCCGGAGGGAAGCAGGCAGACGGAACAGAGTTCCACAGGCGTGCAGTTCTAACAAAGAAGCTTTGTTCATGGAATCTGCGTTTTGATTTAGGCACAGATATAGAGTGGGGGAAATTTTTCACAGTGGATTCAGCTAGACGGGTGTTTTTCGTGAAAGATTGGCGAGGGGGGACCAGAGATTGGAGTTCAGACGAGCATCTGCCATGGAAATGTTTATTGAATTGACTAGGTGGGCAACAAAGGGGTTCAATAATGCCCTCTGTTTTTTGTTCTTATATAGACCCTTTCCTTTCAAATTATGTACAACTCTATCCAATACCTTGAGGACTATTTCGTAATTAGAATTTACCTGAGCCAATTTGTCGGTATCTGAACCCAGTACCACCCTTCGTTAAACTTTCTTATGAACTCTTCTACCTTCTGCATATCGTAGTCAGACAACGTTTCCTTTTCTGAAAGACCCAAAGACTTTCTGCAGCACTGTCCTCAAAAATGTTTTCATAAAGATCTGAATAAGAGGGACACACATCAACAGAGGTTGAGCACTTAACAGATCTCATGACATCAACATAATCCTTTGAAGGTTTTGGTTGATTTTATTTGATTAGGGAATATAAAGTTCCTTGGATAGCCAAAGAGCATCACCCCTCACTAAGAGAGCTAGGCTCTACCCTCCATGCATTTTACCAATCGTAAGGATTCCATGAATTGTAGAAGATCTGCCCCTACCAATCCCTCCAAAGATATATTGGCATCTCTTCGCAGGTCCATATCCAACGTGTAATTCAATTTCTTAAGGTTGTCGACCACCACCGGCAAATGTTCCACACTATGATGTAGATCCAATTCTCCATCAATTGGTATAGACAATTGACATCTTATTCTTGGAGCCAACTCCACTGATGTAGTAATTCGCAGGAATTTACAATTTTTCCTCCCTAGAAACGTCACAATTTTGAGGTTTACACGAGAAACAAATTTTAGGTCGCAGTGCAGATCATGCAAAACCCTGCCACTAAAATAGGAATTCTGACTACGAGTGTCTATCAAACATCTGGGTGCCACAGATCTGTTTCCTCTTCAGAGTGTGATATCCGTAATAGGCAGAATGCGCTATTGTTCGCCGAGAACAGTATCGATACACTCATTAGCCAATGAAGTATCCTACAATGTTGTGGTCATGGGATGAACATCGATCACATATTTTTGTTGTGCGCTTGCGCCTAAAACAATGGCTACCACTTATAACAGAAAGAATTACGTTGCTTCACATACAGACAAATATTTATTTGCGGAAAATTTAAATGTGGTATTTGCCTTCAGTAAACCTATGGAAAACAAGATTTTTAAGATATGTTTTGTGTTGGTCTACCAGACCATAATTATCCATTTTACGTTTATTATAAATTCTTCATATTTTCCACAATATTTCAATAAATCGCTTCAAATAGAAATACGGAAGAATTCTGAAAGTGAAGAAACTAATTTGCGTTGTCACCGCTTCCGCTACGCCAGAAGTTAGGAAGTACTGACTATAACCAAAGATACTGTAAAAACAAAACAAAAAAAAAAAAATCAGTTAAAAACGAATGAGTAACAGGAAGTCGAATGGAAACAGTAATCGTAAAGATTGTAACAGACCAGGATATAATACCCTAGCTCGCTACAAGAAAATAATGAAACAAATGGAATTGAAGGAAACAAAGACTCAATTGATGGATAAGATAAACGTCGTTTATTTACTGTTGAAAGAATGTTTTAGATATAACATGTGTTCATGTCCGCGCGTGTGTAACCAATGTTCGTTGCGGGACTGGTGTTGTAGAAAGAAAAGGAAATGTGTGTTCATCTCAAGTTCGGGTCACTATCGTTTGTTCACGCGTGGGAAGAGAAAGGAGTAACGTAGTGAAAATGAGAATGATAGTCCAGCGTGTAGACAAAGACAAAGAATGGAGAGTTGACGTCAGTTAGCAGTCAGCTATGTGAAGGTGTTCTCAGGGACCAGTAGTAGATAGAGAGAGAAAGAGTGAGAATGTGTACGTACAGTCTGTTAGCTTTTTGTCTCACATAGTAGCAAATGGTGTGAGGCACGCGGTCAGTCCGTAGACCGACCAGCTCGAAAGCTGGGCCTAAAAGAAATGGTTATGGAGTGTCTCTTCCTTTTATACTTGTTTCCGGTGTGTCTTTTGCGCATGTGTGGATTTCCTTTGAAAGGAAGTGACGTCGTCCATCTGTGTGCGTACGTGTGCGCGTGTGTGAGTGCGTGTGTGTATATACACGTGAATGTGAGTGTATGTACGCGAACGTGAATATATGTACGTGTGTGAACGTGGGCACGTATGTTTGTGTGCGCGTATGTATATGACAAGTAATATAGCTTGAAATGTGAATGTGTGTTTGTGTGAGACTAGGAAAGGCGCGCGCAAGATAACGAATATTCCTTATATAGATCAACCCTCATAGCTGCTAACATTAGCGCGGTAAAATCTGCGGCAATGACGCATATTAAACCATGCAAGCTAACATTTAATAGGGAACAGACGGTGGCAGTCGATTTCCCTGCTGAAAAATGTTCCACGAGTTATTGTTTGTTTCATTTCAGTATTGACTTTAAATATAATACAGCAGAACCCTGGCATACAGCATTAAAAATCAGTAATAAAATACGGTACAGTATATAACTCGGACACGGTGTGTTTGAGTATATCGTTAAGTGTTAGTTTTAGTCATTTAGAACTCCTTTAAAGCTTCACTGCTCACTCATTTTTCGACCAAATTTCAAACAATTATTAAAGTTTAAAGATAACCTTCTCAACTATATTGTGGAAAAGAAAATTTTCAAATTTCGTTCAGTAAAACAAAAGTTATGACGAATTTTCTGGTGTTTAAAATCGTAAAAATGTAAGCAGGTGAGCGAGTGAGCGACGCTTTTTATGACTAGATTTCATAGCAACCACGTTGCTTCAGCGAAGAAAAGCTAGTATTTAAGATCGGGAGGGAGTGTCGGCGCTTTAAACTGAGTTATCTCCCCCCCCCCTGGCGTGTTCTAAAAATTCAAAGATAGCTACCTTCATTGCGCTCTCATAAAAACGTGTTTTTCTGCTGTAAAAAACAAAAAAAAAAAAAAAAAAACTACTCGATCAAATTAAATGAAATTTTTTTCAGAGATCTTCATTCCATAACGGATACGTACAATATAACTTTTTTTTGCGATATTTTCATTTTTTAAATGTGTTGATTAAACTGTACAAGTACTAAATCTGTTTATTTATTTTCATGAATTTAATATAATTTTCTTTCTTCCAAATAAATATGTTTATTCTGAATTTTTGAAATGAGATATGAAAATGCTTGCGTTATGCTGATTAATCGGACTATTTATTCTCATCTTGAGTGTTATTAGCACCACTTTCCCGTCGCTGCAACCTGCGACCTTCTTCTCTACTAAGGAAAAGATGTTCATTTTGATAATTGTAGAACTATATTTATTGACAGAAACATGTTCACAGAAATGAATGGACAGTTCCAAAAATATAAATATTTCACATACATTAAACCATCGATGTAAAAAAATATATAAAATTGATACATCCAATTAAATGTGCCTAGTTTGGGGTTAGATAACTCTATGGCAGACACGACAGGAAGACGAATGAACGCATTTTTAAAGAAATGGCAGAAACACTAGAGGAAGACCTCCAATCTGTAGTGGAATGGGGACAAAAGTGGTTGGTCGCGTTCAATGCTGCCAAGACTAAACTAGTTTCATTCAATAATTACAAGAAACCCCCTCTACCACCCATAGCAATGGCCAACGACTCTTTATCTGAGAGTCCATCTTTCAAACTCCTTGGCCTAACGTTCACAGGAAACATGAGTTGGAACAATTACATTGAAGGCATTGCCAGGGCCGCTGCAAGAAAGGTGGGCTCTCTCTACCGTGCTAGAAAACTACTAACACCCGAAAGTATCCTGTACCTCTATAAGGCCACCATTCGCCCATGTATGGAGTATTGCTGCCACATCTGGGCTGGTGCATCTGCTACTAGTCTCTCGCTCCTTGACAAGGTTCAAAAGAGAGTCGCAAACCTGATAGGCCCTGAACTGGCATCTAAGCTTCAGCCTCTGTCCCATCGACGAAATGTTGCATCCCTCTGCCTTTTCTACAAGTATTTTAGTGGTGAATGCTCTGACGAACTGCAATCACTTGTGCCCCCACGATGTGAGCACCCTCGACAAACCCGACAGGCTGCTAAATCCCACCCCCACACTGTAGAGATCCCTAGATGTAAAAGATCTTTTTACTCCAATAGTTTCTTCCCCAGAACCGCTAGACTCTGGAATTCCATTCCAGGTCCCTGCTTCCCCAACAGTACTGACGTGCAGAAGTTCAAGTGTAACGTGAACCGACACCTTGCTGCCCAAATCCCTACATAGTACCCCAGTAGTTGTTGCCCCTGATAGTAGCCCCCTACACCAAAGTGGCAATTTGCCTTGTTTGGGGTGAGAATGTAATAAAAAAAAATAAATAAATAAAAAAAAAAAAAAAAAAAAAAGATGAGACAGGCTTTTCCTACGTTCGATTTCCTCCTTCAATCAATTCAATCTATTTATTTTTTTTTAATAGAAATTGTTATCTGTGTTAGATGAGACGATATATTTTTTAATCAATTTTCACCCCAAACAAGGCACAGTGCAACTTTGAAGTAGGGGGGGGGGCTACTATCGATGACATAAGTTGCAGGGGCATTATGAAGGGAGTTGAGTAGCAAGATGTTTGTTCACATTACACTTGAACTTCTGCATTTCAGTATAGTTGGGAAAGCAGAATCCCAGAAGGGAGTTCCAAAAACTTGCAGTTCTGAGGAAGAAACTATAGGAGTAAAAGGCTTTCTTACACCTAGGGATCTCTACTGTAAAGGGGTGGGACTCAGTTGCTTGTCGGTTTTGTCGGGGGTAGTTGCGTCGAGGTGGTACAAGTGCTTGTAGTTCTTCAGAGCATTCACCATTAAAGTATTTGTAGAACAGACAGAGGGAGGCAACATTTCGTTGATGGGACAGAGGCTGTAGCCTAGATGACAGTTCAGGACCTATCAGGTTAGCGACTCTCTTTTGAACCCTGTCCAGGTGTGAGAGATAAACAGCAGATGCACCAGCCCAAATGTGACAACAGTACTCCATACATGGGCGAATGGTGGCCTTCTAGAGGTACAGGATACTTTCAGGCGTAATAATTTTCTAGCACGGTAGAGAGAGCCCACTTTCTTTGCAGCAGCCTTGGCAATGCTCTCAAGTTCCATGTAAACGTTAGGCCGAGGAGTTTAAAAGAAGTACTTTCGGCTAATGTGTTCTTTGCCATTGCTATTGGTGGTAGTGAAGGTTTCTTGTAATTATTGAAGGAAACAAGCTTAGTCTTGACAGCATTAAATGTGACCATCCATTTTTGTCCCCATTCCACTATAGATTGGAGGTCATCCTCTAGTGTTTCTTCCATGTCCTTAGATATGTGTTCATTTGTTTTCCCCTCATACCTGTTATAGAGAGTGATGTCATGAGCAAATATACCCATCTCTGAAGCAATTTTTGTCTGACAAGGTGTGAGCTTGTCCACCCAGTTTTAATTGTCGTGATAACAATGAGGTGTCACCTACCAAGGTGATAATAAGAAACCTAGGTGATAATAAGAAACCTAGGTGATAATAAGAAACTTAGGTGATAATAAGAAAGGCCTTCGAAGTTGGTGATAAAATTTACAAAACTGACAATCTCAAGAAAGGATTTGTGAAAAGAGAGGAAAATGCAAATGTTTTACAATTTGATGGAATTCAAAACTGGTTTCTACAAACACTCGACTAGCTACAACCACTATATACGATTTCTCCCACTCTCTATCTGTGTCTAAATCTAAACACAGATTCAATGAACAAAACTTGTTTCCCAGAACTGTCCACCTGTGGAACACTGTTCCACTAGCCTGCTTCCCAGTTGAATACAACATGGTAGCCTTCAAATCCAATGTAAACAAGTTCTTGTTGAACCGTCCCCATAAATAATCAAATTCTACTCTATTTTCACCATTGTTGCAGGACTGTGGGTATCGCTGTTAGTCCCGCAAACTCGTAAAAAAAAAATAAAAATAAAATAAAAAAATATGTAAAATGAAGTTGAACAACCAAAACAAAGATGACGGAGGCTGAGAATAAATTTTATACAAAATTTATTTTCTCAAAATCGTAAATAAATTGGAAAGAGAAGACAAGAAAGTTTCCCCTTAATTGAGAGTCTCTTCCTGCGACTGGGGTAATAAAATGTTCTTTATGAAATGAAGCAGAAAAAGTAAAAATTCTAGGTTGGAAATAACCAGTCCTTTTTAGAAATAAATAAACAACATAAAAGTCATTTGCTTACTTCAGCAAAAAATAAGAATAGAATAAAGAGTACATTTCTACGTGGAGAATTAAATAGCGAGTGCGCACGAGTTTAGCATCAGTGGACAGCGGTGTTGATGTTTACAGCATGCTAACTCTTTTTGGCGTGTAATGAGTTTTTAAAGAACTCGACCAGCTCCTGGAGATCGCCAAAAAACATTTATAAAAATGCGTTTATTTTCAAACAATGATTGGACGAAAAGTCAGGGTCTGTGTCACGTGAGGTGCTTACGAATATGTTCGAATGAAAAGATAAAATATTAGTTGTTATGCCTGCAGAATTTGCGTGGGCGTAGAAAGGAAATGTGCACATAGCTGGAACGTTCTTTACACAGCCGCGCACGTGCAACTGGATTTTACGTTTGGGGAGCAAACACGGCTGCACATCATTATTCTGGTTGAGCAGATCTCGCTGTTGTTTGTCAGGACGACCATTAATGATTACTACTCTACTATCTTATATTCATTAAATCTTTATTCTTAACAGGCCCTTTGGCCTTGATAAGTGGTGGCTCCCAAGTAAAAAAAAAAGAAAGAAAATTGCCCAAAACGTAGAGATTCTGAAGAAAACTATGTTGAGGTCATCAGTGGAATAAACTCAGGACAGCCAATTAAATATGGTGAGATTTTGTTGCTAAGCGGGTTTGTCGGGATATGTACGTCGAGGGGGGCACAAGTGCAACGAGTTCATCAGAGCACATTCTATTAAAAGGCACAGAGATGCAACATTGAAGCAATGAGACAGGGGTTGGAGCTTACTTGACAAAGTGGGATATATTAGATTGAAAACTCTTTTTTTATACCCTATCCAAGAAGGAGATGCCAGTGGTAGATGAACCAGTCCAGATGTGGCAACAATACTCCATGAGAGATACAGGATACTCTCAGGTGTGAGCCCAGGGTAAAATGACAAAATTGTTGCCCTAGAAAGGATAACATGATTCCATTTTCGTTTTCGAAAACCGATTTTCTTTTATTGTTGAAGACCATCTACTAGGCAACAAACGTTGGAGGAGATAATGTTACTTCAACAACAGAGACAAGAAGAGCTAGTGTTAAAAATATTCGATAGAACGGAACACTCAAGGAAAGAACATTTTCTGGGGGGTTTTTTATTATTATTATTTTATCTCTATTATCCAGTCAAAAACGGAAATAAATTTTCTTTTGTGCCTTTGAAAAAAAGCCATTAAAAGATGGAGGATATGAAAGCAGTATTAATACAGCTAATCAAATCAGATGGACCAGCAACAGAAAGCCAAGGAAAATTTAAAAGAAGGTGATATTAGTAATTGTACCCACCTCCCAGAATGATGTGTTGTTTTTATAACTTTTGAAAACACTTTTTCGCCTGGTATGAAACGTTTACTGGGTACATAAGTGGTCACTAATGGCCTTGACTGTTTGGGTAAGAGCTTGTCAAAAACGGATCTCACTTTCTGCGCAACCATTGTTTCTGCAGGTGAGACTGCTATTGGTGTTCATATTGGGTCTAATTCTATACACGTGTAGAAATTGTTGCTTTGGCTTGGGAAACTCTTCTTTTTTTTTTCAGGTTTTTTAGCTTCTGGCTTTGTAGTTTCGGTTTTTCTGCCTCCTTTGGCAGATTCTGTTGAAGCTTTCTTTTTCGATTTCTCTGTTGCTGCAAATGGGACTTTTTGTTTCTTCTTGAAAACGTGCAGAGTGTTTTCTTTTAGTTCGAACCTTTTCCTAGTCCTGGTGAAACTACTTCTGGAAATTCCTTTTTTTACTTGTCCTTCAGTTGTAGCTCCTCCATAGACGAGTCTTCTACCCTATGACAGGATTTATTCATAGATTTGTCCCACAATTCGAATCGCTCCATCCAATCAGTACCGAACAGGTTTCCGGATTTCCTATGTACATACACTTTCACTTTTTTAGTAATGCCGTTTAAGGTCACCAGGAGTGTGAGCTCTCCCTCAAATTCCACTTTATCGCCTGTCACAGCTCGAGCTGATTTGTTCGTCTTCCGCATGGTTGGTTTCCTTAGCCTTTTCCACATCTTAAGGTTAATGATGGACAGGTCTGATCTGGAATCCAATTGTAGATGCACAGTTTTATTTGCGATGTTAACTGCGACATATTTGCGCCGGTTCTTATCCGAATCCAAGTTGAATCTAGTCTGTCGGACGCTGTTCTTGTCCTTGTTCTTCCTGCACTGGTTGGCTTTGTGGCCCTTCCTGCCACATTCGTTGCAGTACTTATGTTTGTAAAAACATTGACTCGAGCAATGTTTACCGCCGCAGCAATAGCACAGGCTTGTAGGGGATCCGGGTCTTGTGACTGAGTGGTACTTATTAGGTGTGGACTGAGTTTTCTTATTTCCAGCTTTGCTTTTTCGGGGCGAGTGTTTTCCCGGTCTGAAGTTCGTCCTTCTAATGAATGTTGCGCCTGACTCCTCGACGTGTCTCAGGTTGTTCCTTACGCAGACTACCCATTGACAATCCTCGGCCAACTTCTGGAGGGTGAGGCCCTGTTCAATCTCAAGTCTACAGAGAACATGTCTAATCTCAGCATTTTTGTATGAGACTAGACCCTGTGCAAAAATTAAACATTTGAAGTCATCTGTCTATAAGTCAAATAAACGGAAATCATCACAGTGTTTATTTACCACAGACGCGAAGGTTAGGTAATCATCGTCGTCGCTTTTTTGCAGGTTCAAACACTTCCATCTTCTATGAAAGAGGCATAGAATTTGAGCTGAACAGTTCGGATAAAAGTTTGACCGCTTCAGAGAATTCCCTCGTCTTCCTGGGGAGAATCTTGCTATGTTCTATAGTCCCTAATTTTCTCAAAAGTAGGCGAACTTTACTCTTGACAATCCACGGTGAATAGGTCCTCATATCTTCGATAGAAAGCGTCAAACGTCCCATCCAACTCCGGTTGGTAGTTGAACGTTTCTATAGCCTTCCATATTGTACTTAGGGAAAAAGCAAAACTGTCGTCCCTGTGTTCCGTTCTATCGAATATTTTTAACAATAACATCTTGTCTCTGTTGTTGAAGTAGCATTCTCTTCTCCAACGCTTGTTGCCTCTCTTGAAATTGTAACTGGAGCTGTTTATCACATTCTTTTAAATTTTCCTTGGCTTTCTGTTGCTGGTCCATCTGATTTGATTAGCTGTATTAATACTGCTTTAATGTCCTCCATCTTTTAATGGCTTTTTTTCAAACGCACGAAAGAAAAATTTATTTCCATTTTTGACTGGTACTCGATACAGGAAGTGACGTCACTAGAGGAAGTGACGTCATGAGATAGTCCACTAATCCCCTAATATGTATGGAGTGCTGTTGTCGCATTTGGGCTGGTGCATCTGCTGCTTGTCTCTCACTCCTTGACAGGGTTCAAAAGAAAGTCGCCAACCTGATAGGTCCTGAACTGTCATCTAGGCTTCAACCTCTGTCCCATCGACGAAATGTTGTATCCCTCTGCCTGTTCTACAAGTACTTTAATAGTGAATGCTCTGATAAACTACAAGCACTTATACCTCCTCTCGACGTGAATATCCCCGACAAACCCAAGAAGCAGCTAAATCCCACCCCTCCACAGTAGAGATCCCTAGATGTGAGAAAGCCTTTTACTCCAATAGTTTCTTCCCCATAACTGCTAGACTTTGGAACTCCTTTCCGGGATTCTGCTTTCCCAACTGTACTGACATGCAATTGTGTGAACTCTAAAAGTGTAAACCACGTTTAGTTTCAGAACAGTTTCTGATGGTTCGTTGTTCTACACAAGTCCTGGGAGGTGACTGGTTCGCAGTAGATAGAACAGTTTCCGATGGTTCCTACACAAGTCCTGAGAGGTGACTGGTTCACAGTAGACAGAACAGTTTCTGATGGTTCGTTGTTCTACATGTCCTGGAAGGTGACTGGTTCGCAGTTGACAGAACAGTTTCCGATGGTTCGTTGTTCTACACAAGTCCTGGGAGGTGACTGGTTCGTAGTTGACAGAACAGTTTCCGATGGTTCGTTGTTCTACACAAGTCCTGGGAGGTGACTGGTTCGTAGTTGAAAGAACAGTTTCCGATGGTTTGTTGTTCTACACAAGTCCTGGGAGGTGACTGGTTTACAGTAGACAATTCTTGAGTTGGAATCCACAGAGGAAATGATTCTTCTCGTGTTGTTGACACGAAGAAAAAAACATATGCGAAATTGCTACAGCAAGGTTTAATATTTATGGAGCAATTCTGGTTTCTGATTGGTTGGTAGCAGAACGTGAATTAATTCGATTCGTCAGTTCCTAGCAGCATCGTCTATAAATAGAATCTCCCGACTGTGCGGGATCATACCCCATTATTGTAAAAAATATTGCAACATAAACATGAGACACATGTTCGCAACTCATCCAAACTTTTCCTGTTCGCATACGCAAGGAATATACAACAAACATTACCAGTTAAAAAGCTTACTTATGCATGTACACACACATGCGTGTACACATGCACACACTCCCTTGTTGTTGTTTTTTTTGTTCAGTTAATAAAATACATCCGCTGTATATATATTGTAACTATTGGATATGGCATAATCGCGTTGACATACATTTTAATTCATGCAGATTGCGTATGTATTATTATAGAATCAATCTTTTCTTGAATATTATATATTACGGCATAATCACCGGTTCTCATCAGATCACCAAAGTTAAACAACGTTGAGCCTGGTTAGTATCAGATGGGTGACCATTTGGGAATTCTAGGCGCTGTATGTGATCTCCGCTTATCTCGGCATTTGTTTCTGGTCATCCTGTACGTACACTTCACTTGCCACTGGTATTTAACAATGTCGACTCAGAAGAGATGTCGTTGGAAATTGCACACCTACTGCCACAAAAATTTCACGTGCAGGCGCCCCTACGTGGGTATCCGTAGTCTGTTAAAGACTAAAGAAGCCTGTTTAACTTGGCTTTAACATCCTCCCTTTTGATGTATCTCCTTAAAATGTACTTCTCTCAAGGTTGTCATTCCTTTTTATCCGGAGTCGTACGAACACGTATATCTGGCGTATACAAGATCGGTGACGAATATCTCTCCCCTCAACATGCTTAGCGACCTTCCACAAGTCGACTTACAGCCTACGCTACATATTTTTGCATCGCTTTTAATTTAAAAGAAAAATATTCTGCAATATTTTTTATAAAATGGCTTCGGTTATAATTGTAGAAGTGTGGCCTTTATGACAATACAAATGGACTTTTATGGCCCTTGCGGGATTCCGATTTTGACATACCTGCTCTACAGAGCGGTTGTATAAATGTGGTACAATCTCTGATAAAAATTTCAACTGCACAGAAATTTCAGCCTGACATACCAAAGACTGTCCACAACAAGAAGTGTCAAGCCTCAGTACAAAACATGAAAAGTGTTTGAATATTTGTCCATTTCGAACAATTTTAATTCATGTGTACTGGATTTGCTGCTGTTGGTTTTTTTTTCGTTTTTTTTTTTTTACATTTTCACCAGAAACAAGGTACATTGCCACTTTGATGTGGGGGCTACTGTCAGGGACATAAGCTACAGGGGTACTATGTAGGGAGTTGGGCAGCAAGATGTCTGTTCACATTAAACTTGAACTTCTGCATATCAGTACAACTGGGAAAGCAGAATTCTGGAAGGGAGTTCCAAAGTCTAGCAGTTCTGGAGAAGAAACTATTGGAGTAGAAGGCCTTCTTACACCTAGGGATCTCTACTGTGAAGGGGTGGGATTTAGCTGCTTGTCGGGGGTATTTACATCGAGGGGATACAAGTGCTTGCAGTTCGTTGGAGCATTCACCATTAAAATACTTGTAGAACAGGCAGAGGGTTGCAACATTTCATCAATGGGACAAAAGTTGAAGCTTAGATACAATTATTGATACAATTAAATTATTAATTCAATTTTTTTTTTGTTATATTGAAATAAAGAACACATTTATATTTCATGCTAATTTTTTTGTTATATTTTTTGTTAAATTACTTGTGTAACGTAGCATGGATAGCTGTATGCTAATACTGAACCGTGAACGAAATGACATCATGTTAAAGACAAAGAAAACTATAAAAAGGAGAGAGCACATTCAAGAGGACGATCATGTTAGAGATGTGGAGGACATTTGAGAGCATGTACCAAAATCAAAACCAAAACGTAGATTCCATGAACAAAGCTTCTTTCTTAGAAGTGCACGCCTGTGGAACTCTCTTCCGTTTACCTGTTTCCTACCTGACTACAACCTGGATGTCTTCAAGTCCAACATAAACAAATTCCTGATGAACCGACCCCCCCCTTAAGTAAGACACTTTATCAAATCTCCAATACTAGCGATTACTACAATACTATCCTACTGATTACTGTACACGCAATAACCCTTATCCCTGAGTGGCTTCCGGGCCTTGATAAGTGGTAACTACCTTGTAAAAAAAAAAAAAATGTAAGAAACATCACAGCCGTAACAAGAAGTCATGCATGGTGGAAGAATGAGGAAATAAATATCATTGTACAAAAAAAAAAAAATAATAACGAGTTGAAATTGTTTTCTATTCTTTGTCTATTTTGCGACTGAGGCTACAACGTGTTGGGTTGACATTACACTTGTACATTTGTATTACATTCTTGCATATAATCAAACTATTGCATGTTTCTAGATAAAAAATATATATTCTGCAATAATTTTTATTTTATGAATTCAATTATAATTGTAGGATGAGCTCCGTATCACAACATAAACTGATTCTTATGGTTCTCGCGGGACTGATGTTTTGACGTGGCTGCCGTATCCAATATAAAATATTGCTGAAGGATTGTCTTTTATACGGCAGTGCCAGAGGAATTCCTTAATGCATTTTTTGAAATTTTCAAATCAGAAAACAAATCAATACTTGAAAAATGATCTGAGAAAATCAGAAATAAATTAATAGTTGTAAAAAAAAAAAAAATCAGAAAATAAATTAATAGTTGTAAAAAAAAAAAAAAATCAGAAAATAAATTAATAGTTGTAAAAAAAAAAAAAAATCAGAAAATAAATTAATAGTTGTAAAAAAAAAAAAAATCAGAAAATAAATTAATAGTTGTAAAAAAAAAAAAAATCAGAAAATAAATTAATAGTTGTAAAAAAAAAACAAAAATCAGAAAATAAATTAATAGTTGTAAAAAAAAAAAAAAATCAGAAAATAAATTAATAGTTGTAAAAAAAAAAAAATCAGAAAATAAATTAATAGTTGTAAAAAAAAAAAAAAATCTGAAGCCGACGAAATTGTAATGAACACAAACAGGAGCAAATTCTCACGGCTGGATTTTTTTTTTTTTTTTTTACATAGGAGTCACCACTTGAAGGTAAGAGTTAAAGCGTGCAGAGTAGTTAATGGGAAAAAAAATCAGAAAACAAATCAATACTTGAAAAATGATCTGAGAAAATCAGAAATAAGGCCAAAAATCGAGGCCACTCGAGGATAAGGGTTACTGAATGTACAGTAGTCAATGGAATAATATCATAGTAATCATTAGAAGTGGAAATTTGGCAAATTGGATTACTTAAGGGGAGCGGTTCATCAAGAATTTGTTTATGTTGGACTTGAAGACAACCATATTGTAGTCAGATGGAAAGCAGGCTAATGGAAGAGAGTTCCAAAGGTGTGCAGTTCTAAGAAAGAGAAGCTTTGTTCATGGAATCTACGTTTTGGTTTAGGCACAGATAGAGAGTGAGGAAAATTATTGACAGTGGTTTCAGCTAGACGAGTGTTTTTTATGAAAGTTTTGCGAGGAATGACCATAAATTGGAGCTCAGACGAGCACTTGCCATGGAAATAACAATAAAGCAGAAACAGGCTCGCAACGTCTCTTCTATGGGAAAGAGGTTGTAGGGAAGAGAAAAGAGCATCCCCCACTAAGCTAGAAAATCTATTTTGAACTCTGTCAAGGCAGGATAGGCTGCTTCTAGCAGCTTATCCTTCCCAGATGTGGCAACAGTACTTCATCTTGGGGCGTACTTGGCTTTTATATAGATAGTATTTGGTGATTTTCCACGATGGGTGTAGAAGAGAAAAAAACTAATTCTGTAGAAGTTATCAACATTTTAAAGTGCTTGACAAGTATTGCTTGTTGAGGTGGAATTTGACATTACATTTTCGACAGATTTTCTTTTCATTTTAACTCAACAAATTTGACACTACTTTAGTTGATTTGAATTTTATGAAAAAATAAATACAGAATAAAATCATTTCATGAGAAAAGGCAAAATACATTTTTAAAAATAAATGCAATGTAAGTAATATATTTATCTATCTTCAATATATATAAAAGCGAAAATGTGTGTATGTATGTATGTTTGTATGTTTGTTTGTGTGTCCGCTAAAAACTTTTGACAGACACGACGAAAATTCACAAACTCGGTATCATATTGAAGCTCCATCTTTCGCTTCGAAAAATATCAAAAACTTGGCCAAAAACGTTCATTTTTTCACCCCGAAATCGACAATTTTCGACAGGGGAGGGGTCAACAAAAACGATCCTCTTGTGACGAAGACCGGTTCTACGCATGCGTCAGATGACGGCATGACCTGATTTACTTTAAATAGTTGAAGAACTGACTAAATTTCATGTACGCCATGTTAGCTCAGTTGGTTAGCACGTTGGTGCGTTATCTAAACGTTTTGGGTTCGAATTGTGGTGGGAGATGTCTTTCTTTTTTTTTTTTTCGATTTTTTAAATTTAAATATTGAACCAGTGTTATTTAAGTTATTTTTCATGCAACGTTCGTTTTTTTTGTTTATCCACCCCCGACCACACACCCCAAAACACCCAGGTACCCACCGATTTTTTAAATTTTAATATCGAAACAGGCTTATTTAAGCCATTTTTCACGTGTTTGTTTTTCTGTTTTCTTTTTTGTTTTTTCAATTTTTACATTTAACATCGTTCGTTTGCCTTACGTTAGTTTTTTTTGTGTTTTTTTCCGATGTTTTTATACCCCCCCCCCCCGCTTAAGTTTTAACGTTCGTTTTTATGTTTTCTTTTTTTACTTCGCTTATAACAAACAAACCTGGTCATTGACCTCATTTGCTGAATAGTTTCTGACTTACGTCGTCATCGTCGTAACGCTCTATGACTTCCGTGCGGGCACCTGTCAATTTGGTTCTTACTTAAATAAATTCAAACATCTTTCAGTAACTCATTCTTGCTAGCTGAACGGTTCATGTGTTTTTCACATTTTATTTTCAAACATCGCGTCAGGGCTTCGGGTTCGATCCTACCAACTTTTACCCCCACCCCCAGTTTCTTTTTTATTTAAAAGCACACACACCTCCAAGCACCCAGGCAACGCCAGGTACCCCCGCTAGTATAAAATAAAATCTTAACAGAAGTGTGTGAGTGAATATCTTGGATAAAAGTCAGAAACTACACAAGATATAATCACAAAACAATGCATGAGGTTAAAATAAAAGAAATAACAATTTTATTTCATTTTAGTAAAAAGTATAACAAACCATTTTAGTCAGAAAGATAACGAAATAGTAATTCGTTCTTATCAAAATAATAACAGGGGAGATACATGTTTTTTGGTAATAATAAAATAAAGTTTGTTTCATTTTGTTTTCGAGTTACGGTTCAGTGGTTAAGTTTGATGGACAAAGACGATATTTTGTTAGCGGTGATTTGGTGAGGGTATTCCGATAGTCACGTTTACCAGCTTATCGTCATAAGTGCTATCTATAATATAAATCTTACCTGTCTGTTTAAACGTATGTATGTATGTATGTATGTATGTCTGCCTAAAACTTTTGACAGGCGAGGGATTTTCACGAGATTGATATCATTTTGAAGCACAACCCTTCGGATGACAAATATCGAAAAATTGGTTAAAAACATAATTTCCTTCACCCTCAATTGGGCACTTTTCTACAGGAAAGGGGTCGCTTTTTTTTGCCGATATTTTCGCAAGTCATCCCCTCTTTCTTTTCGATTAACTAGTCTTAATTTTAACTTACGTCACTTCCGCTTTGGCAACGGGCGCAACAGCAAACACATCACGTTATTTTTCTTTTATACATTTTTTTTTTCTCCTTCGCGGTACAGGTTCGAACCTGCCTGCCTACTACCACTTTTTTTTTTTTTTTTTTTTGGCTCAACACACCTCCAATCACCCGGGCTAGTTCTGAATAAACACCAAATTTTTTCACCACTTTTTATTTTTGTTGCAAAATGTGACGAAGCAGAAGCAGAGGCGACTCTAAGACCGCCATACCGGTGTTAGGGGAAAACCTCTCCTTGATGTAAAAATGTTCCGCTTACCAAACCGGACTTCCTGTTTCAGTTAAAAATAAATAAGCAAATTGGTATCAAAGAAAATATGTGACATTTTTCGCACACATTTTTATTTTTAAATATATTTTACAACTGGACCTCTGCATGAAGTGGACAGGCTGACAGCCTCACAGGCTGTGAGGCTCAGCTGTGTCTGTGTCCGTAACCAACGGAATAACACAACCTATAAAAATAAGTAATAATTGATAATATTTTACATAAAATAATTAAATACTGCTGTTTTACTGCTTGTTAAAAAATAGAATACAATGCGTTTTTTTTTTTGCGGGGGGGGGCAATAAAATAATACGAAAATTTCGGAAGTTACTAATCTGAATAAGCACCTAACGATCTGCTACAGATAAGAACAAAAATCTCGAAAATCAAGGGGAGATAAGTCAGTCCAGGGTTCTCCTGTAAGAGCCGTTTCCCTGTACTTTCGCTTTTTCTCGCTTACATGCATCTATTCCGAATTCGTAGCAGCGGGCCGACATCAGTAAACATTTTTTTTTTTTTTTTTTACTGAAATCGTCATCAACAATGTTATTTTTTTATGCTTAACGTATTTCAAACGGCGCTTCTACAGAATTGAGACGAGATTTTGCAGTCGATAAATGGAGTTTTCAGATTAAAAAACAATGGTTTCAACTAATTTTTTTGTCAAGAGTAATATCCATTGAAAGCGTACGGTGGTTATATGGGAAAATAAAGCTGTGTACGCATTATAAATGTTTCCTTTCTGTGTCTTATGTTATACATTAGTACATTAGGGGTCATTTCGAGTTAAAAGTTTATTTACTGCACTCATCTGGACTAGAGAAAATCATGATTTAAATGTGTATGTCTCGTCTAAATAACTAACGATAAATATCTAATATGGCCGACAAGACGAGTGTGTGATCAAAAAGTCAGATCGAGCGTACCGCGGAAAACGAAATGAGACCAAATTGACAACTTGTGTTTTTTTTTTTTTTTTTTTTGGTTATGTTTTATTTTCTGGGTGGATATTTTTTTTGGGGGGGGAGGTTTTTTTTTTGTCAGAGATTATAGTTATAGGTAAAAGCATTAGAAACACTTCAAACATTGGGGAAGGCAGTTCAACCATAAAAAATAACGGTAACATAAATGCATAAGCACCAAACTTGTTTTTGTTTTGTTTTGTTTGTTAGTTAAATCCGGCTAAAAAAAAAAAAAACAATGATAAAAATAAAAAATAATCCGAAAACCGCAAAGTTCAAGCCAAATTGAAGTTTTTATTTGTTACGTTTGAATAAAAAATAATTATTAAAGCAAAAACAGTCGTGTTCTCGTCGAGTAAGTTTTTTTTTTTATTCAAGAAAATAAAAGGTATTCATTTTTGTTTACAAGTTCTACTAATCTGGACTTGCGCCAATTTTGTTGTTAATAATTACCTATAACTATAATCTCTGGCAAAAAAAAAGTCCCCCTCCCTAAAAAAAAACGGCAAAAAAAAAATATGTATAAATATCCACTAAGAAAATAAAACATAACCAAATAATCCGAAAAGCGCAAAGTTCAAGCAAAAAAAAAAAAAAAAAAAACACAAGTTGTCAATTTGGTCTCATTTCGTTTTCCGCGGTACGCTCGATCTGACTTTTTGATCACTCGTCTGGTCGGCCATATTAGATATTCATCGTTAGTTATTTACATGAGACATACACATTTTAATCATGATTTTCTCTAGTTCAGATGGGTGCAGTAAATAAATTTTAATTCGAAATGACCCCTAATGTACTAATATATTACATAAGACACAGAAAGGAAACATTTATAATGCGTACACAGCTTTATTTTCTCATATAACCACAAAACGCTTTCAATGGATATTACCTTGTCAAGACGGCAGACGTTGTCGAGAGTGTCCACCCCTCTTTTTTCCTATTAATATCATTGATTACGGACTTAATTTTCAGATTATAAAAAGAAAAATTGAAAAAAAAATTCATAACTTTTCACGTGGGGGTTCAGTTTTCAATTATAATGTTGTACTAAATTGAACACGAACTTTCTGACCACGATGAAAAAAAAAAGTAAAAAATTTGCAACTCTCTCTCTCTCTCTCTCTCTCTCTCTCTCTCTCTGATGGTAGGGGTTAGTATGGAGGGGTAACCCCCCCCCCCCTTCGTTCTTCCCTCCGCCCACTTTCATCTATGTATCTACCTCCTTCTCTCTCTCTCTCTCTCTCTCTCTCTCTCTCTCTCTCTCTCTCTCATCTCTGTATGTATCTATCTATTCCTCGTGGTCAGAAAGTTCGTGTTCAATTTAGTACAACCTTATAATCGAAAACTGAACCCCCTCCCCCCGTGAAAAGTTATAAAAAAATTTTTTTTCAATTTTTTTTAATATTAACAAGAAAAAAGTTTAAAAAAAAAAAAAAAATGAAAACTGGAATTTAGAGGGCGGGAGGCACTCTCAACAACGTCCGCCGTCAATTCTAATAAATTACAATGGTAGCTTCCAAATTATGCAGTTTGGAATTACATGAATATTACTGAATTATTTAAAAAAAAAAAAATGTAATCGTCTTAGCACGTGAAAAAATGCCGCCATCTTGTTTAAATCAAAACGGAAAATTACCTCCCTTTTTAACTCTCCTGTGTCTTGATTGAGATTGTCGGACTGACTTCCTCATCTTGGTTGTTATAGTCACAACGTTCCGGACGTTTTGCCCTCCGGTCTTCATCAGGTGTTTTGTATCGAACTGGGGAACCGTTTGTTAGTAATCTCGAACCCAACCCTTTATTATTATTACGGAGGTACCATGTTCGGACTCCAGCTAGGCTCTGGGACATAGTTGCTGATTCTCTGTTTTGAATGTTACTTTTCACTGCCTTCGTTCAGGATTGAACTCAGCACCTTTGGGTAACTGTAAACTTTGATACAACGTCTAGGACCAACTCGGCCATATGTCACTAGAAAGGGTTGGGTTCAAGACTCCTAACAAACGGTTCCCCAGTCCGATACAAAACACCTGATGAAGGCCGGAGGGCAAAACGGCCGAAACGTTGTGACTATAACAACCAAGATGAGGAAGTCAGTCCGACAATCTCAATCAATGAAAACACCTCATCTCAAAAATACAGACAATTACTCTCCTGTGTCTTACGGTCGTTTTCATCAAATTGTGTTTTTTATTTTCTTTAATAAAAAATTTTCTACCTTCTCGATTTTCGTAATTTTGATATAATCATCTTCAAAATACGAGGAATACGTAGATACAGTCCTGGTCAAAATCATAAGACTACTTAAGAAAGTAAGCGTTTACGCATATTATCGAATTTTTAATCAAACAAATGGTTGAAACCATTGCCGAAAGGGAAAATATGATGGAAAAAAATGAAATCTGCTTCATTCGAAACCTTAACCCTGATCTAATAATTATTTTTTTAAAAACAAACATTTTCACCTCGTCAAAATGATAAGACCACTTTAATGAAATCGGCTAGTTTTGAAAAAATGAATACGAAAAGCTTTCTATGTTACTAAAAGCAACTTGTTAGTGGATGAAAAACATCTTACTAAATTATAAATGGCAAAAGGGAAACCATTATCAGAGTTTGAGAGAGGAAGGATCTTTGAGCTTAATAGGGATGAACTCTCCCATAGATCCATTGCAAATGAAGTGAATCGTAGCAAAACGGTCATCACAAATTTTTTAAGAAATCCAGATCAATATGGGCACAAAAAGAGTCCAGGTCGACCAAAAACAATAACCCCATCACTGGATCGCCGTATCAGAAGTTTAAAAAAAACTCCAGTATGAGCTCAAGTCAATTGAAAAGCCAAACAGCAGCAGAATGGAGTCCTAAAACTATCAGAAGGCATCTGAAAATTTGCCCAAAGAGACTTTTTCAACTCGGCATAGTGGAGGAGGGTCTTTAATGATCTGGGGTGCTTTCTTGTCAGCTGGGACCCTAAAGTTGCAAGTAGTGAAAGGCCGGCAAACATCATTGAAGTACATTTCAATGCTTAAAAATTCTTTTATCAGGACTGAAGGCCACGTCTGTGTGGAAGAAATTAAGTTTTCCAGCAAGACAACGCTGCGATACACACTTCTCGACAAGCATGAGAATAGAATTGTTAGATCATCCAGCATGTTCTCCGGACCTCAATTCCATTGATGGATGGCAAAAGAAGTGTTCAAGGATGGAACCCAGTATGATTCGATAAAGGAACTTTCTGGTTCAGTTTTCAGTACATGGGATAAAATTCCTTCGCAACTGATAAAAAACTTAGTCGCAAGCATGCCGAAAAGAATTTTTGAAGTAATTCGTAATAATGGAGGCTATACTAAATACTGAGACCCTTTTTAGTAATTTATAATTGCCTTTTGTTAGATAAATTATTAGTGGTCTTATCATTTTGACCAGGCGAAAATGTTTGTTTTTTTAAAAATAATTATTAGATCAGGGTTAAGGTTTCGAATGAAGCAGATTTCATTTTTTTCCATCATATTTTCCCTTTTGGCAATGGTTTCAACCATTTGTTTGATTAAAAATTCGATAATATGCGTAAACGCTTACTTTCTTAAGTGGTCTTATGATTTGGACCAGGACTGTACCATTGGTTTCATGTGAAATTCAGTTTTACGATTTCTGAAATTTCGTCCCAATAGTGTAGAAGCGCCTTTCAAACTGATAAAAATTATTGCACAATAAAAATAATTAAAATATTTTTTTTCTTATTTCAGATTTTTTTTTTTGCTGTGCAATTGATCACTAAATTTAAAAGGCTACGTTTTTTTCCATAGTATTTTCAAGTTTAAATCAGTTTTCACTATATTTTTGTTTATTAAATTGTTAATTTGCTAGAATAACTTTCAGAAATTTAGTAATCAAGTTTTAAAAAGATATGGAATTTTTACTTGATTAAATTATTCAAAATAAAAACAAGAGAAGCATGCCCCCCCCATGAGTGCACAGTGAACAAGGTATAAAAAAAATGACTAAGTTCAGCATTTGACCCCCCCCCCCCATTTAGCCCCAAAAGTCCTCAGGGGATGTCAAATCCTAGTGAAAATGAACAAACGGTGCAGTTTTCGGCCTTAACATATGTAAAATTGAGTTCTGCATCATGCAAAACTGCTAAATAGACATACAGAGAAAATTTTAAACAAATATGGTAAAATAGTCCCAAAAATGGAGTGTTTTTATTATTAATAATCCTAGAGGTCTGGAGGCCAAGTAGTGTGGGTCTATTGCTTTTTACCATATGGAAGTTGGCGCTTGCAAATTTATCGCCATATCTGATTCTCAGGTGACATATACCCACTTGATCGATTGGGACGCCACCAAAGACGAATAGTCGCATTGGAGTGTCTTGAAGGTGTACATGCTTGAGTTGTTTGCAATATTCCCGCAGGATGAGGTTGCTTATCGCACCTGTGTCCACCTTCGCATTTATCTTTTGTTCTCTACTCTCAATTCTGCATATGACTCTTGAAATTATAATAAACAGGAATGCCTTTCGTAAAGGTCTTATCAACTTAAAAGTACACATGTTTTCGAGAAATCAATATGGCGGAATCCTTAATTCCGGCCAAGGGGAATAACTACGAACTTTTATTTCTGGAAGAGTCAAAGCAGTTTATTCTAACACCTCTCTAGCGTCTGCTGGGGTATGAGATGTTGCTATTTTGAGACCTGATATGGTATAGAAGTATGTCTCTGTTGGTGAGTGGTCGTCTTCCTCATCGCTGTGTGCATTGTTATATTGTGGACATTTCTATTTCTTGGGTTTTTTGTTGAACTTGCAGGCCTGTCTTGTTTACAAGTGGAGTCTTTCGTGTCTCTGGTGCGGCAAGCGACTGCAGATATCCTGTCCTCCAGCACTTCCCACAGGTTTTTCCTTTTGCTGGGTATTCACTTATGTAATGGCCTTTTCCCCCAAAATAACAGTTTTTATAATACTCTCTCCCAGCCTTTATTGCATCTTCTGATTTTTTCCTGGAGAATCTGTTTTGTATTGCCTCCACTTGCTTCAATGTTGCCTCTTCTGCTGTCTCTGCAATGCTGAGGTTATTTCCTTCCTTGATTAAGGATTTTTGTGTGAACTTAGATATTCAGTCAAAAAAATGAAAAGGTCAACTAGAAGGGTTTTCTCAATGGGGAAGGGGGGGATGTGTCGTACTTGCACTGTTTCCTTATTTGCCTTCAAAAATGCATGGGCTGGTTCGTCAGGTTGTTGTCGGCACTGCAGGAGTTGATATCTTGAGACGTGAAAGTTTGACCTCGGCTCTCTGTATGCGCGAAATTTTTTGATGTAGTTTTTTACCTTATGCACTTCACTTGACCCAAATTTAAATATCTTTTTTTTTTTTTACATGGTCATGGAAGCAACTCGGAGAGAAGGGTTATTGCGTGTACAGTAATCAATGAGATAGTATTGTAGTAATCATTAGTATTGGAGATTTGATAGAGTGTCTTACTTAAGCGAGTGGTTTGTCAGGAATTTGTTTATGTTGGACTTGAAGACATCCAGGTTGTAGTCAGGTGGGAAGCAGGCAAAAGGGAAGAGAGTTCCACAAGCATGCAGTTCTAAGAAAGAAGCTTTGTTCATGGAATCTACGTTTTGATTTAGGCACAGATAAAGAGTGGGGAAAATCCTCGAGCACAGCAACAGATACTTCACTTTTACTTCCCCACTTACGTCCCTGAGAGGTCTGTTAAAATGTAACATAATCTGTCGAACGAATCTGTCAAAATCTTTTGGTAAATTGGTAAATTGGTACACTGCCAATCTATAGAAGAGAGAGGTATTTGACAAGCCATTGTTGATCAAGAGAATTAGCAAACTTAAAGAAATGAAAAAAAAATTTTTTTTATTGATTCACAAAATTGACTGATTGGCATATGTTATTTGTTTGCAATGAGTAATAGTTTGTTTGCTTTTGTAAAAATAACAACGAATCATCTACCTTATGAAGTGTCTTGTATTGACTTTCTTAAACAGTGTTTCCCGCTGTTTTTTTTTATGTATTATGTTTTTTTTATGTATTATGTTTTTTTATGTATTATGTTTTTTATGTATTATGTTTTTTTAATGTATTATGTTTTTTATGCATTATGTTTTTATGCATTATGTTTTTTATGTATTATGTTTTTATGAATTATGTTTTTTATGCATTATGTTTTTTATGCATTATGTTTTTTATGTATTATGTTTTTATGTATTGTTTTTTATGAATTGTTTTTTATGAATTATGTTTTTTATGCATTATGTTTTTTATGTATTATGTTTTTTATGTATTATGTTTTTATGAATTATGTTTTTTATGCATTGTTTTTTATGTATTATATTTTTTATGTATTATGTTTTTTATGTATTATGTTTTTTTAATGTATTATGTTTTTTATGTATTATGTTTTTTATGCATTATGTTTTTTATGTATTATGTTTTTATGCATTATGTTTTTATGTATTATGTTTTTTATGTATTATGTTTTTATGAATTATGTTTTTTATGCATTATGTTTTTTATGTATTATGTTTTATGTATTGTTTTTATGAATTGTTTTTTATTAATTATGTTTTTTATGCATTATGTTTTTTATGAATTATGTTTTTTATGTATTATGTTTTTATGTATTGTTTTTTATGAATTGTTTTTTATGAATTATGTTTTTTATGCATTATGTTTTTTATGAATTATGTTTTTTATGTATTATGTTTTTATGTATTGTTTTTTATGAATTGTTTTTTATGAATTATGTTTTTTATGCATTATGTTTTTTATGAATTATGTTTTTTATGTATTATGTTTTTATGTATTATGTTTTTATGTATTATGTTTTTTATGTATTATGTTTTTATGTATTATGTTTTTATGTATTATGTTTTTATGTATTATGTTTTTATGTATTATATTTTTTATGTATTATGTTTTTATGAATTATGTTTTTTATGTATTATGTTTTTATGAATTATGTTTTTTATGTATTATGTTTTTTATGTATTATGTTTTTTATGTATTATGTTTTTTATGTATTATGTTTTTATGTATTATGTTTTTATGTATTATGTTTTTATGTATTATATTTTTTATGTATTATGTTTTTATGAATTATGTTTTTTATGTATTATGTTTTTATGAATTATGTTTTTTATGTATTATGTTTTTATGAATTATGTTTTTTATGTATTATGTTTTTTATGTATTATGTTTTTATGTATTATGTTTTTATGTATTATGTTTTTTATGTATTATGTTTTTTATGTATTATGTTTTTATGTATTATGTTTTTATGTATTATGTTTTTATGTATTATATTTTTTATGTATTATGTTTTTATGTATTATATTTTTTATGTATTATGTATTTATGAATTATGTTTTTTATGTATTATGTTTTTTATGTATTATGTTTTTTATGTATTATGTTTTTATGTATTATGTTTTTTATGTATTATGTTTTTATGTATTATGTTTTTTATGTATTATGTTTTTTATGTATTATGTTTTTATGTATTATGTTTTTTATGTATTATGTTTTTATGTATTATATTTTTTATGTATTATGTTTTTATGAATTATGTTTTTTATGTATTATGTTTTTATGTATTATGTTTTTTATGTATTATGTTTTTATGTATTATGTTTTTATGTATTATGTTTTTTATGTATTATGTTTTTTATGTATTATGTTTTTTATGCATTATGTTTTTATGCATTATGTTTTTATGAATTATATTTTTTATGTATTATGTTTTTATGTATTATGTTTTTATGTATTATGTTTTTTATGCATTATGTTTTTATGTATTATGTTTTTATGAATTATGTTTTTTATGTATTATGTTTTTATGAATTATGTTTTTTATGTATTATGTTTTTTATGTATTATGTTTTTATGTATTATGTTTTTATGTATTATGTTTTTTATGTATTATGTTTTTATGTATTATGTTTTTTATGTATTATGTTTTTATGTATTATGTTTTTTATGTATTATGTTTTTTATGTATTATGTTTTTATGTATTATGTTTTTTATGCATTATGTTTTTTATGTATTATGTTTTTATGTATTATGTTTTTATGTATTATGTTTTTTATGTATTATGTTTTTATGAATTATGTTTTTTATGTATTATGTTTTTTATGTATTATGTTTTTATGTATTATGTTTTTATGTATTATGTTTTTTATGTATTATGTTTTTATGTATTATGTTTTTTATGTATTATGTTTTTATGTATTATGTTTTTTATGTATTATGTTTTTTATGTATTATGTTTTTTATGTATTATGTTTTTATGTATTATGTTTTTTATGCATTATGTTTTTTATGTATTATGTTTTTTATGTATTATGTTTTTATGTATTATGTTTTTTATGCATTATGTTTTTTATGTATTATGTTTTTATGTATTATGTTTTTATGTATTATGTTTTTATGTATTATGTTTTTATGTATTATGTTTTTTATGTATTATGTTTTTATGTATTATGTTTTTATGTATTATGTTTTTTATGTATTATGTTTTTTATGTATTATGTTTTTTATGCATTATGTTTTTATGTATTATGTTTTTATGTATTATGTTTTTATGTATTATGTTTTTATGTATTATGTTTTTTATGTATTATGTTTTTATGTATTATGTTTTTATGAATTATGTTTTTTATGTATTATGTTTTTATGAATTATGTTTTTTATGTATTATGTTTTTATGAATTATGTTTTTTATGTATTATGTTTTTTATGTATTATGTTTTTATGTATTATGTTTTTTATGTATTATGTTTTTATGTATTTTGTTTTTATGTATTATATTTTTTATGTATTATGTTTTTATGTATTATATTTTTTATGTATTATGTTTTTATGAATTATGTTTTTTATGTATTATGTTTTTTATGTATTATGTTTTTTATGTATTATGTTTTTTATGTATTATGTTTTTATGTATTATGTTTTTTATGTATTATGTTTTTTATGTATTATGTTTTTTATGTATTATGTTTTTTATGTATTATGTTTTTATGTATTATGTTTTTTATGTATTATGTTTTTTATGTATTATGTTTTTATGTATTATATTTTTTATGTATTATGTTTTTATGAATTATGTTTTTTATGTATTATGTTTTTATGTATTATGTTTTTTATGTATTATGTTTTTATGTATTATGTTTTTATGTATTATGTTTTTTATGTATTATGTTTTTTATGTATTATGTTTTTTATGCATTATGTTTTTATGTATTATGTTTTTATGAATTATATTTTTTATGTATTATGTTTTTATGTATTATGTTTTTATGTATTATGTTTTTTATGCATTATGTTTTTATGTATTATGTTTTTATGAATTATGTTTTTTATGTATTATGTTTTTATGAATTATGTTTTTTATGTATTATGTTTTTATGTATTATGTTTTTATGTATTATGTTTTTATGTATTATGTTTTTTATGTATTATGTTTTTATGTATTATGTTTTTTATGTATTATGTTTTTTATGAATTATGTTTTTTATGTATTATGTTTTTTATGTATTATGTTTTTATGTATTATGTTTTTTATGTATTATGTTTTTTATGTATTATGTTTTTTATGTATTATGTTTTTATGTATTATGTTTTTTATGCATTATGTTTTTTATGCATTATGTTTTTATGTATTATGTTTTTATGAATTATGTTTTTTATGTATTATGTTTTTATGAATTATGTTTTTTATGTATTATGTTTTTTATGTATTATGTTTTTATGTATTATGTTTTTTATGTATTATGTTTTTTATGCATTATGTTTTTATGTATTATGTTTTTATGTATTATGTTTTTATGTATTATGTTTTTTATGTATTATGTTTTTATGTATTATGTTTTTATGTATTATGTTTTTATGTATTATGTTTTTATGTATTATGTTTTTATGCATTATGTTTTTTATGTATTATGTTTTTATGTATTATGTTTTTATGTATTATGTTTTTTATGTATTATGTTTTTATGAATTATGTTTTTTATGTATTATGTTTTTATGTATTATGTTTTTATGTATTATGTTTTTTATGTATTATGTTTTTATGTATTATGTTTTTTATGTATTATGTTTTTATGTATTATGTTTTTTATGTATTATGTTTTTTATGTATTATGTTTTTATGTATTATGTTTTTTATGCATTATGTTTTTTATGTATTATGTTTTTATGTATTATGTTTTTATGTATTATGTTTTTTATGTATTATGTTTTTATGTATTATGTTTTTTATGTATTATGTTTTTTATGTATTATGTTTTTTATGCATTATGTTTTTATGTATTATGTTTTTATGTATTATGTTTTTATGTATTATGTTTTTATGTATTATGTTTTTTATGTATTATGTTTTTATGTATTATGTTTTTATGTATTATGTTTTTATGTATTATGTTTTTATGTATTATGTTTTTATGTATTATGTTTTTATGTATTATGTTTTTATGCATTATGTTTTTTATGTATTATGTTTTTATGTATTATGTTTTTATGCATTATGTTTTGTATGTATTATGTTTTTATGTATTATGTTTTTTATGTATTATGTTTTTATGAATTATGTTTTTTATGTATTATGTTTTTATGTATTATGTTTTTATGTATTATGTTTTTATGTATTATGTTTTTATGTATTATGTTTTTATGTATTATGTTTTTATGTATTATGTTTTTATGTATTATGTTTTTTATGTATTATGTTTTTATGCATTATGTTTTTTTATGTATTATGTTTTTATGTATTATGTTTTTATGTATTATGTTTTTATGTATTATGTTTTTATGTATTATGTTTTTTATGTATTATGTTTTTATGCATTATGTTTTTTTATGTATTATGTTTTTATGTATTATGTTTTTATGTATTATGTTTTTATGTATTATGTTTTTATGTATTATGTTTTTTATGTATTATGTTTTTATGCATTATGTTTTTTTATGTATTATGTTTTATTTATTATGTTCCTCAGGCTCTGACTTTTTTGCTATTGGAGTTCCTTGTTTGATGTTTGTATTTCGTAAGTTCACTTTACACCGTGATCTGTAGAGTCGAATGCAATAATCAAAGAAGAAAGCGCTCGCATCTGTGTATATTGTGCAGTTATACAACTTACCTTCGGATGGGATCTGAGAGAGAGAGAGAAATTAAAGATGGCAGCCATGGATTTATAAGGTGTAGTCTCGTGGAATCTTACGATATCTCATTTTCCACTGCACACATATGCAAATGGAATGGGGTCAGTTTTCTAATAAAATGCCTGTTGGCAGAGGCAGGGGGAGAACACGTGCTGGAAGTTGAGAGAAAAAGTTGACAGTGACGAATTATAGCTGAACTTTTGCCTTTTTGTATTTATTTCGTTTTGCTGTTTACCAGTCCATTTAACTGCTTTCTGAGTTCCTGTGTAGCGCCCCCACATGTATAGACTGATGACTCGATTGTTTTCGTTTCCTTCTTTTCTGTTCAGTTTGTTTTGAATTTCTACTATAACTGTGACGTAAATTATCTTGAAACCACTTCTAACACCATGTTGTGATATTAATTCGTGCAGATGGTTAGGGATTAGATGAGGATGCGAGGAGACTGAAATGAAACAGGTTTTTTTCACTGAGTCTACAAACCAGAATTGCTTCACGGTGAGCCTGAAAGAAGGGATATGGGAGAGGAGTGGGAGGAGGACTGGATGGGGCTGTTACTACTGATATTCAACAATATGTTGCATCTCTGTGGCTTTTTTACAAATATTTTACTTGAATCTACTCTGATGGACTCATTGTACTTGTGCCTCCTTCACATACATATCCCCGACAAACTTGCAAACCTACTTAACACTAAAGTTTCACCCCCTCATCATTAAGGTTTCCTAAATGCCAGAAAGCTTTCTACTCTCATATTTTCTTTCCTCAAGCAGCTAAACTTTGGAATTCCCTTCCTGCTACCTGCTTCCCTGACTGTACATGCAGAAGTTTAAATGTAACATAAACCAACATCTTGTTCAGCTTTCTTAATCATAATCCCAAATAGTAACGCCTTACGTCCAAGTGACGATATGCCTTGTTAGGGGTGAACGTGAGTAAAAAAAACAAAAAAAAAAAAGACACAGTAAACTACTTGAAAGTGAAATATATGTTTGTTCTATTCGTGAACCTTTTTGGGTAGATACATATGTCAAAACTCGGGAATTTTTGCAGTACTGAAATTCTTTGAATACTTATTCTGCACAATCCTATATTTTTAAGATCAAAGTTAAGTACACAGCAACTTGTGCAGCAAGCTTCAGTGGCGGAGGCGATTAGCCGGAGTAAGTGATGGTTTTAGCTTGGAAGCGAAGATCAAAAGGTTCTCCATCAAAAGCTGTCAGCATCTTGCACAAGATGAGACCAACATGATCATTGTTAACTGGAAAGCACACCATCAGAACAGAGTTCCACAGGTGGGCAGTCCTAGGCAATACAATTTTTGAAGATAAAAATGATTAAAAAAAGCCACATTTATGAAATTTAGCTTTAAAGGAGTCAATCTGGTAATACCCTGGACAAGAATATGAAAATAGCTTACCTTTGATGCAGCCTTGCTTTCGAATATCATAATAATAATAATATATGATTGTTGTTATAATGGTGTGAGGAACGAATTCGTAGTAATTTCTATGTGCAGCAGTTCTTCACTAAAGAAAGAAGTCAGTGAAACATTACATAAATAAAGGGTACATTTAAAAAAACAAAAAATAAATAAAAATTGTCTGCCAAGAAGTGCTGAAATGAAGAAGTAAATTAAAGATTGTCTCTTAGAATGTGATTTTATTATTTGTATTGAACTATGTAGCACAATATTACTTTCTGAGTATTTAGTAGTACTTATTAATTTTAGCTCATTTGGGTCAGTTCTATATTTAATGTCCTGGATATGACCTTAAAATATATCCGATGGTGAGGCCCCAGCTTGCGGGCTTTGGGGAGTGTGGAGCCACCCCTTAATTGCCCTTGTTCCCTGGTCGACTCTGACCTGGAGTGGTAGTACCTGTTAGGGTTCCAACTATAGGTTAAATAGAAACCGACTTGAAAAAAAACATATATTCTATTAAAAAAATTTTCTTCAAAATCACTGGATTCAGCATTAAATAACCTGAAAAGTGTTGATATGCCATAAAACAAAACAACCAACCAACCAACCAATCTATATTTAAAATATAATGGACACTATTACCTCCCTTGCCAAACTTTCACAAAAGCACTCGTCTAGCTACAACCACTATCATCAATTTCCTCCACTTTCTATCTGGGCTTAAATCTAAATGTAAATTCCATGAACATAGCTCCTTTCCTTGAACTGCCCTCCTGTGGAACTCTGTTCTGCTGGCCTACTTTCCAGCTGACTATAATATGGTTGTCTTCAAGTCTAATGTAAACAAGTTCTTGTTGAGCCACACCCGAAATAATCCATTTCAACCCCATTTCCACCACTAACTACGAATACGCTATTATCTCAGTGACTACCATGCGCTTATTAACTCTTATCCTTGAGTGGCTTCCGAGCCTTGATAAGTGATGATTGCCATGTAAAAAAAAGAAAGCACTATTTTCATGGAAATGTTAATAAATTCATATTTGCTGTGTGTTAGTGGCTTTTCTATTTAAAAAATTTATTTTTTGCACTATCCAGAAAAATATCAGTTTTATCAAATCATATTTATGTTAGATATTGGCAAGCAAACCTGAGAAAAAAAATGAATGTGAAGAATTCAAAACTTTCCATCATTGTCTATTGGGATGCATAATTTGGCCCAGAAATATGCGAGAAGATATCGGTCAAAAGGTTGAAATAATAGACAAAGGAAAGGTTCAACGCTGATACAGTCCTGTTTACATCTTAATTATCAATCTTGCCATTGCTGGGTGCCATCCCGTCTGTTGACCATTTCTCTCAATCACCTGTTACAGACTCTACTAACTTTCTAAGGCGTCTCTAAACTCGATACGTTATGTATCTATGTAATCAAAGATCCTAAACTGATCTTTTGTCACGTATCTTTGCTTATTAAAACCAAATATGCCAATCCTATATTATTAAACATCCTTCTTTTATTGTTTTACATATTTCTGGCTTAATTATTTCTACATTAAATTCGAAACATTCTTCCACTATCAAAACACTTTGTTATTTCCATAACATTGTCACCAGGTCAAATGTCAGGTACTCATCTCTTTATGAGGGATATCCAACGTTGCCTGGTCATCTATAAATATAAAAGCGAAAATGTATGTATGTATGTATGTATGTATGTATGTATGTTCACTTTTTGTGTATGTCTGTAAAAGGCTTTTTTCCGAGAAGCGGTCGGTCGACTCACAACGTAAAACTTTTTATATCACATATAAATCATAATATCTCTGAGTTAACAATGGAGGTCGCCTTTCTATTTAATTTGCTTGACTTTGAAAAGATAAATATTCAACATTTTTTGCTCGCCGCATGTGGATTAGGCTTTTTCATATAATAAAAGCGACACTAATTTTGGCGGTATTTTTCCGGTCGCGATCGCCAGAAATGTCCGAAAACAATCAGATCTGATCAATGTGGAAATATTTTCCTTATATCAGACAATTGCTATTCAATGTGGACAATCCCCTTGTTATGGGGAGCTTGTCCCCCCCCCAATATCTCGAGAAAATTAAAATAAAAAAAGCGTCCCCACAGTAAATGAAATGCTACCCCACAGTCAAAGTTGACCTCATTAAGTCATTAAAACATGCACCTGCCAATTCTAAGTAATTAAATAAATTCAAACGTGTTTCCATTAATATGTCGTGGTGGCCCAATGGTTAACGTTGCATGTTTTTTTTTCACACTTTAATTTCCAACTTTGCCTCAAGGGTTCAGGTTCGATCCTCATACTTACCTACCAAAACTTTTTTTTATTTTAACCCCCCCCCCCCCCGAGTTTTGATTTACCCAAAACCACACACACTTCCAAACATCCGGGCAACGCCGGGTACCTCCCACTAGTCTATATATATAAAAGCGAAAATGTGTGTGTGTGTGTTAGTGTGTGCACTTTTTGTGTATGTCCGCCAAAGGCTTGGGGGGGGGGCTTGGCATGCTCGCTCACTCACTCTTAAAACTTTTTATATACTGTCTATATCATAATATATACAAGTTACGAACGGAGGTCACGTCTATCTTTAATTTGCCTGACTTTTACTTTCGCTATTTTCGAGATTTTTTTCAATCACTATATCTTTCATTGATTGACTTTTCAGTATAAAAAGCGAAACTACTCTTATGAGCCTATTGGAGAGAAATGATTTAATGATCGAGAAAACATTTTCGAGTTATACCGTAGCTGGAAATCTTGTGAAGTAGTCCCTTATGCTATACCTTAGCGAAGGTCTTTGATATGTCAAGAGCAATTGCCCTAGAGAGGAAGCCTTTGTTAAGAGATTTGCTAATCCTATGAGATATAACAGTTAGCAAATCTGCGGTAGATCTGGCAGAACGGAAACAATATTGCATGTCACTAAGAAGGTTATTTCTGCTGAGGTGGTTGACTACTTCTCTATTTAATATGGATTCCAGCAGCTTACTCATGACACACAGGAGACTTATTGGCTGTACTGAGAGGGAGATGACTTATCACCTGAATTCTTAAATACAGGGCATACTGATGAGGTTTTCCAGGGTGTTGGAAAGCACTTCTCTTTAAGGCAATGCTTAAACAGTTTTGTAAGTATGGGGGCAAGTTCTGGTTGAAGCTTTTTTCAGCACAATGATTGCAAAGCTGTCAGGGCCAGTTGCTTTCCCTTATTGTCTGGTTAGGGTTAGATGGAATCGTTTAAATTTTCCAATTAAAATCTTAAAATGAATAAAAACTAATTTGGTTATCTTTAAGTTTAACAGTAACAATCTTGTCGGCTGGATAAAAAAAAGGCCTTTATTTGAACTTTATGCATGCGCTTGTGTGTACAAAATGACCACCAGTGATAACATAAGAAATCACATGGCTTAATATCTGGAAAACTACTTGTTTTCATCAAATCTAAATGCGATATTCGTTTTCAGCATACCCGGAACCTTACGAATGTTGTAATTTTAAAGGTGATTGTTAAGGTGAAAAGAATGCAAAAATTTACCAAATTATAAATTTATGAAACGAACTGTAACATTTAAAAAAAAAATCAATCATGATTTTTAAAAATCAATCATGATTTTAAAAAATGCACAAAAAAAAAAAAAAAAAATTTTAGTTTTTTTTTTTTTTTTTTCATTCCGTCGACAAGACCACAGAAAACCGTTTGGGCGCTCCTACACTATCAGAACGAAATTTCGGGCATCGTAAAACTGAATTTCACATGAAAACAATTGTATCTTTGTATTCCTCATATTTTTAAGATGATTATATGCAAAAATTACGAAAATCGATAAGGTAGAAAATTATTTATTAAAGAAAATAGAAAATAGAATTTGAAGAAAACGATCGTATTTGCTTATATAAGACACAGGAGAGTTCAAAAAGGAGGTAATTTTCCATTTCAATTTAAACAAGACGGCCGTAATTTTTCACTGGCTAACACGATTAAACTTGTTTGTTTGTTTGTTTTTATTTATTTATTTTAATAATTCAGTAATAGGCAGGTAATTTCGACTGCATAATTTGGAAGCTATTATAATTTATTAGAACTGACAGAAAAAAAAAAACAACTAATGTCAACTCTTGCACGAGCACAAGGTAAAATGGTGGCAATGTATTTGTTTAGCGGCCTTTTTTTGTGTGGTTGCGTAACGCCTGATATTAACTTTCTCCAAGCTAAATAAACATGTTACATTGAATAAAAACACTAAAAACTTATCCGACTAGGTAAAAGAGTAACTTATCTTGCCTTTGGTAACATTTATTTGTTATGTATTTGATTTTTTGACTACTTTTTCGAACCTATGTGGATTCTAAAACAACCCCGAAATAATTTTTACCTGAAATTATTAAAGAGATCTTAAACTTTCTTCACCCCGTGTTGGCAAAGACTTTATATACGAAACTGTCAACCGAATTAACCGAGTTTCTTTTTTTCTTTTTCTTTTTTTTGTCAAATTGTATTTTGAAATAAGAGAACGAACAAAAAAAAAAAAAAATTGGTTATCATTTTTTTTTTTTTCTTATTTCCTAAAATACGACGTGAAGAAAGTTAAAGAAAACCGGAAACGTTATGAAATTAGTTTTTGTTGCGGTTTTTATTTAAAATAAATAAATAAATAAATAAAATAAAATAAATTTTCTGCGAACCTGCTTTTCCGGTCGCCATCTTGAATTTATCATTTGAGATGTTCAGCAAAGTGAACAGTAACTAGATTCCCCTGTCTTCAAAATCGATAAACTGTTTAGATTAACAAGTAAAAAAGTAAGTATTGATTGTATTTCTTTCTTTTACGGTTTTTGTTAAACGTGTTTTATGAACTTAGAAATATGGTGGACATTGGTTCCGTTAAAAGAGCTGGCTCATTGGAAATTAACATTAAAAAACAAAATAAACTAAGAATTAAAAAAGGTACTTGATTAAAAAAAATTTTGGGGTTGTATTACTGTACACATAGATTCGAAAAAGTTGTCAAAAAAACAAATATATAACAAATAAATCTTATCAAAGGCAAGATAAGTTACTTTTCTACCTAACTGGATATATTTTCCGTGTTTTTATTCAATGTAACATATTTATTCAGCTTGAAAAACATACAGTGTTTACCGATGTATTCGAATATTCAAGATGGCGTCTGATTCTCTCTTTAACACCGTAAGTGTGGGAGAAGATGCTATAAATAAAAAACCATACAAAATACTATTAAAAAACCGCCGAATATATGTCAACCCATGTCACGGTAACATATATTGAGCGAGTTTTTAACAGTATTTTATCCGGTTTTTTATTTATAACATCTTTTCCCACACTTATTTGTTTATGGCGCGCGCACACGCGTAAAAAAGATGGCCGCCAAAAAATACAATGCATAATACAACTTTTTATATCTCGATAACTACTTATTTCTGCTAAATTGCATTGTGATTTTCGCATTCAGCAAAGTCGAAAATCTTTAAAAGTTGTCATTTAAAAGAAAATTGTGGACGTGGACCTAATCTAAAAAAAAAATACAAAAGAAAACAGATAAATCTGGTAGAAGAGAAGCCAACAAACGAAATAAAAAAAGGATTAACAATTTAAATATATAACATGTTACCAAATGCAAGATAAGTTACTCTGAATAAGTTTTGTGTTTCTAACGTATTTTAAAGCTTTTATTCGGTTAAAAAAGAAGGTACTTTTGAATTTATGAACCCGTGATTTCCGCAAAGTTACTCGGGTGTTCCATGAAGTTACTCGGTTGTGACATGACAGGAAGAACTGAAAACGGTCGACAAGTAGTTCTCTGGATATTAAAACATTTTTTTTTTCAATGTATTTATGAATTCCAGTGGTCGTCACCATTCTTAACATGGGAAGGGGGTGTAACAATTTGTGTGTTTGGGGACAAATATCGTTTTACACAAAAGTATTGGTAAGCGTCACTTACTGGCATCCTCTGGAAAAGCAGGAGCAAAGAAGAAATATTTGTGAGAGTGCAGACTCTTTTTATGTTGATAACTGTTACGTTTGTTTCATTTGATTTGCTGAGCTGATTATAAAAGTCACCTGATCGTGCTGAATGGCACTGTTTTTTTGAATCAGTCCAGCATTGTAGCACAGGAAGACTTACGTCTTTATTAACTTTACCCGACTGAAGAGATATTATTTTTTTTTTATTTTTTTTTTTTTTTTACAACCATTGTTGCAAACTTTTGTTAAAATACTTTTCTGTGGAAATTCCCCACAGTAATAAGGCTCACTCACCCGTTTCAAGTTATTGCCATCTGTGAGAATTTTGAATTGTTTGACTTACCGAGCGTAGGTCGGTAGGGAAGAAAGGAATGCTGGTAGCTGTGACCAACACGGCCGGTGGTCCGTTAAGCAAAGAAACTGGGTGCCTATTCCTTACAAGTTAAATAGACGTTCCAGTCACACGTGAATCTCATTGAAGAGAGTTTGGGTATACAAAAGGAGTACCCGCTCTATGGTTGTTGTTGTCTTTCAGATACACTACACTTCGATCATTGTTACTCATCTGTTACTTTTACAAGGAAAAACTGCTTGTAAGCAACATCAACATTTTTGTTGCAAGACTTCAACGTCTTTTCTTCCCCCCCCCCTCCCTACTCGTCGGTAAGCTAATTCCAACACATCATCTGCTGGGCACACCCGAGTAACTCTGTAGAAATCACGGGTCGATAAATGCAGAAGTATAAGAAAACGTAGTGCCAAACTGTTATGTTAAACGGACAACAGCATAATGTACCACGGACATGCCGTCTTCAGAGAGTCAATAATATCTCAAAATTCCGAAAACACGTACAGATGTATATTGGAAAGCTGAAATGCAAACTGTCCATTTCAACTTACCAATATATTTTTACTTCTTTCTGTGCATGACTAAATTTGATTAATTTCTTCAAGTCGTTTAATTTGAAATCTTTCTTACCTATCTCTTGATAGCTACATCAGTAGGAGACACAGCTGAAGTGATAAATGTTTGGTTTTAATTGTAACAAAACCCAAAAAGGTGAAAAAAAAATAAATGGTACCAAAGGCAAGATAAGTTACTCTTCTATGGTAAATATTTACTTTCTTTCCACCTCAACACTCACTTTTAAAATGACAACTTTTATGGGTTTTCAGTTATGCTGAAAATGAATATAACATTTAACTCTGTGGCAGACAAGTAGTTTTCTAGACTGTAGTGGAATTGGCAATAACTGAAATGGGGGGAAATAGCTTACCTCGGATATGTCTGCTGTGTTGCTGGCCAAGTGGAAGAGAGTTCCAAGATGGCGTCCATGGGTTCTTATTGGCATTGACCCCATGCAATTCTCGCAGAATCGTGTGTGCTCTCGCATGATTATGCAAATATATAATTCCCGGCCGCTATAAAGGCAGGACGCTGGGAAGCAGTCAGGGAGTGTTTTGCAGGTTGTGCCTAGGTGGTTCTGGCGGTTGGATTGTTCTTTGTGACGAACCACGAATCTGCAAGAAGTGAGTTTTCTTCTGCCTTTTTCTTTTTTTTTCTCTCCTTCTTCTTTCTCTACGATCACATCCCTCTCTTCTGTTACAGAGAGAGAGAGTGAGAGAGAGAGAGGTGAGTAAACGTGGAGTGTAGACACGTTTACCAGAACCGAAGGTCAGCTGACCAGATTACGTATGAGTGACGTGGTCAGGTTGACTAGATCGGTGAGATTTGATTTGGACACAAAAGACAACGGACGGCTTCCCGTTGTCTCCTCCTCTCCACCGGGGGGGGGGGGGGGACGAACGCTGACGTGTGTAGAAGAAGAACCCACACAGGCCGATTTCACTTCCATCTCCTGCAAGACATCTGGAGAAAGTGAACTAAAAACTATAAAACTAATTCCTTGTCTTGGAGTGATTGAATCTTCATCCAAAAACAGGTATCAAGTCTCCCTCCAGGATGAGAAATTTCCAGATGGTCCAACATCGAAGAAGCAGAGGTAGGTTCTGAAAATACATGTCACACACATGATTCCCTTTATGATAATCAAACACACAACCCTTTATATTAGAGACAATCATACGCACATGGAATCCTTTTATGTTATACACCAAACGTAAATGGTGCCCCTCAATGATAACCCTATGTAACACTTCTAGAGGGGGGGGGGGTGAAAGGCAAAACTATTTCCTAATTTTGTTCCTGATTTTTGCCTACTACATTTTGCTACTCAGATATTAAGACATTTTTTTTTCAGTATATTACTTAATGAATTTTCGTGGCTGCCATTATTTTGTTTTTCGCTGTGATTGCTGTATACCTTCCAAGAGTCACATTAGATGATGGACTCTGGCAGAATAAATCTTTTGTACTTGTCCACACTGAAATAACATTATGTAAAAAGCTGTTTTTTATATGGAGAAGGAGGATATTTTGTAACTATTCTGTACTCTTAAATTCAATTAAAAAAAGTATCGTAAATGAACACGATATATCACTTTGTAAAAAAACAGTCTTATTATCTGGAAAATTATTTGTCTGCTCCAGTTTTAAATGTGATATTCATTTTCAGCAGACCCGTAAAATTATAAAAGTCATCATTTTAAAGGTGATGTGGAAAGAAAGCAAAAAAATACTCTCTTCCACCTACCTGGATAAGTATTTTTGCACATCACTGATTTTTTTTAACAGTGTTTTTGTTTTCATTTTTGAAGAACTCCTTTGAGGGAAAGATAATTGAAAAAGGACCCAATTTGAAAATGTCAAAGTTGTGCCTAACTTTTAGTTAAAAATATAAGGTAATACAATAGCACCTTAATATTCACCTTAATATTTAAAACTGCTTTTAGATAAACGCAATAGCACAAAAGTTTATGTACTGAAGTGTTATGTGAAGAGTTGTACAATAACACAAAAAAATTATTTGAACTGAATTGAATTAAAATAAAATTAAGAAAAATTCATTTTCTCAAAAAAAAATTCCTTAAATCATCTCTAAATTTATACAAATTCATCCAGTATTTTTGTTTTAGAAATATAAAAAAATCAAATCATCCTCTTAAAGAGGACAGGAATGGTCCATTTATGTAATTGGCGCTCCCATCCTCCGTGCTGGAATGGTAGAGTGATTGAGAAGCAAAGGTTGAGAGAGACAAAACATCCCAATACACGATAACAAATAAATGTAGATTTATTTACATAAAAATATACATGAGAGAATAAAGACAAAGATAGTAAGATTCATTGAGAAGAGAGTAATGTTACTTGCATAAAAATACAAGAGAGGGAATAAAGATAGAAAGAATAAGAGACAATAAGAGTTCTAGTAAAAAGAGATGATTAGTAACGTTATTTGTGATATTGTATTTGACGATAGGCTGATGGCAGTCAGGAAAGCTGGTTGGCTGGCCATGCCAACTGGAGCACGTTATTGTCACATCTTGTTGAGAGTCCAGTGAAAAGAGAAAGAAATCTATAAAAAATGGAAGGTAACTGCATCACCCTCTGGTGGCAAGATATGTGTTACCAGTGTTAAAGGGTGATAACCGTGTTTAGCTTAAGAGTACATGCTTGTGTCTGTTTGCTGGGAAAGTTTGATTCCCACACTCTGTGTAAATTTGTTAACTCTTAAAGTAGTTACATTCCTTTGGCATTGACTTAATGAAGGCGTAAAAATGGCTGCTGATAGAATTTGACAATCAAGTTTTTCTTTTTTTACTACAAAACTACTGTATGAATTTGTGTAAATTTTGATGTGCTGTCTATTTAAACCTAACACATCGGTACATAATAAGCTTTTATGCTAATATTACATATTTGCTGTGGCCGGATGTTCTAATGTGCTTTTCAGTCTATATAATTGTTAACATCTATTTTTTTCACTGGTCTACAATGTATACACACTGACAGCAAGTAAACCACAACACAGCTGATCTATAAAATAATATTTTATCTCATTTGACAACAGTTTTGCATTTACAGTTATGATGGGTGTTTTGACCTCAGTGAAAGTGCATGGTGGTGGTGTAGCTGTTTGTCGGTTAAGAACGTGTCGGCTTGTTCTCTGTCTGTGACCGACTACCCTGCTTTCTGCTGTACTGATTTATATAAGCATTCTTTCCCTCTGGAATGTTTAGTATTTCTCATTGTCTATTGTTTCAAATCTTTTGACCGATATCCTCTCACATATTTTTGATCAAATTATGCGTATGAGTTTCACGTAGCTTTTAGTTAAAAGCATGACTAAAGTAATACAATAACACTAAATAAAACATTAATTATATTAAAATAAAATCAAGAAAAATTCATTGTTTCTCAAAATAAGTCACATTCAATAATGACTGTTCAAAACAATATCTTTTAAAAGACATTTTTATATAATGACAACTTTCATCCATATTAGAATTTAAAAAATTTTATTTAATATTTTATTTTGTGTTATTGCTTTACTTGAGTGTTTTTGTTTTGTTTTTAACTAAAAATTATGTGAAGCTTTGATATTTTGGAATAGTGTCTTCTTGAATTGTCTCCCCCTCAAAGGATTTCTTAAAAAATAATAATAAAAACGCCCTACCCCCTCCAAAATACGGCAATATGCAAGTACCAAAAGCAAAAAAGATGACATGATGATGTAAAAAAAGCAAATGGTGTCAGTTGATAAACTGCCTCTCAATAATGACAAAACAATTTATAAGTCATACATTTTCATATCAGGACCACTTTCATTCATTTCTGAATTTTTATAAATCCAAAATTTACACAAATTCATCCAGTAGTTTTGTTTTAAAACAATAAAAAAAATCAAATCTTAAAGATTCCATGAACAAAGCTTCTTTCTTAGAACTGCACGCCTGTGGAACTCTGTTCCGTCTGCCTGCTTCCCACCTGACTACAACCTGGATGTCTTCAAGTCCAACATTAACAAATTCCTAATGAACCGCCCCCTTAAGTAAACACTTCATTAAATCTCCACACTAACGTACTGTACTTGCAATAACCCTTATCCCTGAGTGGCTTCCAGGCCTTGATAAGTGGTGACCACCGTGTAAAAAAAGAAAAAAAGTACAGTTACATAAAAATAGAGTTACATCCCTTTATGAACGTGCAAATATGGCTGCTGATAGAATTTGACAATCAAGTTTTCTGTTTTTTACTACAAAACTACTGAATGAATTTGTGTAAATTTTAGCGTACTGTTTTAACTGAACACATCAGTACATAAGCTTTTGTTTATCTACAATCAGTTTTAAATATTAAGCGACATAAAAAAATGTAGTGAAGATATAGAAATGATTAACAAAGCCCTTCACCACAGCCATCGTAATAGAGGGCCTATCAGCTGGAAAATGACGTCATCACCGAGGTCCTAGCAAGCAAGATATGTGGAACACTTAGACTGTTGATAATGAGCAGAAATTTTTACAGAATGCATTAGAAAACTTCAAAATTGGATTTAAAAAAAGATAAATAAAGAACACATTGATTTGTAATGAAATTCATCCAATATTAATAATAAAAAGAATTGAAAGGGGAGAAGTTGGGTTTTTTTTTTACATGGAAGTCATCACTTATCAAGGCCCGGAGGCCACTCAGGGATAAGGGTTATTGCATGTACAGTAATCTATGGGACAATGTCGTAGTAATTGTTACTAATGAAGATCTGATAAAGTGTCTTACTTAAGGGGGCGGTTCATCAGGAATTTGTTTATGTTGGACTTGAAGACGTCCAGGTTGTAGTTGGGTGAGAAACAGACAAACGGAAGAGAGTTCCACAGGCGTGCACTTCTAAGAAAGAAGCTTTGTTCATGGAATCTACGTTTTGATTTAGGCACAGATAAAGAGTGGAGAAAATTATTGACAGTGGTTTCAGCTAGACGGATGTTTATTGTGAAAGATTGGCAAGGGGGGACCAGAGATTGGAGCTTAGATGAGCACTTGCCATGGAAGTAACTATAAAACAAGACAGGCTCGCAACGTCTCTCATTTGGGAGAGAGGTTGCAGGGAAGAGAAAAGAGCATCCCCCACTAAGCCACGAAGTCTATTTTGTACTTTGTCAAGGCAAGATAGGCTGTTTTTAGCAGCTCCTGCCCAGATGTGGTAGCAGTACTCCATCCTTGGACATACTTGGCTTTTATATAGATAGAGATTGCATCAGCAGTGAGATATCTTCTGGAGCAATAGAAAAATCCTACCACTTTTCCAGCGACCTTGGCAACTGACTTGATGTATATACTCCATTTCAAGTCAGGAGTAAATGTCAAGCCCAGAAGCTTATCAAAACATGGAGCCTCCCCTAGACGAGAGCCATCCATTTTAATTGATGCCAGATGGGGTTCAGAGCGTTGATGATGTAAACCAGAGTGTGAAAATGACACTCAAGATGAGAACAGCAGTCCGATGAATCCAAATAATACGAATAATCAATCCTCATCTCAAAAATTCAGAAATATGATTGTTTGGATTATTTGGTTTAATCGAATAATTGTTCGCATCTTGGGTGTTATCTGTGAAATGTAAATGTATAATGTAAAATAAAAAAAAACTACATCTTGTTAAAAAAAAAATTTCAAAGTAGACACACGCAATTTAATATCATTTCACCAGTAACCCTCGTTTTCATAAATTTAAGTTTCTAAGAACTTATAATTGATTAATGGATCTACCCACTAGCAGGATCCACTCTCTCCAAAAATCTCTCCTTACCAGACGCCGTAGCCATGCCCTTCATCCACCTAGATAACTCCATTCATGAAATCGTCGATCCAGCCCCACCACCAGGCTGGAAGAAATGTTGCGGTGGTCAACTTAACACCTCCCTCAGGCCAGTGAAGTAAGATGCTGAACTGATTCTGGACTCCTACTTTAACTTTGATTGGAACTACAAATGGCTTGCACTCATAACGGAAGCAGCCTTAAATCACTGTCAGCTAATGTTCAGGGATGTGGTAAACTTGTTAGAAAGACTCGGCCCAACTGCAATCATGACCTTTGGTTGGTTTTACGATGGTTTTTATGCAACATAATGCCCTTATATTTCCTTTCATTCATCCGAACCCTAACCCTAACCCTAACGTTTTCCACTTTGATTTTATTTTATATTTTCATAATCCATCATTTTGTTTTTTTTTCATATTGCCTAATTTCAACCAACAATTTTATTTTCTACAATCACTCATGCTGTTTTTTTATGACCATCTGTTTCATACAACAGATTTTGCTATTTTAGAATATTTTGTATGATGCTTATTAATTTTCCATTTTTACAATGCACCGTTTGTTGCAGTGTCTCAAATAGATCCAAAACAACATAAGAACATTTCAAAATGAATATTTCTAGAAATGTAGTTTTTACAAATTTTGTTTTTTCTTTATTTTCAGATTCTCCAGTAATAGGGAATATGAAATCAAATCCATCAATCCATTTGGATGAATCTTCATTTGGTGGCTTGAATATCTTCATAGAACTATTACGTCATGTGTAAAACTTAATGGCTCAAAAAGTTCCGACTTCAAAATTTGTGAAATGAATCCAAAACTAAAAAAGGTTTCTTCGTGATAGATTACTGAGGAAAAAACAGAAGCATAGGATAGTATGCAAATTAGGTCGGAAATATTTCATATTAAATTTCACATTCCTAAATGTAGGTGCATACACATTTCATTTACAAATAATTGAAGCACACTGAAAACAAACCATTTTGTTATATTTAGAATTATATTCTGAATCAAACTTACACTAAAATTAAATCGGTCATTGCTTCATGGTAAAAAATTATTTTGCTATCTTTATGAACTAATATGAAATAAATAAACTAGAGATTACACAGCTAAAGATAAATGATAACTTTACTTGAAATAATCAAAATTTGCTGAAGTTTGTTTAATCTTTCGTTTATAATATTATTCTTAGAATTTAGATTATAGTCTTAGAAAAGTGACTTTTTTAAAAACTTTAATTGTTTTTCTAATTATGATTCAAATTTAAAAAAAAAAAATTAATAAGTGTAGTTCAGAAAATTTTAATATCTTGCACGATTTTACAATGATCAAAATTTGCCGAAGTTTGTTTAATCTTTTGGTTTACAGAACTCCGATTAGAAAATTGATTTAAAGCAATTTTTAAAGCTTTTGTGAATCTGTTTAATTTTGGATAACTGTGATTAAATTTTATAAAAGAAAACAAAATTGTAGTTCAGAAGCATAGAATTCAATTTAAACAAACGAAAAATCATTTTCTGTAATATTTTGTCAAGAAACGTCAACGTTTTATTAATAATATTTCCATAAACGTTCAGACGTTTTATAAATGAAACTTTGCATGTAATGCGGCAAATATTTTACAATAGTGAAAAAGTATTTTGCTATTTTTAAAATTGCACAACTTTGAAAAGTTTTAATGCTGTAGAGTTCAGCATTTATTAAAACTTGCCAACGTTTTTCAAATCTTTCAGTTTATATTTTTTACAGAATTTAAATTATAAACTGAGAAGTATTGATTTTATAGATTCCAAGCCCTGTTTAATGGTTTTTGAAGTAATAATTATTTTTAAAGAATTTATAAATCTGTTATTTTGTACTCGTTTCCCATGCAATTCAAGCACACTGAAAATGAGTCAGTTATCTCTGATATTTTATAAAGAAACATAAATTTTTACTAATAATTTTTAATATTTACACAAATAATTTCACGTTTATGAATGAAACTTTACTAAGACTAAACTAGCAATGTCTTCAAGATAGTGAAAAAATATTTGTACAAATAAAAATTAGTAAGTTTTGAAAATGTTATTCTTGTGTAGTTCAGTTCGATTTTAAAGATATTTTATAATAAATGGGAATTTACTGAAGCTTTTCGAATCTTTCAGTTTATAGTATAGTTAGCAGAACTCGGATTATGAACTTACAAAAGTTGATTTTGTTCCTTTAAGGCTCTTGTTTGATGTTTTTTAAAGCAATCGTTATTTTTTTATATTTTGGAAATCTGTGATTTTATATAACTAAGCTATGATTTAAACTTCTTTAAAATCATTATTTAAAAATCAAACATAATTACTGATGAATTAATATGATTTTATATAACTAAGCTATGATTTAAACTTCATTAAAATCATTATTTAAAAATCAAACATAATTACTGATGAATTAATATGATTTTATATAACTAAGCTATGATTTAAACTTCATTAAAATCATTATTTAAAAATCAAACATAATTACTGATGAATTAATATGATTTTATATAACTAAGCTATGATTTAAACTTCTTTAAAATCATTATTTAAAAATCAAACATAATTACTGATGAATTAATATGATTTTATATAACTAAGCTATGATTTAAACTTCATTAAAATCATTATTTAAAAATCAAACATAATTACTGATGAATTAATATGATTTTATATAACTAAGCTATGATTTAAACTTCATTAAAATCATTATTTAAAAATCAAACATAATTACTGATGAATTAATATGATTTTATATAACTAAGCTATGATTTAAACTTCATTAAAATCATTATTTAAAAATCAAACATAATTACTGATGAATTAATATGATTTTATATAACTAAGCTATGATTTAAACTTCATTAAAATCATTATTTAAAAATCAAACATAATTACTGATGAATTAATATGATTTTATATAACTAAGCTATGATTTAAACTTCATTAAAATCATTATTTAAAAATCAAACATAATTACTGATGAATTAATATGATTTTATATAACTAAGCTATGATTTAAACTTCATTAAAATCATTATTTAAAAATCAAACATAATTACTGATGAATTAATATGATTTTATATAACTAAGCTATGATTTAAACTTCATTAAAATCATTATTTAAAAATCAAACATAATTACTGATGAATTAATATGATTTTATATAACTAAGCTATGATTTAAACTTCATTAAAATCATTATTTAAAAATCAAACATAATTACTGATGAATTAATATGATTTTATATAACTAAGCTATGATTTAAACTTCATTAAAATCATTATTTAAAAATCAAACAGAATTACTGATGAATTAATATGATTTTATATAACTAAGCTATGATTTAAACTTCATTAAAATCATTATTTAAAAATCAAACATAATTACTGATGAATTAATATGATTTTATATAACTAAGCTATGATTTAAACTTCATTAAAATCATTATTTAAAAATCAAACATAATTACTGATGAATTAATATGATTTTATATAACTAAGCTATGATTTAAACTTCATTAAAATCATTATTTAAAAATCAAACAGAATTACTGATGAATTAATATGATTTTATATAACTAAGCTATGATTTAAACTTCATTAAAATCATTATTTAAAAATCAAACAGAATTACTGATGAATTTTACGTCTTCAAATTAGTATGTTGAACAGTTAAAAAGAAAATGGCTGAAACAAAGTATCATTAGGTATTTTGTGAATCTGTAATCTCGTTTAACTTGACTGATTTAAATTTAAATAAAATTATTGCTGAAATTATAAAGAAAACATAAAACTGATAAATTTAATTAATCATTTGAAAATTTTTAAGTCAAAAAGTTTAAAATTAGTTATTTATATCCAGCATAAAGTTTTATTATTTATATTAAAGATATAAGTAAAATTATATTTTTTCTCTTGTGTTTGAAATAAAATGAAAATATCGAAACTTATACAGAAACATAAAAATGTACTGGATATTTCAACTTCAAAGTGAAGTTGAAATATTTAAATTTCATAAAGATCATTGCTTAAAAAGAAAACATAACTATAATCTCTAGGTAGAGACTCGTTTTTTTTTTCAAATTTGTAGGTTGAACTAAAATAAACTACATACAACATAATGTAACGTTAATTAATCGTTTAAAACAAACATTATTTATTGAGAACTCTGTGTAATATTGCATAACTTTATTAGCATTACTTAAAACTAAAACCTAATTATGACTATTGATAAATTCTACAGGTAGAAAACCATCCTTTTAAAATTACAAATTGGTTGGTCAAATGATCTAAGTAAAAATAAAGCTTAAAGTTGCAGAACATTAGTTATGTTTGATTCAACATTAAGTCATTTTAAAAGATAATTAACTAAAATGGAATGTGGTTTTCTGTTGTTTAAGTAAACAAGATAATATGGAAACTTACAGAAAAACAAATTTACCTAATATTTCGACTTTTAAAAATGAAGTCGAAATGTACCCTGATGAATGGACTAGTTCATCCGTTTCAATGAACAGTAATATTTCTATTTCCAAAGATGATAGCTCAGTCCAGCTGTCTTCTGTTGAAATGACTAGTCCGTCTATATCAATGAACAGTAATATTTCAACAATAAAAAACGAGATGGAAATATCTTCCGATAACTGGGGTAGTTCTTCCATGTCAACAAGTAGTAATGTTTCAATTTCAACTCCAAAAGACGACGTTCAAGTTCGGCTTTCTTCTGTCGAAACAGCTGGTTCTTCGATGTCGACAACGAACTGTAATGTTTCGATGTCAACTCTGAAAGACGATGGTCAAGCGCAACCATCTTCTGTCAAAACAGCTGGTCCTTTGAAGTCGACGACAAACAATAAACGAAACGCTCAATCAAAGTCGAAAGAAAAGTCGCACATCTGTGAGATTTGTGACGCTCCATTCTCGTACAAATATAATTTGATGAGACATATGCAGACACATACTGGAGAGAAACCATATTCTTGCGGTGTTTGTGGTTCGTGTTTTGCACGGAAGTCGCATCTGGTTGGTCATGTTCGGATGCACACAGGCGAAAAGCCATTTGTGTGCGAAGTTTGCGAGTCATCGTTTTCATTGAAATCAGATTTGCTGCGGCACATGCGCCGGCACACCGGTGAAAAGCCATACAAGTGCGAAGTTTGCACGTCGAGTTTTTCAATGAAGTCGAATTTGCTGTGCCATATGCGAACCCACACCGGCGAGAAGCCATTCGGATGCATCGTATGCAATGCTGCGTTTTCCAACAAGCAACACATGCTTCGGCACATGCAGACACATACTGGAGAGAAACCTTTCTCTTGCGGCGTCTGCTGTTTCACTTTTTCAACAAAGACACATCTGTTCCGACATATGCGCTCCCACAATGGGGAGAAGCCGTTCACTTGCGAAAAATGCGGCACAAACTTTGCAACAAAGTCGCACGTCCAGAGACACATGCGGACACATATAAAAAATGACGTTGAAGATGATTCGAATTCTGGTAAAAACCCGAGTTCAACCATTTCAGTGGACAGTAGCAGTAACCCTAATCCTACACAAGCAACAATAAACAGTGATCTTAACCGTAGCCCTACACAAACAAATACTCAAGAGAAACCATTTTCTTTTGAAGATTGTACGTCTATGTTTTCAGAAGAATATGATATGTCAAGCAACATCAATGAAACTGACATTGCAGAGGAACAATATTCCTGCATAGTGTGTGATTCTGGCTTTGCAAGAAAATCTCATTTATTGGAACATACTCTACTACACACTGGGGAAAAAACAATGCAGTTGTGGAACGCCCTTTATAACTAAGTTAATATATTAATACACTTTTGTTTTAAGTAAGCATGCTAAGTGCATATCAATGAATACTTTTGTGAAGTGCGGCTGCAAATTGTTGCATATCCTTTAAAATTTAAACTGCATGTGCAGTGACACATGCGTACACATACCAAACATGACGTCGAAGATGATTTCAGTTCTTGTAAAATACTGAGTTCAACTATTTCAATGAACAGTAATCATAATTCTGCGCAAACAAATATTCAAGAGAAACCATTTTCTTTTGAAGATTCTATGTTTGTTTTCAGAATAATACGATCTGTCAAGCAACAACAATGAAACCAATACTGCAGAGAAACAATATTCCTGTGTATTGTGCGACTCTGACTTGAACATACCCTACTACCAAAACATAAGCTATACTACAACATATAAAAATGGTTTATTGGGGAGAGGAAAATTATGCTCTAATATTCTTTACTCAGTATTTGAGAGATAAAGAACTTTTCTGGTAGATTCAAATAACGATGTATTTCATATAGAGTTCAAGTATTAATCCCAGGTAGTGGGTGCCTTGATTTCTGAGAACTTTAGAGTAAAATAAAACAAAACTGAAAGAGAAACAGATCAAATATCAAGGTCTCATGTATATGAAAAGAAAATGGAATCTAAAGGAGATATCAATCATGCCAGTTATAGGTGCCACAGGGCTTATGAAGAAAAATGCACTGAAAGTTTTACCATTTCAATGAACAAGTAACAGTAAACTGCATATGTTAATAAATACACAAGAGAAACCATATTCTTTTGGATATTGTACGTCTATGAATTCGGAATATGATTTGTTGAACAACAACGTAACTGATGCTGTAGAGGAACAATACTCTGGTGTGATGATGTGTGACTCTAGTTTTGCAAAAAAATCTTATTTGTTGGAACATTGAATGCCTACAGGACACTATCCTCGAGTGTCTAAAGTCTCTCTGTACAGGGGTTTGTCAGAACAACCTGGCATGAGGATACTTTTGCCATAGAAGTAAGCCCTAACCAAATATTCAAAATCACAAATAAGATCTCCTCACTTTTGCTATCCCTAATTAGCTTTTACGAGGAATCGTGCACCTTCTCCAAGTGATGTTACCTCAAGTAATAGAACGAAGCTGGATACTCCACCAGACTAGATAAATTCTTGTCCTGGAATCCAGTAAGACAAGAGACCAAAATAAAAGATATACTACAATGTATGAAAATGGTTAATTGGGGAGAGGAAAACTATGTTCCCAATTTCTTTACTCAGTGTTTGAGAGATAAAGAACTTAAATGGAACATTCGAATATCTATGTATTTCATATAGAGTTCAAGTGTTAGCCCCAGGTTGTGGGGCCCTTGACTTCTGAGAACCTTGACTGAAGTAAAATAAAACAAAAAAGAGAAAAACCATGCAGTTGTTACATTTTACAACTAAATTGCACCAGTTAATATTAATGCACTGGTTAAAAGCCGTACTTTCCTGAAATATATGGCTGCACTTTCTGCAATTAATTTTGCAGGAAAAATGGTTTTGTGTATTCTGTGAAATTTGTTTGGAGTAAACTTCCGAAGAAAACTGCACTAAGATCAAGTACATAATTCGATGATTTTAACAATCGGTAAGAGTAAACCACATACACGAACAGATACCCAAGAGAAACCATTTTCTTATGAAAAGTTTACCGCTAAAATTCAGAATATAACTTGTCGAATTACAACAACCAAACTGATGCTGCAGAGAAACAATGCACCTGTATAGTGTGTGACTCTGGCTTTGCAAGAAGATCTCATTTGTTGGAACATGTGCTACTATGCACTTGCATAAGTCAGAGAGTAGCAACCTTGGTTGAAGTGAGTCTTCCTAATGATGGAGGTTTGAACAAAGCTGAAAGGGAGAAACAGACCAAATATCAAGGTCTCATGTATGATATGAAAAGAAACTTAAATCTTAGGGAGATATCAATCATACCAGTTATCATAGGTGCTACAGGGCTTATGAAGAAGAACCTGAAGTCCTACCTTACTAATATCCCTGGTGAACCAAGTGCAAAAGAGATCCAGACAATTGCACTTAAGGGGAACAGCAAGGATACTAAAAAGAGCTCTCGGTTGGTTTCAATAAAAAGTAAGGCAATGTTGGCAGCTTGTTTGGCTTCCCCATAGCCAACGTTACAATCTTCAAAGGAAGAAAAAAAAAGGGATAAAAAACATGCAATTTTGGCACATTTTTTACAACCAAATTGCACAGATTGAGAGCATATTAATGCACTGGCTAGGAGCCATATTTTTGTGATCCATGTGGCTGTACTTTGTGCTACTAAGTTTGCAAGAACATCACATGAAAATTAAACACATCGGAAAAAAATGATGTGGTATGTTCTTTAGAACTGAATTGCATGTACATTATTATGCACTTTGTTTTGAATAAAGATGTGCGAGGAGTCACATACTGATGTACTGAAGAGAAGCTATACTTTACAACTAAATTGCATGTGTTCAGTGCATATTAATGCACTGACTAGAAGCTATATTTTTGTCAGATGTGGCTGCATTTTGTGAAGTTCTAATTTTGCAAGAAAATCACATCTTTTGGAAAGACTACACACTGGAGAAAAGCCATGCCTTTTTTGTACATCCTTTTTAGTTAAATCGAATGAACTTTTGTTATGTGTGTGCTTGCAATTGTTTTCAATAAAGTGGAAGAGGATGTATCTCGTTGACAAAAAATGCGCTAAGATTTTCAAAGACCATTAATAAGTAGCAGTAAACTATATACACTAACAAATATACAAAAGAAACCATTTTCAGGTGAAGATTGTACATCTATGAATTTAGAAGAAAATAATTTGTCAAGAAACAGCATCGAAACCAACGCTCCCGTGGAACAATACTCCTGTGTAGTGTATGACTCTGGTTGTGCAAGAAAATCACATTCATTTGAACATATGCTTATGAGAAAGCAGCTGAATGTTTGGCATCTGATAGGATGCCTCATCCACAACTGAAAAGAAAATTTAAACAAAAAATGGAAGAAGACCTTTGTGGCACATATTTTACAACTACATCTTCTGCGAGTCGACTACTGTCAGCAATAGAGGGTGGCTATGTAAACATTGTAGTAACCCAACTCTTTAGCTACTAAGACCGGTCGTCTTATGAGTCCGCTTGCTTTCGGGTTGTCAAGAAGAATACTATGTTCCATGTATCTATGATAAGCAAAGTGATCGTTTGTCTTGTTTTTTGACTGCTGATTTGAAGATACCTGCCAGTTGTGATAAACTAGCTCACGTTATAGAGCAGGCACTATTTGTGAATCATTGAACTTTTTTTTGCATAAAATGAATTAAAATATGCCACATTCAAAGAAAACGCAGAATAAGAAATGCACTAAAATGTTTGAAGCTTGTTTTACAAAATAACTGATCGATTATGAACATGCAAGAAAAGAAAGTCATGAAAAAACACCAATCGCATTTTTTGTAGCATGTAGATTTTTGGTACAATCGTTTTGTTTTTTTTTTTAATAAAATTGTTTGCTTTTATTTTATGTTATTTTGTAAATTTTTGTTTTCATCTGAAGAAAATCCTTAATAGAAATGTTCAAACAAAAATAGAACTGTGTATGGATTCTTCTACCAAGACATGTTAACACATGATAGGTATTTATACAGTACAGTACAGGATTGAATGATCAATGAATGTTTAATGTCATTGAAATCAGTGAAATCGCCCATTTTTCAATCAAATTGTATTGGAATTATCTCGTCACTAATATATATATTTAGAAAGAGATGAAAAAAAAAACAAGTTATGTGTTCATTAATGTTTTGTCCCTATTGCAAGACTTCTTCTGGATGAATAGAATTAAGAAAATAAAACACCAGTACAAGTATTTGAAAATATTTGTACTAGTGTTTTGTTTTCTTAATTTCATTCATCTACAGGAAGTTCCGAAATAAAGACAAAATGTTGATGAATACATAACTTGGTTTGTTCTTTTTCCATTTGTCTATCTTATCAGAATACTATTTCCACTATTCTCAATATATATATATATATATATATAGGAGCAAACAGTTAATAAAACGTTAAAAAACACGGAAAAATAGTTAAAAACATTTAATCTGAAAAGGAAACACTTGATAAGTGGATAGTCCTTAATCCGCGGAGTTTCGAAGAAATACTTTCCTTCTCATCAGAGGGTAGGAATTAGCAAAATGTGGGATCGGATTTTGCATACAAAAGTATTTGATGAAACAACAAGTAAGTCAAAGATCTTACTTGATAACAAAAAGTGGAGCAGAGGATATATGGTGAAGAAAAAGGTGATTACATGTGAATGGATAGTCTGGTGAAAGGTAAATAATTCAATGACGGTATAATCCAAAAATATAACTCCAAGAAAGTTAATTGAGATTACTTTATAAATATTCATTCTTTAATATTTATAATATACTTTAGTTTTACCATCTTGGATCATTTTAATAAATTTAATTGTAATTTTTATGTATGTATATATGTGTTGGGGTGGAGAGGGCTCCCGTAAGCCGTGGTGAAGACACCCTTTCTAGGAGAAGCAAATCTCTGATTTAAAAAAACATAAAGCGGGAGACCAGTACCCACATTAAGCTGGTCTGCAGTTTAATTTGTTGCTGGCTATCTTACTCTTGCGTGTTGCTGGATCTCTTTTTTTTTGAACCGAGAGAGAGATTTAGCTGTCGTAGAAAGCTAAGACTGTAACATCATCTTTGTATAAATACTCCCGCATTTGGGCTCATGGACTTTTAGTGTCCGAGGGAGTGGCACTCGTCTGGCAAGACGTTGCAATCATCATATATATATATATATATGAAATAAAATGGAGGTGGAAGGACCTGGATACTCAACGTTTCGCCCGATTTATGCGGGCTTCTTCAAGAGGGATGACCATCCCTCTTGAAGAAGCCCACATAAATCGGGCGAAACGTTGAGTATCCAGGTCCTTCCACCTCCATTTTATTTCATATCGTCGGATTTAATCCAGCTCAACAATCATATATATATATATATATATATATATATATTATGGCAGTAGAGTTTAGTTTCCTAGAAGTACATCCAATGAAACAATATGTGTCTACCAAAAAGTGCTCAATAAGTAAACAGAGCAGATATATTAAATTTATTTATACAAACATTAATGGCTACATATGTGCATACATGTTTCTGTAATCACCCGCATTGGGAGACTACGTCTTCAGGGCAAGAATTACCCTTGAAAACTGAAATTTCAAGATACAAAAACATTTTCTTATATCGTTTACAAAATTAGAAACTTGTCATTGAATAGGGGCGGGGTTAGGTATAGGGGAGGATAAGTAATTTGATATATGATATGCGGGTTTGTATATGTTTATATATGTGTGTAGGTGTAACTGCTTATATAGGTATTTATGTATATTATATGGATGTGCGTTTACATTTAGTGTGAATATATTGAACTGTATGCGTATATTGTTTATATATATTGAACTGTATGCGTATATTGTATATATGTGTGTATGTATGTCTATGCATATATGTATGCGGGTGTATGAGAGTATAGATGTTTATGCATATATTTATGCATATAGAATTTTGTGGTTTTCTTACATTTTATATTTATTTATATTTCTGTGTGTATGTGTAAGAAAATATGAAAAACGTTGTGTATCCACTCCTGAGTATATGTGTGTGTATGTTTACTTCTGAAATATGCGTGTGCGAATATCGAAAATACCATTGTCCCCATACTTGGTGGCCGTTGGGAATATGTGAAGTACCTAAAGGTTTTGACCGCTTGCTATAGGCAACATAGTGTCAGACTTCTCAAGTAATTTACAACACAAAACAAAAGAGGAGATACTTAACATTTGGGTCATAAAAAGAATATAAAAAGAATAAATAAAAAATAAAAATTGTCCCTCACTGAAGTTAAGATAAGAAGAGAAAAAATCCTGTGAGGAATGGATTGTTCAGAGGCCTTACTTATCCTTCCCCATACCTAACCTCCACCCCTATTCGATGAAAAGATTCTAATTTTGTAAACGATATAAGAAAATGTTTTTGTATCTTGAAATTTAAGTTTTCAAGGGTAATTCTTGCCCTGAAGACGTAATCTCCCCAATAATTGGAATTACAGAAACATGTATGCACATATGTAGCCATGTTTGTATAAATAAATTTAATAGATGTGTGCCTTGAGTGCATCTGCTAAGCAGTGTGTATGTGTACATGAAACCGATGAGAAACCGAAGTTCGCTTGATGTGCACGCATGTACAAGATATCCTGACTTTTTTAATTAAACTGATCTACCTCATAGCAGTCATAAGATGAAGACTTATTTTTTCTCGTTGAATAATTTTCCTGCTCGGTGATTTGCTTAAACATTGACCAATTAGCTTGCAGGGCACATTGATTCCTTCTGGAATCAATGAGGAAAGATGCTGCTTCTTTGTCTCTTTATCAACTTGACGCTCAAGCATCAACTATCTTCATCTGCATTTTAGTTAATTTGTCCACAAGTGAATCATTTTATGATTTAAAAAAAAAAAAATGAATATAAATCACTCAAAACAATAAATGATAAAACACTCCAAACATTCTATATATCTATAAAAGTGAACGTGTCTGTGTGTCTGTCTGTGTACATTTCCCTTCGCAATAACTCTGTCAATTTTAAGTCTTCAGACTGGAAATTTGATATACAGGGTACTGAGATTTAGGAAAATCTATGTGATCGTTTTCGACCAGACATTTGTCTGTTAAGGGGTCAAAGTTCAACGATTTGACCTTTGAGAACTCTACCAAACTCCTCCGACCATTTTCGGTCTAAACACTTACAATTTTAGATATAGGTTCCTTGGACATGGATCTAACTAAATAACTTGATTTGAGCCCAAAACAATAAATGTTAAGGGGTCATAATAGGGGTAAAATTTTAAAAAATTGACCGTTTTGTTTTTTTTTGTTTTTGTTTTTTGCTCAGCATACATCTTCAAACACCCGGGCAACGCCGGGCACTCATGCTAGTAAATGACAAAACACTCCAAACAATAAATAAAACACTCCAAATAATAAATAATTAAGCTCTCAAAACATTAAATAATTAAATTCTCCAAACAATAAATAATTAAGCTCTCCATACAATAAATAATAAAACACTCCAAACAATAAATAACAATTATCGAAACAATAAATAATAAAACACTCCAAACAATAAATAACAATTATCCAAACAATAAATAATAAAACACTCTAAACAATAAATAACAATTATCCAAACAATAAATAATAAAACACTATAAACAATAAATAACAATTATCCAAACAATAAATAATAAAACAGTCTAAACAATAAATAACAATTATCGAAACAATAAATAATAAAACACTCTAAACAATAAATAACAATTATCCAAACAATAAATAATAAAACACTCCAAACAATAAATAACAATTATCCAAACAATAAATAATAAAACACTCCAAACAATAAATAACAATTATCCAAACAATAAATAATCAAATACTCCAAACAATAAATAACAATTATCCAAACAATAAATGTTAAAACACTCCAAACAATAAATAACAATTATCCAAACAATAAATAATAAAACACTCCAAACAATAAATAACAATTATCCAAACAATAAATAATAAAACACTCCAAACAATTAATAACAATTATCCAAACAATAAATAATAAAACACTCCAAACAATAAATAACAATTATCCAAACAATAAATGTTTAAACACTCCAAACAATAAATAACAATTATCCAAACAATAAATGTTAAAACACTCCAAACAATAAATAACAATTATCCAAACAATAAATAATAAAACACTCCAAACAATAAATAATAAAACACTCTAAACAATAAATAATAAAACACTCCAAACAATAAATAACAATTATTCAAACAATAAATAATAAAACACTCCAAACAATAAATAACAATTATTCAAACAATAAATAATAAAACACTCCAAACAATAAATAACAATTATCCAAACAATATATAATAAAACACTCCAAACAATAAATAACAATTATCCAAACAATATATAATAAAGCACTCCAAACAATAAATAACAATTATCCAAACAGTATATAATAAAACACTCCAAACAATAAATAACAATTATCCAAACAGTATATAATAAAACACTCCAAACAATAAATAATAAAACACTCCAAACAATAAATAACAATTATTCAAACAATAAATAATAAAACACTCCAAACAATAAATAACAATTATCCAAACAGTATATAATAAAACACTCCAAACAATAAATAACAATTATCCAAACAGTATATAATAAAACACTCCAAAGAATAAATAACAATTATTCAAACAATAAATGTTAAAATGTTAAAACACTCCAAACAATAAATAACAATTATTCAAACAATAACTGTTAAAACACTCCAAACAATAAATAACAATTATCCAAACAATAAATCATAAAACACTCCAAACAATAAATAACAATTATCCAAACAATAAATGTTAAAACACTCCAAAACATAAATAACAATTATCCAAACAATAAATCATAAAACACTCCAAACAATAAATAATAAAACATTCCAAACAATAAATAATAAAGTACTCCAAACACATAAGTCCGTTAAATACTGCTCACAACATGAATTTCAGGGTTCTTTCTACTGGCCACTAGTAATTTAGGGTAAAATGTTTATTTTCGGTTAATTTACTTCTAGTGATGTGAGGATTAAAAAGAATGTTTCTGTGATGTTACTCGGCAACACAATGAAATTGGATAAATCATTCTCTACTATTTTAAAAAAGAACTTCTATGTGTCTGTGTGTTCATTCCTTATGGACTCCAAAACGGCTGGGCCGATTTTTTTTTTTTTTTTTTTTCATACAAATGTACCTTATGTGTCTGAGAGTGTTGTATAGGTTTGTACTGGATTGCATTAAATAATTATTGAAAATCGTAAAAAAACACTAAAGATTGAACAGTCCGATTTTTACCAAAGTTACCACTTTTACACAGTCTAACATCACAGGTGCATTTGAGGTGTTTATTACTGCACAAGCAAATGTGTCTGGCATCTCCATCATACAGTATATGGATACTCTATGGCTGACTGGGATAGCTTCCATACATTTATATCAGATCTACCTCTGCGTTCCATGTTTAAAAAGGTTGTGTATATTATAGTATCAGACCTGATGGAATGGTTAATTGTAGGTATAGACCGTTTCATACCCTCTAAAAGGTTCCATCAAAAACCTAATAGCCAGCCATGTTTCTCTCCAGAATGTGCTGCTGCCATTGCGCACAGAAATCACTTTTTCCATTGTTTCCAACATAATAGATGTACTGAGACTAAACCGCTTTCAGGACTGCCAGCAACCACCATAAGAAAGTAATAAAGAATGCAAGAGAGTTGTATGCTCAGTCCGTCAAGTCCAAAGTAGCTGATCAGTGGCTTGATTCCCACCAGTTTTGGCAAATAGCAAACAGAATCCTGAACAGAAGCATGTGCTCTATACCAACTATTATCAATGGACCTGACTTAATCTCGTCAGCATCAGACAAAGCCAAAGTCTTTGCCAAAAGCTTTGCAGCTAATTCTACCCTTTGCGACTAAGGTCCTCAATCCTCGATTTCCTCCTGTATCAGAAAACACGCTATGTGATATGCATATATCTGTACGTGATGTTGCCAAGCTAATCAAAAAGCTTGATTCCATTAAAGCAACTGGCCCTGACGGTATTCCAATTATACTACTCAAAAAACTTCACCCAGAACTAGTGCTCATACTTACAAAACTGTTTAAACGTTGTTTTAAGGAGAATTGCTTCCCATCATCCTGGAAAATCTCATCAGTATGCCCTGTATTTAAGAATTCAGGCTCATCTCCCTCTCAGTACAGGCCAATAAGTCTCCTGTGCGTCATGAGTAAGTTGCTGGAATCTGTATTGAATAGAGAAGTAATCAACCATCTCAGCAAAAATAACCTTCTTAGTGACACACAATATGGTTTAGGTTACCGTTCTGTTAAATCTACAGCAGTTTTGAAAATTTGGCCTTTCTAAGACTTGCCAGATTGCCCTTTTTGAGGCCAAATTTGGCCTTTTTTGGACGGTGATTCCATGCAAGAGCGTCCAAAGGCCAAATTTGGCCTTTAAAAAGGCCAATCTGGCAAGCCTTAGAAAGGCCAAATTTTCCAAACAAGATGGCGACCTCGATTGTTGTACATTTAGTCTGTTCGAACATGTTTTTTTCCTCACATACACACACCCACATATACACACGCACATATGCACAGACACGTACATACATCCACGTTCACGTATATACACTCACATTCATGTGCATACACACACATGTACGCGCACACGTACGCACACGATAAGAAACGTCACTTCCCCTGAAAGGAAATCTAGACATGCGCAGTCAGAACACTGACCGCGGTATAAAAGTCAACAACATTCAACTTCCTCTTTCTTCCCTTTTGACTTGGTTCGTTAACCAGACAAGTTCGCATCCACAGCTCTTGGCTTGAAGACTTTTCCACATGGACAACTGCTATCATGCACGCACGGTTTTGCTGAGGCCAACACTCTCTCTCTCTCTCTCTTTCCCTTTCTACATGCGGGACTGCCATTTCTCGTTCCTCTACCTCATTCCTTTCTTTTCCACGCACGTAGTCGTCAACGACTGAATGAACACTTGTTCCACCTAAACCCCTTTATTTTCGACAGAAAATAGACAAAATGTTTATTTTATCCAGCAATTGAGTTTTGTTTCCTTCATTCCATTCGTTTCATTATTTTCTTTTGTAGCGAGTAAGGATATTTATATCCTGGCCCGCAACAAGTCTAATAAAAAATGTTGAAAAAATAATAAAAATTAAAGTTTTTCGCGTTTTATTTCAGTCTTAGGGTCTGTGGAGGGGGGGGGTGCAGTGGGGTGTGTGTGTGTGTGTGTGTGAGGAGTGGAATTCAGTCCGCGTATGTATGCGTGTCTGGCGATAGAGCTAATGTCTCTTGAAGGAAAAGGCGGGAAAAGTGTTCATTTACTAAAACTCTTACCGGGTTGATGTTGACCAGCGGGCGCGTTGTCACCGTTTCGTTGCGAGGCTGATTCCCAGAAGGAGCGAGAGAGAGAGAAAGAATTATCCGGGCATCCCCTTTTATATCTCTCCCAAGGGCAGATAACCAGGTCGCTTTTTTACGACACCTACCGGCTGGTTGGTGTAGTTATCACTGGAAAGGAGCAGATAACTGCTACTACAGGTCTAATAATGTGTTTTATATAAAAATAAATAATTTTTATAAATTTTTGTCTGTCAAATAATTTACGCCCCTAAAGTACACATTTGCCAAACCATAACATATATACAGTGAACCTGCCAAAAGTCAATGAGCATGCAGAAAATCAAAAATACGAATTTTATTTGAGCAAAAATAATAAATATCGCACTGATTCAATTTCCTCTGATCCATTTGGAAAATTCCAAAACACTTTTTGATTTTTCCATGAATTATCGGAAGGAAATTACCTCTCTAGTGAACTTTCATGTGTCTTACATAAGCAAACACGATCGTGTTCTTCAAATTTTATTTTCTTTGATAAATAATTTTCTATTGTATCGATTTTCGTAATTTTTCGATAAAATCATCTTAAAAATGCGAGGGATACGTAGATAACATTGTTTTCGTGTGAAATTCAGTATTACGATTTCCGAAATTTCGTCTCAATAGTGTAGAAGAAGCGCCAATTATTTAAACGACTTTTAAACAATTTTTATATTAAATTACTTTTATATATGTATATATAATTTAGAATGACGAGTACAAATAATTTAAATAACTCTTAAACAATTTTTTTAATACAATTTAGAAAATTTTAAATGACAAATGTGGCTAAAATTAATTCTCTGCAAGTTTGACCAAAAATGACCATCAATATGTGCACAAGTTGCAAATATAAAAAAAATTATGAACTGGTAAAATTTTGGGAACAACAAGATTTAAGTAAGAGGTCATATGTCCAAAGTGTAAAATTCCGAAAGCCCTTCTTAACATGGGGAGGTTGGTGGTGTCTATCCCGAAAGCCGTTCTTAACGTGAGGAAGTTGTAAGTGTCTATTCGTTGTAAGCATACCCGAAAACCTATACAAATCGACATTTTCAATGTGAACGGTGAAAAAAAAAGAAATAAATAAAAAAATAATACTAATAAAGTATACCAAATTGACTTTTTTCGTTTAAAAATTAAATTATTTTGTTTTTATGTTAATATTTTGTTATTTTATATATATATATATATATATATATATATATATATATATATATATATATATATATATAAAGTACCATTGTTGAAGGTTATCCTTTCGATTAATTTCGAATTTGGGGAGCGCATGCGCAATTAAAAAAAAATGGACGGAAATTTAAATTTCCGTTCCCTTTTAAAACAACCGTAAAACAGAGCGTTCTCCGGAAGATTTACCAAAGAATCAAATCACGCAGTGTTTATTGAAAAACAAGAATTGAAATTGGAACGTTTCTTTTCTCCATTTTCCCCCTTATGAAAAAAATAAAATTCGGCATTTGTTCATTCCTGTATTTCTTGACATTTTTTATATTTTTCAGTTTTTTAGAACTCCCTTCAGAACAGGAATACAATTGAAGAAAATCTAATCCGAAAATGTCAATCTCGCGGACCGTCATTGAATTTGAAATGTATTTTCACTCATAGTCAGCTAACGTACTTCCTAATTTCCTGCGGAGCGAAGAAGAAGCGCTACTAGAAACAGTGACAAGGCAAATCTCTTCCTGAAGCGATTTATTGAAATAAAATAGGAAAAAATGACATTATTTGAAAAAGTTGTCAAAAAACAAATATATAACAAATAAATGTTTTCAAAGGCAAAATAAGTTACTTTTCTACCTAACTGGATAATTTTTTAGTGTTTTTATTTAATGTAACATGTTTATTCAGCTCGAAAAACATACACTGTTTACCATGTATTTGAAAATTGCAAATGGCGGGGCAGGGCACTCTCTGGTGAACACGGTAGGTTTGGGAAAAGGAGTTGAAACTAAAAAAAAAAAAACGCTGTTAAAAACCCACCGAATATATGTCAGCCTATGTTACGGTAACATATATTGAGCGAGTTTCTAACAGTATTTTTTTTTTTAGTTTTAACTCATTTTCCCAAACTTTACCGTGTTCACCAGAGAGTGCCCACTAGCCCCGCCATTTGCAATTTTCGAATACATCGGTAAACACTATGTTTTTCGAGCACAATAAACATGTTACATTAAATAAAAACACTAAAAACTTATCCAAAAAAGGTTACTTTTCGGTAGTTCACCGGTTGTTAACCTAAATTTTCCAAATGTCAGAACGAGGCTCGTCTGTGGGACCTACTTATCTAAGATGCACCGAAATTTTATAAGAAATGTAAGCGCTTCTACACTACAAAATTTCGGAAATTGTAAAACTTAATTTCACATGAAAACAATGGTATCTATGTTTTCTTCGCATTTTTAAGATGATTACATCCAAAAATTACGAAAATCGATAAGGTAGAAAATTATTTATTAAAGAAAATTAAAAAAATAGAATTTGATGAAAACGATCGTAAGACACAGGAGAGTTCAAAAGGGAGGTAATTTTCCGTTTTGATTTAAACAAGATTGCCGCAATTTTTCACCGGCTAACACGATTAAAGTTTTTTTTATATAATTCATTCATTAATATTCAAGTAATTTCAATTGCATACTTTGGAAGCTGCCATTGTAATTTATTAGAATTGATAAAACATTGTAATTTATTAGAATTGATAAAACATTGTAATTTATTAGAATTGATAAAACATTGTAATTTATTAGAATTGATAAAACAAAAAATCACTAGAAACTATTGTTTTTTTTTTTAATCTGCAAACTCCATTTATCGATTACAAAATTTCATCCCAAAAGTGTAGAAGCGCCGAAATATATGTTTATGAAATTATAAAAATAAAAGTTTTGTTTTTTTTTAATTTTAAAAATAAGGTTTTGATTTAAATTTATATGATAAATATATGTTTATGAAATTATAAAAATAAAAGTTTTTTTTTAAATTTTAAAAATAAGCTTTTGATTTGAATTTATATGATAAATATATGTTTATGAAAGTATAAAAATAAAATTATTGAAATCAAAATAACAAATGAAATTCCGTTGAAAGTAGCTTAAAAAATGTCTGCATTCCAGTATCTCACGTCATCTCCTATCAGACAGTTTTACTTCTGTTTTCACAGTCACAAAAAAGTAAAGATCTATTTTCTCTCACAAATCAATGCTCATACAAAGTCAGGCAAACACTGACCAATCAGCTTGCAGGGTGCATTGATTTTGTCTGTAGTGGGCATTGTTGAATGTTGTCTATCACGTTAAAGTTCTGAATTTTTTAGATGAGGGCTGATTGTTTATATTACTTGTAGTTATTCGGCTCAGCTCGAAAGACGAGTAATGTTGGGCAGCAAAAACATATTGTTCCTTTTAGACGAGTCGTGTGTTTTTGCGCCATGTTGCTGGAACGACAGACAAAGAGAGAAAGAGGCAAAGAGGAACAGACACGCAAAGTTATGGTAGTGATTTTATCGCAACGAGACGGAGTCAGGCAGCGAGTTGCTTACTTGTGGTACTGCATTCTGAACTGGTTTGGATTTCGCGTGCAGTGTCTTTTTATACCTTCTGGGTGGTTCCCAGCGAAGGCTGTTGGAAAAAGATTGAAGAAATGTGTTTTCTTCAAGCATTGATTGGACGGAAAGTGGATACCCTGTCATGTGGTATACTTTGTTTTACATCCGCACAAAAAGAAAAAGTTTACTTTTTATTTCCACAGAATTTGTGAGAGTGGATATGACAAATGTACGCGTAACTGAAATGTTATTTATCCATTCATTTTAATATCTTTGGCGTATCGCTATAATATGAAAATAAAACAGTTCTTTCAACCAGGCTGCTAACCCCGGTCCACAACAGTAAACATTCAGGGTACGAGTCTTTAAACAACAAGAAACAGTCATACCTTTGTCTTACAGTTGCAAATGTTGCTTCATTTTAAATTCATTTGACGTCTTTACATCTTAGGTGATAAGATTCCTTGTGGTAAATATAATTGTCCAACTGTTTGTTACTGCAACATGGTTTCAATGACTAATTGCAAGTAAAGCTAGGATGGCAAAGATGTAGAGAAAAGAAAATCATCCAATTGTGAATATCAAATGTAGTTGTCTGAAGCAACATTAAATAGTATCAATCTAGTCAGAGAAGTAAACTGAAACTAGTCATGTAGCGACTTGCCACAAATATTAAAAGTGGCTGTACAAGGAACTTTCAGGTTGCACATACAGCTGTTGTCTACACCAATGCAATTTTCGTGCATCAATTGAAATGAATGGCTCTCGTCTTCAGGAGGCCTCAAGTTTTGACAAGCTTCTGGGCTTGACCATTACTCCTGATCTTAAATGGAACACGTACATCAAATCTGTTGCCAGGGCCGCTGGAAAAATGGTGGGATCTTTCTATCGATCCGGTAGATATCTCACTGCTGATGCAATTCTCTATCTATATAAGAGCTAGGTACGTCCAAGGATGGAATACTGTTGCCACATCTGGGCAGGAGCTGCTAGAAAGGACTTGTCCTGCCTTGGTAGAGTTCAAAATAGACTTCGTAGCCTCGTAGGAGATGTCCTTTTCTCTTCCCTGCAACCTCTATCTCACAGAAGAGATGTTGCGAGTTTGTCTCTGATGTATCGTTATTATCATGGAAAGTGTTCGACTGAGCTTCAATCTATGGTCCCCCCTCGCCAAACTTTCACAAGAAACACTCGTCTAGCTGTAAACACTATCAATAATTTCCCCCACTCTTTGTCTGTGCCTAAACCTAAACGTAGATTGCATGAACAAAGCTTCTTTCTTAGAACTGCACGCCTGTGGAATTGACTTCCGTTTTCCTGCTTTCCGGCTGAGTACAATATGGTTGTGTTCAAGTCTAACGTAAATAAGTTCTTGATGAGCCGTTCCATATAAGTTATCAAATTTACCGAATTTTCATTACTAATGATTACTATATTGTCCAATTTCTACTGTACACTCTTTAACCCTTATCTTTGAGCGGCCTCTTGGCCTTGATAATGTGGTGATGCCTGTGTATATAAAAAAAAAAAACTAAAATTCTGCCTCTTCACGCGGACGTATTCCAAAGCACCGTACGTCAAAAAGATGTTTTTTTTGTTTGTTTTTTTTTGTCCAATTGGATTACGAAGAAAGCAAATTTCAAAAATATTTTTTCCGATAGCTTCCGTTGGAGCCGGTTTGAAATCTATAAACGGGACACTTTGTGCGAAAACCAGTCAGTCACAGTCGAAGTCAGCATGCTGTCAACAACCCTGGTGATTCTCTTGATAATGTTCTCCTTTAGTTGTTGTAGATTGTGAGGATTATTTGCATAAACTTTTTGTTTTAAAGTCCCCCAAAGATAAAAAAATCACATGATGATAATCCGGGAAATGTGGTGGCCATAACCGTTTTGCTTATTGTTCTCTCTTCCGTAAACGTGACATAAACTCGTGTCAGCGATCTGTGAGACGTGTAGCATGTAGTGCAATCTTGTTGGAAAAAGAATTGAATTTTGTCTTGTGGTGTCAGTTGGTCGCTAAGAGAAAGATGAGAGTTTGGGCTACTGTTAATGAGCTGCTTAATCTGAAAAAAAATTAATTAGAGAAAGATTAGATGGATCGGGCTACTTTTAAGTGGGCCACTCTATCCAGTAGTTATTGCAACATGGATTCAAGGAATAATTTCAAGTAGATTATGGCAAAAGAATGAAGAGATAGGAATAATGTTTGGGAGAATATCGAATTTAAAAGATAGAATAGTCTTCAGTTTGGCTTGAAACATAGCTGGCTCCCTACTAAACTGTAACGGCATTCATCCAGTTTCATGCAGCTCCAAGTGAATACATCGCATCATGAGTAAAGGAAGTCCATCCAGGTCTCTTTGTTGCTAACTCCTCAGCATACTTCAACCGTTTGTGATTTCATCATGAGTCAAGGAAGCTCATTCAGGTCTGTTTGTTGCTAACTCCTCAGCATACTTAAACCGTTTGTGATTTCATCATGAGTAAAGGAAGTCCATCCAGGTCTGTTTGTTGCGAACTGTTGAAAGTCCGATAACTCTTGTATCCCTATTACCTCCCTTTTCTCTGTACATATCCCATAACCCCTTTTTGTTCTTCCCCTTTTTACAATAAAGAGTTCTCCTCATCAGTCAACACGTGTATCTATTTTCCTCCTTTGAATTCCTGTCCATTTTTGTCTCTATTTCACTAAAATGCACCACTCAACAGGTTATGGGCCCAGAAGAGATAATGGAAACAGATGGAGCAGATTATCTTTCGACGGAGATGAAGCCAAATACGAAATTTGGGAAGTAAAATTCTTAGGCCATTTACGTACGCTCGGTCTAAAAGACGCCATCTTAGGCGTAAACTCATCAAATGAACACGACGATGAAAGAAATGAGGAAGCGTATGCCTAACTGGTACAGTTTCTAGATGATAAAAGCTTATCCCTGATAATGAGAGAAGCTGCAGACAATGGAAGAAAAGCTCTAAAAATATTACGCGAACATTACGCAGGAAAAGGGAAGCCTAGAGTAATTTCTTTATACACTCAACTAACGTCCCTCAAAAAGAATAGCGATGAAAGTGTCACGGACTACGTTATAAGAACAGAAACCGTTCTAACAGCCGAAAGAAATTGGCGGACACTGTTCGAAATGGCGAGATGCATGATCATAGAGAGTGAATTACCCAAAACCCTGTGGACCTATGCTGTCATGACATCCGCAGTTATACGAAACAGGTGTTTCAACAACCGCCTGAAACAAACTCCATATTACGAAATAACCAGGAGGAAACCCGACCTCTCGAAAATGCACATCTTCGGTTCGGTGTGCTACACCTACTCCAACACAAGAGGGAAACTGGACCCAAAATGTCAGAGAGGGATATTTATCGGATACAACAGAAACAGCCCAGCATACCTAATCTACCACCCTGAAAGTGGGAAAGTGTATAAACACAGACAAGTAAAATTCATCAACAACTCTGACGTAGAACAAAACCAAACTTCTCCACCAAGCAATAATGAGGATTTCCTCCAAAGAGATTTGACAAAAAATCTAAAACCGAAAGAAGACAGGGAACAGCCTAGTGTTGATGAACCACTCAATATCATAGAAGAAAGCAGTTATACACGCAGATACCCATAGTGGGAACACAAGATGCCCAGCTACTTAGAGGACTATGTAACGACAGTTCAAGACGAGAGTGGTCACACACTCGTCAATCTCGACTACTGCTACAAAGTCGCACATGGTGTACCACACACCTATAAAGCAGCTACGACCTCCCCAGTAGCACACCATTGGATCAAAGCAATGCAGGAGGAAATCAATTCCTTGAAAGAAAACGACGTGTACAAGCTGACACTTCTACCCAAAGGCAAAACAACAATCAGCGGTAGATAGGTATACAAAATTAAAGAAAACCCTGACGGATCCCCGAAATACAAAGCAAGATTTGTTGCAAAGGGTTACAACCAAACCAAGGGGGTAGATTATACAGAGACTTTCTCCCCAACAGCTGACATCACATCAATCCGCATACTAATGCAAGTAGCTATCCAATACGATCTCATTGTACACCAAATGGACGTCAAAACGGCGTACCTCCATGCCCCAATTGACCACGAGATTTACATGGAGAAACCAGAGGGATTTGAAGTGAGATGGAAAACGAGCGAGAAACCAGTCTGTATGTTAAACAAATCCCTATATGGACTGAAACAATCGGGCAGAAATTGGAATCAAACCCTGCACGACCACCTCACCAAAAATGGTTTCTTTCAGAATAGAGTGGATCATTGCGTCTACATGTGACACAACAGTGAGGAACGAATCACCATCATCTCATGGGTCGACGATTTAATTATCGCAGCCAATAATAATGATTCGCTCAACACCACCAAGCAGATGTTGATGTCCGAATTTCAGATGAAGGACTTTGGAAAACTCCGGCACTTCTTAGGGATAGACTTCGACATAACTCAAAGTCGTATACTGATGAGCCAGGAACGGTACGTCACAAAAATACTGGAAAGGTTTGATATGACCAATTGCAAACCCAGGAAAACTCCATGTGGACTAAAGTGTGATCTAACCGAAAATGACTCTGACCTCATCGACCCCAGAAAGTACCGTGAAGTCGTCGGCAGCCTAATCTATCTGATGATCTGTACCAGACCAGATATAAGCTATATCGTCGGCAAGTTGTCCCAACACTTATCAAAACCGCATGAGCAGCACTGGACGGCAGCCAAACATGTACTTAGGTACATAAAAGGTACTATGCAACACCAACTATGCTATACAAGATCAAACGATCAACTCCAGTTATTCGCGTACAGCGATACCGATTGGGCATCAAACCAATACGACAGACACAGTATATCTGGATACTGTTTCAGCCTAACAAAAGGCGGTCCACCCATTTCCTGGAAGTCAAAAAGACAACCCACGGTAGCGTTATCCACATGCGAAGCCGAATACGTGGCATTAGCAAAAACAACCCAAGAAGGTATGTACCTCACACAATTACTAAACGAAATGGACTGGTATAAGGAATACACACCCATTAAAATATTCGATGACAGTCAAAGCGCTATAGCACTTTCTAGAGACCCAGTGCATCGACAAAGATGCAAACACATAGACATAAAATACCATTTTATCAGGAACGCTTTGAACAAAGCAACGTAAAAATTATCTATTGCCCCACAACAGCCATGCTCGCAGACATCATGACCAAACCCCAACCCGAGCAAAACTAGAAAAATTCAAACCACTTTTATTCGGGCTTTAAATTCGTTTTTTTTTTTTGCCGATGTGATGCTCTTATATATACGCATATTCTTTCTTTATAAACACAAAAAAATAAATAAATAAATAAAAAATAAAAATAAATAAATAAAAAATAATAATAATAATAATAATAATAATAAACAAATAAGTAAATAAGTCAAAAAAAAAAAATAAAATAAGCTCACACCCTAAGAGCAAGCGGGGGTGTTGAAAGTCTGATAACTCTTGTATCCCTATTACCTCTCTTTTCCCTGTACATATCCCATAACCCCTTTTTGTTCTTCCCCTTTTTACAATAAAGAGTTCTCCTCATCAGTCAACACGTGTATCTATTTTCCTCCTTTGAATTCCTGTCCATTTTTGTCTCTATTTCACTAAAATGCACCACTCAACACTAACTCCTCAGCATACTTCAACCGTTTGTGATCTCATCATGGGTCAAGGAAGTCCATCTAGGTCTGTTTGTTGCTAACTCCACAGCATACTTCAACCGTTTGTGATTTCATCATGGGTCAAGGAAGTCCATCCATGTCTGTCTGTTGCTAACTCCTCAGCATACTTAAACCGTTTGTGATTTCATCATGAGACAAGGAAGTCCATCCAGGTCTGTTTGTTGCTAACTCCACAGCATACTTCAACCGTTTATAATTTCATCATGAGTCAAGGAAGTCCATCTAGGTCTGTTTGTTGCTAACTCTTCAGCATACTTAAACCGTTTGTGATTTCATCATGAGCCAAGGAAGTCCATCCAGGTCTGTTTGTTGCTAACTCCACAGCATACTTCAACCGTTTATAATTTCATCATGAGTCAAGGAAGTCCATCTAGGTCTGTTTGTTGCTAACTCCTCAGCATACTTCAACCGTTTGTGATTTCATCATGAGCCAAGGAAGTCCATCCAGGTCTGTTTGTTGCTAACTCCACAGCATACTTCAACCGTTTATAATTTCATCATGAGTCAAGGAAGTCCATCTAGGTCTGTTTGTTGCTAACTCTTCAGCATACTTAAACCGTTTGTGATTTCATCATGAGCCAAGGAAGTCCATCCAGGTCTGTTTGTTGCTAACTCCACAGCATACTTCAACCGTTTGTGATTTCATCATGAGTCAAGGAAGCTCATCCAGGTCTGTTTGTTACTAACTCCACAGCATACTTCAACCGTTTGTGATTTCATCATGAGTCAAGGAAGTCCATCCATGTCTGTTTGTTGCTAACTCCTCAGCATACTTAAACTGTTTGTGATTTCATCATGAGTCAAGGAAGCTCATCCAGGTCTGTTTGTTGCTAACTCCTCAGCATATTTCAACCATTTGTGATTTCATCATGAGTAAAGGAAGTCCATCCAGGTCTGTTTGTTGCTAACTCCTCAGCATATTTCAACCATTTGTGATTTCATCATGAGTAAAGGAAGCTCATCCAGGTCTGTTTGTTGCTAACTCCACAGCATACTTAAACCGTTTGTGATTTCATCATGAGTCAAGGAAGTCCATTCAGGTCTGTTTGTTGCTAACTCCTCAGCATATTTCAACCATTTGTGATTTCATCATGAGTAAAGGAAGTCCATCCAGGTCTGCTTGTTGCTAACTCCTCAGCATACTTAAACCGTTTGTGATCTCATCATGAGTCAAGGAAGTCCATCCAGGTCTGTTTGTTGCTAACTCCACAGCATACTTCAACCGTTTGTGATTTCATCATGAGTAAAGGAAGTCCATCCAGGTCTGTTTGTTGCTAACTCCACAGCATACTTAAACCGTTTGTGATCTCATCATGAGTCAAGGAAGTCCATCCAGGTCTGTTTGTTGCTAACTCCACAGCATACTTAAACCGTTTGTGATTTCATCATGAGTCAAAGAAGTCCATCCAGGTCTGTTTGTTGCTAACTCCTCATCATACTTAAACCGTTTGTGATCTCATCATGAGTCAAGGAAGTCCATCCAGGTCTGTTTGTTGCTAACTCCACAGCATACTTCAACCGTTTGTGATTTCATCATGAGTAAAGGAAGTCCATCCAGGTCTGTTTGTTGCTAACTCCACAGCATACTTAAACCGTTTGTGATCTCATCATGAGTCAAGGAAGTCCATCCAGGTCTGTTTGTTGCTAACTCCACAGCATACTTAAACCGTTTGTGATTTCATCATGAGTCAAAGAAGTCCATCCAGGTCTGTTTGTTGCTAACTCCTCATCATACTTAAACCGTTTGTGATCTCATCATGAGTCAAGGAAGTCCATCCAGGTCTGTTTGTTGCTAACTCCACAGCATACTTCAACCGTTTGTGATTTCATCATGAGTAAAGGAAGTCCATCCAGGTCTGTTTGTTGCTAACTCCACAGCATACTTAAACCGTTTGTGATCTCATCATGAGTCAAGGAAGTCCATCCAGGTCTGTTTGTTGCTTACTCCACAGCATACTTAAACCGTTTGTGATTTCATCATGAGTCAAGGAAGTCCATTCAGGTCTGTTTGTTGCTAACTCCACAGCATACTTCAACCGTTTGTGATTTCATCATGAGTAAAGGAAGTCCATCCAGGTCTGTTTGTTGCTAACCCCACAGCATACTTAAACCGTTTGTGATTTCATCATGAGTAAAGGAAGTCCATCCAGGTCTGTTTGTTGCTAACTCCACAGCATACTTAAACCGTTTGTGATTTCATCATGAGTCAAGGAAGTCCATTCAGGTCTGTTTGTTGCTAACTCCACAGCATACTTCAACCGTTTGTGATTTCATCATGAGTAAAGGAAGTCCATCCAGGTCTGTTTGTTGCTAACTCCACAGCATACTTAAACCGTTTGTGATTTCATCATGAGTCAAGGAAGTCCATTCAGGTCTGTTTGTTGCTAACTCCTCAGCATACTTCAACCGTTTGTGATTTCATCATGAGTAAAGGAAGTCCATCCAGGTCTGCTTGTTGCTAACTCCTCAGCATACTTAAACCGTTTGTGATTTCATCATGAGTCAAAGAAGTCCATCCAGGTCTGTTTGTTGCTAACTCCTCATCATACTTAAACCGTTTGTGATCTCATCATGAGTCAAGGAAGTCCATCCAGGTCTGTTTGTTGCTAACTCCACAGCATACTTAAACCGTTTGTGATTTCATCATGAGTCAAGGAAGTCCATTCAGGTCTGTTTGTTGCTAACTCCACAGCATACTTCAACCGTTTGTGATTTCATCATGAGTAAAGGAAGTCCATCCAGGTCTGTTTGTTGCTAACTCCACAGCATACTTAAACCGTTTGTGATCTCATCATGAGTCAAGGAAGTCCATCCAGGTCTGTTTGTTGCTAACTCCACAGCATACTTAAACCGTTTGTGATTTCATCATGAGTCAAGGAAGTCCATTCAGGTCTGTTTGTTGCTAACTCCTCAGCATACTTCAACCGTTTGTGATTTCATCATGAGTCAAGGAAGTCCATCCAGGTCTGTTTGGTCCTTACTCCACAGCATACTTAAACCGTTTGTGATTTCATCATGAGTCAAGGAAGTCCATTCAGGTCTGTTTGTTGCTAACTCCACAGCATACTTCAACCGTTTGTGATTTCATCATGAGTAAAGGAAGTCCATCCAGGTCTGTTTGTTGCTAACTCCACAGCATACTTAAACCGTTTGTGATCTCATCATGAGTCAAGGAAGTCCATCCAGGTCTGTTTGTTGCTAACTCCACAGCATACTTAAACCGTTTGTGATTTCATCATGAGTCAAGGAAGTCCATTCAGGTCTGTTTGTTGCTAACTCCACAGCATACTTCAACCGTTTGTGATTTCATCATGAGTAAAGGAAGTCCATCCAGGTCTGTTTGTTGCTAACTCCACAGCATACTTAAACCGTTTGTGATTTCATCATGAGTCAAGGAAGTCCATTCAGGTCTGTTTGTTGCTAACTCCTCAGCATACTTCAACCGTTTGTGATTTCATCAGGAGTCAAGGAAGTCCATCCAGGTCTGTTTGTTGCTAACTCCACAGCATACTTAAACCGTTTGTGATCTCATCATGAGTCAAGGAAGTCCATCCAGGTCTGTTTGTTGCTAACTCCACAGCATACTTAAACCGTTTGTGATTTCATCATGAGTCAAGGAAGTCCATTCAGGTCTGTTTGTTGCTAACTCCTCAGCATACTTCAACCGTTTGTGATTTCATCATGAGTAAAGGAAGTCCATCCAGGTCTGCTTGTTGCTAACTCCTCAGCATACTTAAACCGTTTGTGATTTCATCATGAGTCAAAGAAGTCCATCCAGGTCTGTTTGTTGCTAACTCCTCATCATACTTAAACCGTTTGTGATCTCATCATGAGTCAAGGAAGTCCATCCAGGTCTGTTTGTTGCTAACTCCACAGCATACTTAAACCGTTTGTGATTTCATCATGAGTCAAGGAAGTCCATTCAGGTCTGTTTGTTGCTAACTCCACAGCATACTTCAACCGTTTGTGATTTCATCATGAGTAAAGGAAGTCCATCCAGGTCTGTTTGTTGCTAACTCCACAGCATACTTAAACCGTTTGTGATCTCATCATGAGTCAAGGAAGTCCATCCAGGTCTGTTTGTTGCTAACTCCACAGCATACTTAAACCGTTTGTGATTTCATCATGAGTCAAGGAAGTCCATTCAGGTCTGTTTGTTGCTAACTCCACAGCATACTTCAACCGTTTGTGATTTCATCATGAGTAAAGGAAGTCCATCCAGGTCTGTTTGTTGCTAACTCCACAGCATACTTAAACCGTTTGTGATCTCATCATGAGTCAAGGAAGTCCATCCAGGTCTGTTTGTTGCTAACTCCACAGCATACTTAAACCGTTTGTGATTTCATCATGAGTCAAGGAAGTCCATTCAGGTCTGTTTGTTGCTAACTCCACAGCATACTTCAACCGTTTGTGATTTCATCATGAGTAAAGGAAGTCCATCCAGGTCTGTTTGTTGCTAACTCCACAGCATACTTAAACCGTTTGTGATTTCATCATGAGTCAAGGAAGTCCATTCAGGTCTGTTTGTTGCTAACTCCTCAGCATACTTAAACCGTTTGTGATTTCATCAGGAGTCAAGGAAGTCCATCCAGGTCTGTTTGTTGCTAACTCCTTAGCATACTTCAACCGTTTGTGATTTCATCATTGCACACCGAAGTCGTGAAAAAAAATCCAGTTAACAGTTGTGTTGTTGGTCCCAGAAAATACCGACTAGCCATATTGTAGGTGTGTAGTCAGTAGAAATATTTCGATAACCAAAAGGAATGTTTGAATAACAGAAAGAATGCTATCAAAGCAAATTAGTTATTTATTATAAAATATTTATGTTAAATATTTTGATATGTTAGAATTTTTACAAAAACAATAGTTTAGGATATGAAAAAAAAAACATGAATTTAAATAAACAATAAAAATGATTTATTGGTGACGTCAGAAAACCAAAGAAAGGAGTTGGGTGGATATACACGTGTGCAGTGAGGAGAGATCAATTTGGTAGTGTCCTATGGAACTCAAAGCGGGTGAAATAGCAGAATGTAGACTTAAACTCTAGTTTCTGACCAGTAAATATTACCACTTTCATTTTTTCCCCTCCTAATTCATACTATGTATTTATCTAAAACTCTTTTTCAGCTTACCGTTTCTACCCAGAGCCTTTTGTTATGCCTTAGTAATTTATTTATGTATTAGCAGTTAAGCCCGGATTTGCTTATGTATATATTAAAAAGTGTGCATATGTATGGTAATGCCTTTCTATATAATAGGGTTCCTTAACTACCATAGTGAAAAGTTGATATAGACCGTATAGGTCAATTTTTTTTTTTTAACTTTGACCCTAACCTTAACACCTTAACATTTTATTATTTTAGGCTCAAATCAAATTAAAAAGTTTTACCCATGTCCAAGTAATATATATCTAAAATTTCAAGCGTTTAGATCCAAAATTGTGGGAGGAGTTTGGTAGAGTCTGCACAGGTCAACTCTGTAAACTTTGTCCTCTTGGCAGCCAAATTTTTGCCCAAATGTCTGAATATCTTTTATGTAAAATTTCAAATGTTGAAACTAAAAATTGATTGAGTAGTTGTCTAGAGATCGCAAAGGTCAAATCTTTTGAACTTTGATCCCTTTGGCAGCTAAATTTTCGGCCAAAAATCGATTAAAATGCTTGCCCTATGTCTAAATACCCTTTATGTAAAATTACAAATGTTTAGGCCAGAAATTGGCTGAGTAATTTGGTAGAGACCGCGAGGTCAAATTTTTTAAAACTTTGATCCCAATTTCGACCCCTTAACATTTATTGTTTTGGGCTCAAATTAAATTAAAAAGTTGAATCCATGTCCAAGTAACCTACATCTAAAATGGAATTCCTTTTCTCTGAAAAGGGTTGTCTTCTTTTTCTTTTTCTTCTGAAATGATATTCCTTCTCTCTGAAAAAGGTTGTCTTTTTCTTCTGCTGCTTCTTTAGAAATAATAATAATTTCACTGAAAAGGATCGAGTTCTTCAATAAATGGTGTATTTTAAAACACCAATTTCCAACTGCTCCAATAAAGGCTGTCTACCCTTAGTGAAGAGGTTGAGTGTTTTTGTGTCGGTCTCCTCTCGGCAGAAACCCAGAAAAGAGATTTGCTCTTACAAAGTCTTATCCGGAACTAATTTGAAAAAGGTACAAGAAAAAGGGAATTCTGGGATTGCTTTCACAGCAGCCAATCATCATCAAGCAATGATGATCATACTACTAAGAAAAAGGAAAGACACCAAACAAAGAGAGAGAGAAAGAGAGAAAGAAATATATAACAAAAGGGAGAGAGAGAGAGTGATGCACACACACACACACACACACACACACACACATTTGCCAGCTGAAAAGGCCTTTCAGGTTCAAACGATTGCTAGACAACGGGGTCAGGGTGAGAAGGGAAGGGGATAACATGAATGCTACAGGCTAACTAAAACATCTACCCCCCCACTTCCCTTTGTACTGTTGAAGGCGACGTCGATAAAAAAAATAAAATTCTGACACTTTAGTAGGCTGAATCGATAAATACTAAACATCTACATTTATCTATTGCTAAGGTATGCTTTGGAAGAGGGGTTTAGCTTCCGGTCCTTAACTTTAGAAGGTAACTTTTTACCTTTTTTAAAATTGATAAATACTAAACATGTACATTTATCTATTGCTAAGGCATGCATTATCTTATAACATATATCTATAATCTATAGCTTATCTATAAGATAGATACTTATTAGCCATAGTTTGTACTTATATTTAAAGTGATCTATATTAAGTAGCAAATATCTTTATTTCCCTTAGATGGCCTAAACTTAAAGTAGTGGTGATTATCTTTACATGAAAACTAACACCTGAAACTCATTTCAAATCGTATCCTAACTCTTTATATTATAATTCTTCCAATGTATTTATTAATCCCCAAACCATATTTAATCCTTGCTGAACTCTAGTAGATATTAACCTTTAATCTACACCCCATACTCATGCAAACCTCCTAAATAAGAGTCTGCTCTATTTGTCAATATTTATTCATTGATTAAACAATGATCAAGATCTGAAAATAACAGAAACAGAAATAAAACAAACACGTATACATGTACCAGAATTGTCTGATAATCCTATATCGCCCCCAAGTCTTTTAGTAAGGAAGTCATATGTATGTTGGCGTGAGATGCTGGACTTACTGATTGAAAAAGACTTATATAAAACTTGAAAACAAAGAAACATATGGAACTGTTGGGTATAGTGTAAATGGGTAGATTCCACTGTACTTAGGAATCAACTGATGTGCACTAAGAGTGCATGAATGTCATTTATGTGTTGTTTCACATAACAAAGTCCTTTTGCCACCCTGGGGCATGTTTCACACGGCTGGAGCCTCTCGGGGGGGGGGGGTGTAGCCTCAACTGTTGGTGATGATCCGTTTCAACCCGAGGGGGTCCAAGACGAAGGTCTAGTGGCCTGACATCTGGGGATTGTGGCTCCGTGTATGTAAGTAGACGGCCACTCTGGTGCACCGGAATATGTGCAGGCGTCTCACACGATGGTGCCATGGTTGTAGAGTTTGCAGGCGGAGGTGGCCTATCGGGTAGCCTACTAACATGTTTCACAGCCATAGATATGCTAGGTCTTGGAGCTGTGCCCGGAGCCACAGCAGTTGGTACTACAGGTTGTGGCATGTAAGCTGATGGTTGGCGTAGTCCAACATCCGAGTCTATGGTGAGTCTCTTTGGTTTAACCTGAATTGGAATATATTTGCGTAAGAATTTCCTGTTCCGCAGAGTAACCCGTCTCAAACCATCAATGCGCACAACATATTGGTCAAACTGACGAACTTCGACAACCACCCCTGTCTTGTCCCACTTGCGGGGAAATGGCTCAATTTGGTTTTGGAGGCGAACATGGTCTCCGACCAACAATAGCAGTAGTCTGTGGGTGTGCTCAGATAATCTCTCAGCACTTTGCATATGCCTGTTTCGTAATGCTTCTTTACGAGCAAGAGATGTGCTTTGCCAAGTTGGATGAGACTTGTATCTCCCAGGTGGAATAGGGATGAAATCCCTAATTGGTCGGCCAAATATGCACATGGCTGGAGAGAGCTTCGTGTCTTTGTCTGGTGTATTCCTGTACTGTAGCATAGCCCATTGGAACGAGTCGGTGTCAATGTTACCAGATGAAGTTGTGTTGTCCATCAGAAGCCGCTTTACTGTCTTGACACCCACCTCTGCTCTGCAGTTGCTGTGAGGAAATGCTACTGAAGATAGTCTGTGATGCATGCCCCACTCACTGAGGAACTGTTGTGTGGTTGTGGCTGTGAATTCCAGGCCGCCATCAGATGCGAGTTCATCAGGAATCCCATAAGTCACAAAGATCCGTCTGAGGTAAGTCACGAGTCCTCTGGCTCCAACAGCTGATTGTTCCACAATTGGCCAATTTGAATATCTGTCCACGACTACCAGGTAATGATGCCCCTGGTAGGTGAAATAATTTGCACAAATGCACTGGAATGGATAATCCGCGCTCATTGGTGGAACTGGTGGAGCACTCGGATTTGATGGCACATTACGGTTGCATTGTTGGCAGCTTGAACGAAGAGTAGATATGTCCGGAGTGATTCCTGGCCAGAATACAGATGTTTCGGCTCTAGCTGTCATGGATGTGACTCCCTGGTGAGCAGAATGCAGAGCATCTAGTAGTTCTTGCCTAAGTGAAGAGGGATCACTACACGATCCTTGTACAAGATGACCCCATCAACAGTTGATAAGCCCTCACGGTACTGGAAATACTGCCTCAGTGGTTCTGTTACCTCATGGCGGTGCTCCGGCATGCCTTGCTCTATGAGGTCACTCAGCTGCAGCATACCTGGGTCGCTGGCTGTGGCTGTACGGACTCTGTCCCAGGTCACTGACTTTAGGTCGAGTGCGTTCAGGGATGTGACTGCAGCTGAGACAATGCCTTCATCTATGCCGCCTATCTGGTGGTGCTGGAGGTTGGGTTCAGTCTGATGACTGTTCCTGGCACGTTTGTGATTGCTATATCATCGGGTAGGACAAGCTTCTCTGCATCACATGTTGGATGTCTAGGGAATCTGCCACTGCCAGTGCTTCACCCTCAATAGGTGCATAGCGGGACTCGGCTGGGTAGGTGAATCTGCTACCCACGAGTGTTATCTTCCATCCGGTTGGGCAACAGAATGGTTCACTCTTGATACATGCACAGTGTTTTTGTAGTAGCCAGAATCCTATTCCCGATTTGGACCAGTCTGTTGCCAAACATGTCGTTCTATCGGAGTCAAAGATGTAGACACCTTCTTCAATTTCTTCCACAATCTGAGCTTTTGACTCATTGAATAGTGTTTGGAGGTGTTCGTTTCATTGGAAGGGAGTGCTTGGCTTCAGAAGATCACGAAATGGTAACATGAGCTCTGCCATGCTGAATGCATATGAGACTTGGTTCACCAAGCCAAACCATGATCGCACATCAGTGATGTCCTTCAGGGTTGGGAAGTCCATGATGGCCTGTAAATATCTATGACAGGGCTTGACGTCATTGAGAGTGATTTCAAAGCCTGTGAATTCGACCACATCTGCTCCAAAGACAAACTTTTCGGGGTTGAGTGTTATCCCATTTCTTCTGCAAACATCAAGCCAGTTCACGGTTTGATAGAAGCTCTCCTGTAGGTCGTCATCCCACAGTAAGGCATCATTAACACACTTTGTCTTGTTTGGAACATTAGTTACGATCTCGTCATATCATCTTGTGTAGCCATCACCTGAAGCTATGTAACCCTGTGGCGCCGTTTTGTATCGGTATCTCCCCCATGGTGTTATAAATGTGGGCAGATGTTGATCTTCTTTGCGTAGAGGGACACTGTGGTAGCCATTCCAAGCATCAAAGACTGTCTTTTTCTTGCCATTAGGCACTGATTGAGCTTGAAAAAATGGGGACGGTGTTTGATGTGTCTCACGGGTGGCATGAGTATTGAGCGCCTGAAAGTCCACTGTACGTCTAGGCTGGCCATTCTTTTTTGCACATATCACCATTCGATGACACCATGTGACAGGTTCCCCGATGAGGACTGGTTCCAGAACACCTAGTTGTACATCTTGATCGAGGCCTTCTTTCCAGGACACAATGTACATTTGTGTGGAATTTAAAACATTTGGCCTAGCCATTTTAGAATACATAGAGAACGAACTTACATACACCCAGACAAAATGCCTTTTATATATAAGTAAATAAAAATTAAAGTTACATAGAATTTTATTTTCTTACTCTTCTTTTAATTATTTATTTTTGTTTAAAAATTTTTTTAACCTTGTACATTTCATTTTGCCTTTATTCTGGGCTTCACTGAAATCTCTCCACCATTCTCATTTTTAATTTTGAGTTGTACATAAATTTAACTTGCCCAGTTTCTTCCAAAGGATATAAAGGGGGGTTTCGGAGTAGGTTGCGTGTTCATACCATGTAGGGGTCACCATTTTAAGGAAGGTAAATGTTTTACTCCTAATAAAATACATTTAAAGATCACAGCACAAACAAAAACAATTTAACAGAAACAAGTTAGAATATTTATTGGTAGCAGGAACTGGCAAGTCGGACAGCGAAAAAGGAAGAAGGAATAGAAAGTTCTTTTTGAGATCTTTGTTGGTCAATCAGTACTGTGTTGTCCCCAGCTTATAGCAGTTGTCTCCAGTGGAGGCCGTCGATGTTAGAGCAAGATGTCCAGTGGTCAGGGGACGAGAGAAGAGGTGTTGCCCTGACTGACTGACGTTCTCTCAAGTCGTTTTAGGGAGCAGATGAATCAATGTGCCCTGTTAACTGATAGGTTAGCCTGTGGCCGAAGAACTCAGGGGAGATCCATTGATTCACTAGAGAAAATAGTTCTCTGTAACTGCTACAGACTCCTTATTGTGCACTTTATTTATGAAGAGTAGATGATACAGTGGATGTGTTATCGACAGCTCCAGTAACTCTCGCTTCTCCTTTTTTGTCCCTCAGTCCTCATGCAAATGAGTGATTTTTCTGACAAAGGGTGAAGAAAAAGCTGCTTTAAAAGTCAGTAGTACTTGGTAAACAGTAGTCTGAAATGTCGGAAATTTTTCTGTCTCTTTGTCTATCCTTGTGGCCATGTCACTAGTACCCTTACTAGGTAAATGTTTCATCTGGGCTGACGTTATTCGCCTGATATAGTCAAGGACCCGAATCGTGGATTAACCACAAGGACCCGAATCGTGGATTAACCACTAAGGAGGCTGTCCTACTGCTGTATTGCCATTTGATGAATGGACTCTGGACCATGCAGTAGTCTCTGGTGGGGCCTCTCGATGCCATACTAGTGGGTAATTGTTACGGCTTTACCTTTTCATGTGCTACAAAAAAAAAAAAAAATTCCTATCTTTTTCTCTCTTACTTTCCCTCTCTGTACTGCTCTAACCAAGTATGCCGACCTGTTCCACAAATCCCAAAACCTCAACATGAAACATCTCCAGAAAAAAAAAACTCGAATAAACCTAGAACCCCATCTTCCAACACAGACCCCTACTACCATGTCTCCTTCTCCAACATCAGGGGTCTACGTTCCACCCTTCCAGAGGTTGAAACTCAATTACAGGAGACTATACCAGACATATTCTTTCTAAGCAAAACTGGCATAGGGCCGCCCACTTCCCTAGATGAGTTCATACTCTAACATCTAAAGATCGGCATGTAATATGTGCCTACATTAAAGATGGCTTCTCGTGTAGCAGAGATATCTCTAGAGAAGATCCTAATTTACCTTATATGTGCTTCCAGGTTGCACTTGCTTACACCACTGCATTTATATTTGCCGTCTATCGGCCCCATAAAAGCGGAGTTACTATCTTTAGCTGAGAAAATAGACCACATACTGTCTGCACATCCCTCGGCTAACATCCAGATCTGTGGTGACTTAAACGTCCATAACGTGGAATGGCTGACCCACTCAAATAAGACGGACGATGAGAGGAGGTTCTGTCATGATTGTGCCATTGTTTAAGACCTCACTCAGATTGTTCGCGAGCCCACCCATGTGCCCGATACTACAGGTCAATATGCAAGCCTCCTAGACCTTTTTCTCTCAACTTCCCCTGAGCTATGTTCATGTTCCGTTCTTTCTCCTCTAGGATCCTCCAACTACTCCGTCGTATCAGTTAAGATAAAAATGAAATGTAATAAGTCCTCAGACGTACCTCTCCACCGTACTGTATACCGATACTCCATACACTTTTTCCATAGCTATCAACATAATAGATGCACTGAGACTAAAGCTGCTTTCAGGAACGCCAGCAACCACTGTAAAAGAGTAATAAAAAATGCAAGAGAGCTATATGCCCAGTCTGTTAAATCCAAAGTAGCCGATCAGCGACTTGGTTCCCACCAGTTTTGGCAAATAACAAATAGGATCCTGAACAGAAGTGTGCATTCTATCCCAACCATTATGAATGGACCAGAGGTGATCTCGTCAGCTTTAGACAAGGCCAAACTATTTGCCAAGAACTTTGCAGCTAATTCTACCCTATGCGACGAAGGTCATCAACTCCCCATATTTCCTCCTATAACACAGAACAGGCTAGGTAACATACAAATATCTGTGCATGAGGTCGCCAAGCTAATCAAGAACCTTGATTCCAGTAAAGCTACTGGCCCTGCCAGCATCCCAATTATAGTGTTAAAAAAACTTCAACCATAACTTGCTCCCATACTTACGAAACTGTTTAAACGTTGCCTTAAGGAGAAGTGCTTTCCAACACCCTTGAAAACCTCATCAGTATGCCCTGTATTTAAGAACTCAAGTGATAAGTCATCTCCCTCTCAGTACAGACCAATAAGTCTCTTGTGTGTCATGAGTAAGTTGCTGGAATCCATATTAAATAGAGAAATAGTCAACCACCTCAGCAAAAATAACTTTCTTAGTGACACGCAATATGGTTTCCGTTCTGCAAGATTTACAGCAGATATGCTAATGGTCATATCTCATAGGATTAGTGAATCTCTTGACAAAGGCTTCCTTTCCAGGGCAATTGCTCTTGACATATCAAAGGCCTTCAACAAGGTATGGCATAAAGGCCTACTTCACAAGATCTCCAGCTATGGTATAACTGGAAATATTCTCTCTATCATTAAATCATTTCTCTCTGATAGGCTCATAAGAGTAGTGGTTGATGGACAAAAATCAGAGGCCTGCAGTATTAATGCTGGAGTCCCTCAAGGGTCCATCCTGGGCCCAACTCTCTTCCTGATCTACATCAATGATCTCCCTAAACACGTACTTAAATCATTCGTTGACATCTATGCTGATGACACGACCATCTACGGCAACACATCAAAGGCTGTAAATGACAAAACTCTCTCTGATTCTCTCTCCTCTGATCTCGAACAAGTGGTTCAGTGAGGGAAGACGTGGCTGGTTACCTTTAATGAATCTAAAACCAAACTCCTATCTTTACATCATCAACGCTCTGATCCCCATCAGGCATCAATAGAAATGGATGGCTCTCGTCTAGGAGAAGCCCCATGTTTTGACAAGCTTCTGGGCTTGACCTTTACTCCTGATCTGAAATGGAACATGTACATCAAGTCTGTTGCCAAGGTCGCTGGAAAGATGGTGGAATCCTTCTACCACTCCAGAAGATATCTCACTACTGATGCAATTCTCTATCTATATAAAAGCCATGTACGCCCCAGGATGGAATACTGCTGCCATATCTGGGCAGGAGCTGCTAAAAACAGCCTATTCTGCCTTGACAGAGTACAAAATAGACTTTGTGGCTTAGTGGGGGATGCCCTTTTCTCTACCCTGCAACCTCTCTCTCACAGAAGAGACGTTGCAAGCCTATCTTTGTTTTATCATTATTTCCATGGCAGGTGCTCATCTGAACTCCAATCTCTGGTCCCCCCTCGCCAATCTTTTCTGAAAAACACCCATCTAGCTGAATCCATTGTCAAAAACTTTCCCCACTCTTTATCTATGCCTAAATCAAAATGTAGATTCCATGGACAAAGTTTCTTTCTTAGAACTGCACACCTGTGGAACTCTGTTCCGTCTGCCTGCTTCCCTCCTTGTATGTCTTCAAGTCCAACGTAAACAAATTTCTGATGAACCGCCCCCTTAAGTAGACACTTTAAATATCCACACTAACGTACTGTACTTACAATAACTCTTATCCCTGAGTGGCTTCCGGGCCTTGATAAGTGGTGACCACCTTGTAAAAAAAACAAAAACAAACTTTTTTGAAAATATTTAAAAGCTTTTTTGATATGTCTGCCCATAAATTATTCAGATGAACTACCAACATAACATTTTCTTAAGCATTACTTTAACCAATGTACATTTGTGTGAAATTTCAAAAAAATTTGTCCTAGCCATTTCAGAATCCATAGAGAATGAACTTACACAAAACCCCTTTTATATTTAAATAGATAAGGAATAAAATTAGGCCAGAGCGGTAGCTCTAGATATATCTAAGGCTTTTGACAGGGTATGGCATGAAAGTTTTCTCAGGAAAATTAGATCATATGGTATCACTGGACGAATACTTAACATAATTAAATCCTTCTTAGATAAGAGAAAAATCCAGGTTGTCCTCGACGGTCGTACATCTAAACAATATGATATAAATGCGGGAGTGCCTCAAGGGTCTATCCTTGGACCTCTATTATTCCTAATATTCTTAAATGACCTCCCTGATAAAATTGTTTGTGAGATGGGTATATATGCTGATGATACCACGCTCTATAACAGACACGACAGGAAAACAAATGAACACATATCTAAAGAAATGGCAGAAATACTAGAGGATGACTTCCGATCTGTAGTGGAATGGGGACAAAAATGGATGGTCACATTCAATGCTGCCCAAGACTAAACTTGTTTCCTTCAATAATTACAAGAAACCTTCTCTACCACCAATAGCAATGGCCAAAATCTCTTTATCTGAAAGTACATCTTTTAAACTCCTCGGCCTAATGTTCACAGGAAACATGAGTTTGAACAATTACATTGGGAGTATTGCCAGGACTGCTGCGAAGAAGGTAGGTTCTCTCTACCGTGCTAGAAACCTACTAATGTTTGAAAGTATCCTGTACCTCTATAAGACCACCATTCGCTCATGTATGGAGCATTTTTGTCATATTTGGGCTGGTGCATCTGCTACTAGTCTCTCGCTCCTGGGCAAGGTTCAAAAGATAGTCGCAAATCTAATAGGTCCTGAACTGTCATCTAAGCTTCAGCCTCTGTCCCATCAATGAAATGTTGCATCCCTTTGCCTGTTCTACAAGTACTTTAATGGTGAATGTTCCAACGAACTGCAAGCACTTGTACCCCCTCAACGTAAATACCCCCGACAGACCTGACAAGCAGCTAAATCCTACCCTTTCACAGTAGAGATCCCTAGATGTAAGAGAGCCTTCTACTTCCTCAGAACCGCTAGACTTTGGAATTCCCTTCCAGGACCCTGCTTCCCCAACTATACTGACATGCAGAAGTTCAAGTGTAACGTGAACCGACATCTTGCTGCCCAACTCCCTACATAGTACCCCTGTAGCTTATGTCCCTGATAGTAGCCCCCTACATCAAACTGGTAATGTGGCTTGTTTGGGGTGAAAATGTAAGTAAAAAAAAAATTTTTTTAATTAAGTAGAACTTCTTTATATATTTTTTTATCTTCGTATATCAATTCTTTTTATTTTTGTTTTAAAATTTTTTTGTAAAATTTGTACATTTCATTTTGCCTCCATTCTGGGCTTCACTGAAATCTCTTCACCATTCTCATTTTTAATTTTGAGTTGTACATAAATTTAACTTGCTCAAAAGGATATCAAGGGTTGTTTTTTAGTTTAAAATTCCTGTCCACACTATTGTGCCCTCTTTTTGGAAAATATTTAAAAGCTTTTTTGATGTCTGCACATGAATTTATCAGATTAACTACCAATGTGACATTCTCGTAAGCATGACTTTAACCAAGAACCATACATTGGAGTTCATTTTCAAGGTATTTTCAGAACGAGCAACAACATATGTTTTTGGGGATTATTTTACCTTGGAACTTTGTACTAAACTTTAATCCTGAAGGCATTTTTTATTTGGCTATTGTCATCTTACCTGGACTACCTTTCCAAGAACTCAAATTGGACTACCTATAAAGCTTTAAATTTCCAAGAACTCAAATTGGACTACCTATAAAGCTTTAAATTTCCAAGAACTCAAATTGGACTACCTATAAAGATTTAAATTTCCAAGAACTCAAATTGGACTACCTATGAAGATTTAGATTTCCAAGAACTCAAATTGGACTACCTATAAAGATTTAGATTTCCAAGAACTCAAATTGGACTACCTATAAAGCTTTAAATTTCCAAGAACTCAAATTGGACTACCGATAAAGATTTAAATTTCCAAGAACTCAAATTGGACTACCTATGAAGATTTAGATTTCCAAGAACTCAAATTGGACTACCGATAAAGATTTAAATTTCCAAGAACTCAAATTGGACTACCGATAAAGATTTAAATTTCCAAGAACTCAAATTGGACTACCTATAAAACTTTAAATTTCCAAGAACTCAAATTGGACTACCGATAAAGATTTAAATTTCCAAGAACTCAAATTGGACTACCTATAAAGCTTTAAATTTCCAAGAACTCAAATTGGACTACCGATAAAGATTTAAATTTCCAAGAACTCAAATTGGACTACCTATAAAACTTTAAATTTCCAAGAACTCAAATTGGACTACCGATAAAGATTTAAATTTCCAAGAACTCAAATTGGACTACCGATAAAGATTTAAATTTCCAAGAACTCAAATTGGACTACCTATAAAACATTAAATTTCCAAGAACTCAAATTGGACTACCGATAAAGATTTAAATTTCCAAGAACTCAAATTGGACTACCGATAAAGATTTAAATTTCCAAGAACTCAAATTGGACTACCGATAAAGATTTAAATTTCCAAGAACTCAAATTGGACTACCTATAAAACTTTAAATTTCCAAGAACTCAAATTGGACTACCGATAAAGATTTAAATTTCCAAGAACTCAAATTGGACTACCTATAAAGCTTTAAATTTCCAAGAACTCAAATTGGACTACCGATAAAGATTTAAATTTCCAAGAACTCAAATTGGACTACCGATAAAGATTTAAATTTCCAAGAACTCAAATTGGACTACCTATAAAGATTTAGATTTCCAAGAACTCAAATTGGACTACCTATAAAGCTTTAAATTTCCAAGAACTCAAATTGGACTACCGATAAAGATTTAAATTTCCAAGAACTCAAATTGGACTACCTATGAAGATTTAGATTTCCAAGAACTCAAATTGGACTACCGATAAAGATTTAGATTTCCAAGAACTCAAATTGGACTACCTATAAAGCTTTAAATTTCCAAGAACTCAAATTGGACTACCTATAAAGATTTAAATTTCCAAGAACTCAAATTGGACTACCTATGAAGATTTAGATTTCCAAGAACTCAAATTGGACTACCGATAAAGATTTAAATTTCCAAGAACTCAAATTGGACTACCGATAAAGATTTAAATTTCCAAGAACTCAAATTGGACTACCTATAAAACTTTAAATTTCCAAGAACTCAAATTGGACTACCGATAAAGATTTAAATTTCCAAGAACTCAAATTGGACTACCGATAAAGATTTAAATTTCCAAGAACTCAAATTGGACTACCTATAAAACTTTAAATTTCCAAGAACTCAAATTGGACTACCGATAAAGCTTTAAATTTCCAAGAACTCAAATTGGACTACCGATAAAGATTTAAATTTCCAAGAACTCAAATTGGACTACCTATAAAGATTTAGATTTCCAAGAACTCAAATTGGACTACCGATAAAGATTTAGATTTCCAAGAACTCAAATTGGACTACCTATGAAGATTTAGATTTCCAAGAACTCAAATTGGACTACCGATAAAGATTTAAATTTCCAAGAACTCAAATTGGACTACCTATAAAGATTTAGATTTCCAAGAACTCAAATTGGACTACCTATAAAGATTTAAATTTCCAAGAACTCAAATTGGACTACCTATGAAGATTTAGATTTCCAAGAACTCAAATTGGACTACCTATAAAGCTTTAAATTTCCAAGAACTCAAATTGGACTACCGATAAAGATTTAAATTTCCAAGAACTCAAATTGGACTACCTATAAAGATTTAGATTTCTAAGAACTCAAATTGGACTACCTATAAAGCTTTAAATTTCCAAGAACTCAAATTGGACTACCGATAAAGATTTAGATTTCCAAGAACTCAAATTGGACTACCTATAAAGATTTAGATTTCCAAGAACTCAAATTGGACTACCGATAAAGATTAGATTTCCAAGAACTCAAATTGGACTACCTATGAAGATTTAGATTTCCAAGAACTCAAATTGGACTACCTATAAAGCTTTAAATTTCCAAGAACTCAAATTGGACTACCGATAAAGATTTAGATTTCCAAGAACTCAAATTGGACTACCGATAAAGATTTAAATTTCCAAGAACTCAAATTGGACTACCGATAAAGATTTAAATTTCCAAGAACTCAAATTGGACTACCTATAAAGATTTAGATTTCCAAGAACTCAAATTGGACTACCTATAAAGCTTTAAATTTCCAAGAACTCAAATTGGACTACCTATAAAACTTTAAATTTCCAAGAACTCAAATTGGACTACCTATAAAACTTTAAATTTCCAAGAACTCAAATTGGCCTACCTATAAAGATTTAGATTTCCAAGAACTCAAATTGGACTACCTATGAAGATTTAGATTTCCAAGAACTCAAATTGGACTACCTATAAAACTTTAAATTTCCAAGAACTCAAATTGGACTACCTATAAAACTTTAAATTTCCAAGAACTCAAATTGGACTACCTATAAAGATTTAGATTTCCAAGAACTCAAATTGGACTACCTATGAAGATTTAGATTTCCAAGAACTCAAATTGGACTACCGATAAAGATTTAAATTTCCAAGAACTCAAATTGGACTACCTATAAAGATTTAGATTTCCAAGAACTCAAATTGGACTACCTATAAAGATTTAAATTTCCAAGAACTCAAATTGGACTACCTATGAAGATTTAGATTTCCAAGAACTCAAATTGGACTACCTATAAAGCTTTAAATTTCCAAGAACTCAAATTGGACTACCGATAAAGATTTAAATTTCCAAGAACTCAAATTGGACTACCTATAAAGATTTAGATTTCCAAGAACTCAAATTGGACTACCTATAAAGCTTTAAATTTCCAAGAACTCAAATTGGACTACCGATAAAGATTTAGATTTCCAAGAACTCAAATTGGACTACCTATAAAGATTTAAATTTCCAAGAACTCAAATTGGACTACCTATAAAGCTTTAAATTTCCAAGAACTCAAATTGGACTACCGATAAAGATTTAGATTTCCAAGAACTCAAATTGGACTACCTATAAAGATTTAAATTTCCAAGAACTCAAATTGGACTACCGATAAAGCTTTAAATTTCCAAGAACTCAAATTGGACTACCGATAAAGATTTAGATTTCCAAGAACTCAAATTGGACTACCTATAAAGATTTAGATTTCCAAGAACTCAAATTGGACTACCTATAAAGCTTTAAATTTCCAAGAACTCAAATTGGACTACCTATAAAGATTTAGATTTCCAAGAACTCAAATTGGACTACCTATGAAGATTTAGATTTCCAAGAACTCAAATTGGACTACCGATAAAGATTTAAATTTCCAAGAACTCAAATTGGACTACCTATAAAGATTTAGATTTCCAAGAACTCAAATTGGACTACCTATAAAGCTTTAAATTTCCAAGAACTCAAATTGGACTACCGATAAAGATTTAGATTTCCAAGAACTCAAATTGGACTACCTATGAAGATTTAGATTTCCAAGAACTCAAATTGGACAACCGATAAAGATTTAAATTTCCAAGAACTCAAATTGGACTACCTATAAAGATTTAGATTTCCAAGAACTCAAATTGGACTACCTATAAAGATTTAAATTTCCAAGAACTCAAATTGGACTACCTATGAAGATTTAGATTTCCAAGAACTCAAATTGGACTACCTATAAAGCTTTAAATTTCCAAGAACTCAAATTGGACTACCGATAAAGATTTAAATTTCCAAGAACTCAAATTGGACTACCTATAAAGATTTAGATTTCCAAGAACTCAAATTGGACTACCTATAAAGCTTTAAATTTCCAAGAACTCAAATTGGACTACCGATAAAGATTTAGATTTCCAAGAACTCAAATTGGACTACCTATAAAGATTTAGATTTCCAAGAACTCAAATTGGACTACCTATAAAGCTTTAAATTTCCAAGAACTCAAATTGGACTACCGATAAAGATTTAGATTTCCAAGAACTCAAATTGGACTACCTATAAAGATTTAAATTTCCAAGAACTCAAATTGGACTACCGATAAAGCTTTAAATTTCCAAGAACTCAAATTGGACTACCGATAAAGATTTAGATTTCCAAGAACTCAAATTGGACTACCTATAAAGATTTAGATTTCCAAGAACTCAAATTGGACTACCTATAAAGCTTTAAATTTCCAAGAACTCAAATTGGACTACCTATAAAGATTTAAATTTCCAAGAACTCAAATTGGACTACCTATAAAGATTTAGATTTCCAAGAACTCAAATTGGACTACCTATAAAGCTTTAAATTTCCAAGAACTCAAATTGGACTACCGATAAAGATTTAGATTTCCAAGAACTCAAATTGGACTACCTATAAAGATTTAGATTTCCAAGAACTCAAATTGGACTACCGATAAAGATTTAAATTTCCAAGAACTCAAATTGGACTACCTATAAAGATTTAGATTTCCAAGAACTCAAATTGGACTACGTATAAAGCTTTAAATTTCCAAGAACTCAAATTGGACTACCTATAAAGCTTTAAATTTCCAAGAACTCAAATTGGACTACCTATAAAGATTTAAATTTCCAAGAACTCAAATTGGACTACCTATAAAGCTTTAAATTTCCAAGAACTCAAATTGGACTACCGATAAAGATTTAGATTTCCAAGAACTCAAATTGGACTACCTATAAAGATTTAGATTTCCAAGAACTCAAATTGGACTACCGATAAAGCTTTAAATTTCCAAGAACTCAAATTGGACTACCGATAAAGATTTAGATTTCCAAGAACTCAAATTGGACTACCTATAAAGATTTAAATTTCCAAGAACTCAAATTGGACTACCGATAAAGCTTTAAATTTCCAAGAACTCAAATTGGACTACCGATAAAGATTTAGATTTCCAAGAACTCAAATTGGACTACCTATAAAGATTTAGATTTCCAAGAACTCAAATTGGACTACCTATAAAGCTTTAAATTTCCAAGAACTCAAATTGGACTACCTATAAAGATTTAAATTTCCAAGAACTCAAATTGGACTACCTATAAAGATTTAGATTTCCAAGAACTCAAATTGGACTACCTATAAAGCTTTAAATTTCCAAGAACTCAAATTGGACTACCGATAAAGATTTAGATTTCCAAGAACTCAAATTGGACTACCTATAAAGATTTAGATTTCCAAGAACTCAAATTGGACTACCGATAAAGATTTAAATTTCCAAGAACTCAAATTGGACTACCTATAAAGATTTAGATTTCCAAGAACTCAAATTGGACTACCTATAAAGCTTTAAATTTCCAAGAACTCAAATTGGACTACCTATAAAGCTTTAAATTTCCAAGAACTCAAATTGGACTACCGATAAAGATTTAGATTTCCAAGAACTCAAATTGGACTACCTATAAAGATTTAGATTTCCAAGAACTCAAATTGGACTACCTATAAAACTTTAAATTTCCAAGAACTCAAATTGGACTACCTATAAAGATTTAGATTTCCAAGAACTCAAATTGGACTACCTATAAAGCTTTAAATTTCCAAGAACTCAAATTGGACTACCGATAAAGATTTAGATTTCCAAGAACTCAAATTGGACTACCTATAAAGATTTAGATTTCCAAGAACTCAAATTGGACTACCTATAAAGCTTTAAATTTCCAAGAACTCAAATTGGACTACCTATAAAGATTTAGATTTCCAAGAACTCAAATTGGACTACCTATAAAGATTTAAATTTCCAAGAACTCAAATTGGACTACCTATGAAGATTTAGATTTCCAAGAACTCAAATTGGACTACCGATAAAGATTTAAATTTCCAAGAACTCAAATTGGACTACCGATAAAGATTTAGATTTCCAAGAACTCAAATTGGACTACCTATAAAGATTTAGATTTCCAAGAACTCAAATTGGACTACCTATAAAGCTTTAAATTTCCAAGAACTCAAATTGGACTACCGATAAAGATTTAGATTTCCAAGAACTCAAATTGGACTACCTATAAAGCTTTAAATTTCCAAGAACTCAAATTGGACTACCGATAAAGATTTAAATTTCCAAGAACTCAAATTGGACTACCGATAAAGATTTAGATTTCCAAGAACTCAAATTGGACTCCCTATAAAGCTTTAAATTTCCAAGAACTCAAATTGGACTACCGATAAAGATTTAAATTTCCAAGAACTCAAATTGGACTACCGATAAAGATTTAGATTTCCAAGAACTCAAATTGGACTACCTATAAAGATTTAAATTTCCAAGAACTCAAATTGGACTACCTATAAAGCTTTAAATTTCCAAGAACTCAAATTGGACTACCGATAAAGATTTAAATTTCCAAGAACTCAAATTGGACTACCTATAAAGATTTAAATTTCCAAGAACTCAAATTGGACTACCGATAAAGATTTAGATTTCCAAGAACTCAAATTGGACTACCTATAAAGCTTTAAATTTCCAAGAACTCAAATTGGACTACCGATAAAGATTTAAATTTCCAAGAACTCAAATTGGACTACCTATAAAGATTTAGATTTCCAAGAACTCAAATTGGACTACCTATAAAGCTTTAAATTTCCAAGAACTCAAATTGGACTACCGATAAAGATTTAAATTTCCAAGAACTCAAATTGGACTACCGATAAAGATTTAAATTTCCAAGAACTCAAATTGGACTACCTATAAAGATTTAAATTTCCAAGAACTCAAATTGGACTACCTATAAAGATTTAGATTTCCAAGAACTCAAATTGGACTACCTATAAAACTTTAGATTTTTTTCCTTTCTTAAATTCTTTTAACTTTAACGTCAAGGGTGGCATTGGTCACATGTGATTAATGTCAAGGGTGTGAGTTCCATTTTAGAAACGTTGATTTAATTTGAATAAAATAAAATATGTATCAGGTGTGCTTGAAAGCCAAATCACAACGCAATATTATTAAGAAAATAAACAAATATTTTACTTGTTTGAAATTCATAACATAAATATATTTCGGAGTTATACTCCATCCTCAGCATATTGTTTTCTTTCTTTTTCTTTTCTTCTTTCTTGCCATGTTGTAAAGTTGGAGAAAGAAAAGTCTGTTTATAAAAAGCCGTGCGTTGTATTTTGAAATGTTGGAACATGGCGTTGGCTACACAAGATTAATGTCAAGAGTGTGAGTTCCATTATAGAAGCGTTGATTTAATTTGAATAAAATAAAATATGCATCAATTGAGTTTGAAAGCCAAATCACAATGTAATATTAGGAAAATAAAGAAATATTTTACTTGTTTGAAATTTATAACATAAATATATTTCAGAGTCTTTTCTTTCTCTAACTTTACAACATGGCAAGAAAGAAGAAAAAAATGTACAAAATACTGAGGATGGAGTTTGACTTCGAAATATATTTAAATTATAAATATCAAACAAGTCAAATATTTGTTTATTTTCCTAATATTATGCTGTGATTTGGCTTTCAAGCGCACTTGATGCGTATTTTATTTTAATGAAATTAAAATGTTCCTATATGAACTCTCATTCTTGACGTTATTCTCGCGTTGCCTATGCACAATTCAAACATTTCAAAATATAACCGCCAGATACAACGTGTGGCTCCTTACAGACTTCTTTCTCCAACTTTACAACATGGCAAGGAAGAAGAAAAGGAAAAAATAGAAACTAAACAACATACTGAAGATGGAGTATACCGCTGAAATATCTTTGTTATAAATTTCAAACAAGTAAAATATTTGTTTATTTTCCTCATATTACGTTGTGATTTGGCTTTCAAGCGCACTTGATGCGTATTTTATTTCATTCAAATGAAAACGTTTCTATACAAACTCTCGTTCTTGATGTTATTCTCGCGTTGCCTATTTTATTTATTCTTTTTCTTGCATATTTTTTTATTCATTTTTATCTTTTTCTCCATTTCCTCCTTATATTCCTCTTCCTATTTCTACTTTTTGATATTTCTTTTCATGGTCTTTATTAGTATTTCATTCTAATGTAAATGTTCTTAAGTCAGTTTTATTTTTATCCTTATATTTGTACAATGCCGGATTTTCTCCTCTTCTGATGAGAAGCATTCAACTTCAAAACTTAAGGGCCTAAGGAGGTTATTTTCTATTCTTTTCCTCACTCTCGTCCTTATTGAGCTGATAATATAATAAAGTTCTCCGTAACTTTATTCCTTGTCTTTTTATTTTATGAATTACTCCTCTTAAATGGGAAGAGCTTTTTCTATCTTGTTAGGTTTGCTTTATTAATAAAGTACACAAGTTTTTTGTAAAACTTACACAAAATTTGTGACCAATAGTTTCGATGAAAAAAATATTTAGTATTAGGAATAATAAATCGCATCTAACAGTGGATAGAAAATACAAACAAAATTGCATTTTCTTTACAAAAATCACTTTATACTTCAAATACACTAAAAATGTATGATTAAAATAATTAGGAATAATAAATTAATGGGGTAGAAAACGCCTCTAAAATTATTGGGTTAGAACATTTTTCTAAAATTAATGGGGGTAGAAAATGACTTTAAAATTAATGGGTTAGAAAATGTTTCTAAATTTAATGGGATAGAAAACGCCTCTAAAATTAATGGGGCAGAAAATGTCTCTAAATTTCATGAGTAGAAAATGCCTCTAAAATTAATGGGATAGAGAATGCCTCTAAAATTAATAGGGTAGAAAATGCCTCTAAAATTAATGGGGCAGAGAATGCCTCTCAACTTAATGGGGCAGAAAATGCCTTTAAAATTTATAGGATGGAGAATGCCTCTAAAATGTATGGGATAGAGAATGCCTCTAAAATTAATTGTGTAGAAAATACCTCTAAATTTAAAGAGCTAGAAAATACCCCAATACTAATGGGGTAGAAAATGCCTCTAAATTAATGGCAAAAAAATGCATCTAAAATTAATGTGGTAAAGAATGCCTTAAAAATTAATGGGGTAGAAAATGCCTCTAAAATTAATAGAGTAGAAAATGTTTCTAAAATTAATGGGGTAGAAAATGCCTCTAAAAATAACAAAATTGCATTTTTTTACAAATTATACTTCAAATACGCAAAAATGTAGGATTAAAATTTGTTTCCACTTTATGTGCTAGCAAGTCTACACAAACTATCAATCACAGAACTCCATCAGATGCAAATGATGTAATTTGTAAATATAAAAATAAACACAAAATCTACAATAATTTAATTATCAAAGTAAATAATCCATACAAATTTTTAATGAAAATTATTTTTCTGGTGTGCATTGTTTAAACAAAAATATTACAAAACATAAAACAATATTTCAAAGTAATGACTTTTAAGATCATTGATGAACATTTAAAAATTTCATAAAAAAAAGGAACTTTTTAAATTTATGATTATTCTTTGTCATTTTTGTTTCATTTCTATTTAATTGAAATTCTCAGAAATGAAAGACCTAACCCTTAATTTCTATGATACTTTTTTGCGTGTTTTTTAGACATGAATTCTGTATAAAAACTGAAGAACATTCATTTTTTCTCATTTATTGACCAGTTATATCTTTCCTTTGGTGTTATTGGATTGCAGGACAATAATTTATCTAGTCTGGTGGAGTATCCAGCTTAGTGTTGTTATTATAGGCAACATCACTTAGAGAAAGTGCACTAATCTTCATATTGTCATGTGTTGAAACTGCATGCAAAGATGGTCATTAGCCAAAACGCACAGAGTGATGGGATGAAGCTCACTAATTATAATATCTTTCTTGCGGTCACTTGGTCTTCTGGATTCCCAGACAAGAATTTATGATAACTGATATCATCGGAAGTCAAGTAATTGACTCCCACAGCTATTGGGTCTAAACACCCGCTAGGGAATAAGTCACTATATATACAAGCAGGCAAGCACAAGCCAATCAGTCCAAAAAAAGCAACAGCAGACGAGGAAATCAAGTCACTGCTGAATCCGCCCACTCCTGCTTCCCCCTTGGAAGCATGCTTACAGGGCAAACAATAAAATAATAATTTTATATTTTTCTAACAAACGAATTGTGGGCAGATTTGTTTTCTTGACTGACAAGAAACTACCAGCGTTCAACCCAGCTACATCACAATAGAAGCCACTGTGTAGGGATCTGTCACTTTCTTGTTTCATTTTAATCCAATCGAAATTCCCAGAAATCAAGGGGCTCCTTCTTGTAGCTAACACTTGGCCTCTCTCTCTATATATAAATATATAGATAGATATTCATGTGTTCCTTTAAATTCTTTTATCTCTCAAATGTTGCATCTGTAAAAAAAGCAAACAACATTAATTTTCTGCTCACTAATTGATCATTAGTGATATTATAATATCTTTCTTGCGGTCACTTGGTCTTCTGGATTCCCAGACAAGAATTTATTTAGTCTGGTGGAGTATGCAGCTTAGTGTTGTTTCTTGTGGTCATTTGATATACGACATAATCACGTTTGATACATCAGTTCCCATCAGATTACCGAAGTTAAGCAACAATGAGTCTGGTCATTACTAAATGGGTGACCACTTGGGATTTCCAGGTGTTATATGTGCTCTCCGCTTATCTCTGCATTGTTTCCAATCATCCTGAACTCCAGCAGTGCCGATTCAGGAGAGGTGTGGTTAGGGATTGCGCAATCCTTGGCACACAATTACATGCACAGCTGCCCCTACATGTGACCGCAGCTGAGATTGATCTCATCACACGAGTTTGTAGTGTACCTATTTACTATGCCTCCCCACGGGACAGAGTTAGACACCAGGGTCATTTTTTAACGTGGAGAAAAGGTACAAAAATAAAAATTGTCTCAGTCGTGAAGGATTTCTCCTCCACCGAAAGAGAACAAGAAATGGAAGTGCAGCATCTGAAGAACAGATACTACACTTTGATCTTGAACCAAAAGGCCAAGATAGTGTAATTCAAATCTTGTCCGTAGCCGAATACTTGATGCTTCGCCAGGGCTATCAAGGGTATTTTTTATCATGACGCCATCACTAGATGGGTTGCCAACCACGGCTTAAAAGAGGCCCATCTACCATCAAGAGAAGGATAGACCATGCCAGTTTCCCAACCTGGTATTTTACCTTGCGGTACATACAGCGCCTCATCTTCCCAAATGGTCATCCATCTAGTACTGGCCAGGCTTGACGTTGCTTAACTTTGGTCTGGTGTGTCAACATGATTGTGCAGGGTGTATCCTTTGTCTTTTGAGACTGAACGGAAGCATCGGTCACTTGGTCTTCTGGATTTCAGGACAAGAATTTAGTTTGGTAGAGCATGCAGCTTAGTATTGTTACTATAGGCAACATCATTGTGTTGTTATATTTGGGTTTTGAATACTATGATATTTTGAATATGTAGCCAGGGTTTACTTGAAGGGAAACGTACTTCTATGTCAGGTTTAAGTTGTCAAAATTGAAAGAGTTGACCTTTGCAGACTCTACCAAACTCCTCCACCAATTTCTGGTCTAAACACTTGAAATTTTAGATGTAGGTTACCTGGATATGAGTCAACCCTTTTAATATATATGTGTGCACATAAAGGTATGAACAGTACATAGGGCCCGAGCAAAGCTGAACTGAACTGCTAGTATATCTATAAAAGTGAAATTGTGTGTCTGTGTGTGTACATTTCCTTACCAAACTACTCTGTCAATTTTCAGTCTACAGACTCGAGATTTGACAGTTTAAGATAGTGTCTTTTTTTTAATTTAGTTCAATTAGTTTTAAGAGATCAAGAGGTTCCCTTTTAACACTTGATTTCATAATGATTTGAATTCATGTTCCTTTAATAGTTGCTATCTGCATTTCCCTACAACTTGCTCTGCATATTTCTTTTTTTTCATTAGTTCACAGTGTTTACTTTTTTTCAGAGACCATGTTGTCTTTCAATCATTTGTGAGATCCTGATCTTTTGTTATATTTTTTGTTCATTTGTTTATTAAAGCCACAATCATTTGGAACAGGTATCATCAATAATGAGTGCGGTTCTTTTGGGATTGTTATATACTTTGATGGCTTGGTGTTCTTATGCGTGTTTTTAAGTTTTTTTTTTCCAAAAATATTGTTTCTCATGTGCGTGTCTTTTCACATTTGAATTACTCCTAACCACAGTATTACTTAAGATTTTCTTCCATTTTGTTTCATTTTAATTCAAAATTCTCAAAAATCAAGGGCGCCCCTTCCTAGGAGGAGGTAATACTTGATCTCTACATGAAATACATAGATATTCAAATATTCTATTAAAGTTCTCCTTTACATCTCAAATACTGAGTTAATAAAAAAGTTGAGAACATAATTTTCCTCTCTCTCCAATTGACTATTTAAATATGTTATACTTTTCTTTTAGTCTCCTGGTCTTGAGATATTCAAATATTACATTAAAGTTCTCTTTTACCTCTCAAATGTTGAGTTAATAAAAAAAGTTAAAAATATTAATTTTCTGCTCTTTAGTTTATCAGTTAAATATGTAAAAAAAAAAAAAAAGTTAGGAATATTTATTTCTCTCTCCCTAATCGACCATCTAAATATGTTATAGTATATCTTTTTTTTTTTTTTTTTTTTTTTTTTTTTTTTTTACACAGTGATCACCACTTATCAAGGCCCGGAAGCCACTCAGGGATAAGGGTTATTGCAAGTACATTTCTTGTTGTCTCTTGTTTTTATTGTACCTATTTACTATGCCTCCCCACGGGACAGAGTTAGACACCAGGGTCGTTTTTTAACGTGGAGAAAAGGTACAAAAATAAAAATTGTCTCAGTCGTGAAGGATTTCTCCTCCACCGAAAGAGAACAAGAAAATGAAGTGCAGCATCTGAAGAACAGATACTACACTTTGATCTTGTCCAAAAGGTTGTATTCCAGGATGAGAGTTCATCTGGTCTGGTGGAATATCTAGATTAATGTTGTTAATATAGGAAACAATTACTTAGAGAAGATGCACCAATCAAAATTCAAGGGTCACCTTCCTGAGGTTAACACATGAAATACATCGATATCCAAATATTCCATTAAAGTTATTCTTTACCTCTCAAAGGTTGAGTTAATAAAGAAGTTAAAAATATTAATTTTCTGTTCTTTAATTGGTCAGTTCAATATTTTATAGTACATCTTTATTTGGTTTTACTGGATTCCAGGACAAAAATTCATCTAGTCTGGTGAAGTATCCAACTTCGTGCTATTACTTGAGGTAGCATTACTCATCGAAACCAATGTGGTTTGGCCGTACCAAGGAGATCTTATTTAGGTTGCAAATATGATGCAATTTTGAATATTTAGTCGGGGTTTATTTATTGGGAAGAGTATCCTCATGTCAGAATTTTCTGACCAACTCCTGTACAGAGAAACCTTAGCCACTCGAAGATTTTGTCTAGTAGGCATTTAAGTTCTCTCCCTATTTCTTATATTTATGTACCTATTTACTATGCCTCCCCACGGGACAGAGTTAGACACCAGGGTCGTTTTTTAATGTAGAGAAAAGGTACATAAAATAAAAAATTGTCTCAGTCGTGAAGGACTGATCCTCCACCGAAAGAGAACAAGAAATGGAAGTGCAGCATCTGAAGGACAGATACTACACTTTGAGATATTAAATCTTTTATTCATGTTAAAAAATACAGTCAAAATCAACGATGAACAAAAAACTTAGGCACATGGCCAAACTTTGATCTTGACCGAAAGGCCAAGATAAATAAAAAATATTTGTTATTAAACATTATTTTATAAATACTGTCAGATTAACACGATTGTTCTACTTCTATGAATAAAAGTATCTAGCTTAGTGCTATTGCTATAGGCAACATTACCAAAACCAAGGGCCCATTTCTTGAGGTTAACATTTGATCTCTATATGAAATACATATTCGAATATTCCATTAAAGTTCTTCTTTACCTCTCAAATGTTGAGTTAGTAAAGAAGTTGTGAATATTAATTTTTCTCTTCCGCAATTGACCATTTCAATATGTTATAGTATATCTTTCTTGTGGTCTTTTGGTCTTACTAGATTGCATGACAGACCGAGAGGATCTTATTTCGGGTTTAGTTGTAAAGGGAAGTAACCTCACGTGAAATTGTTGTGATTTGACACGTGGGTACTTGTACAGTTTAATCAAGACATTAAAAAATTAAAATATAAAAAAAAGGTTATATTGTACGTATCTGATATGGAACAAAGTTCTCTGAAAAAAAAATTTCACTTAATTTGATCAAGCAGTATTTTTGCTTACAGCGAAAAAACAATTTGTTATGATACCGAGCAAAAAGTTTGATTTTTAGGAAGAAAAGCTAGTAATAAAGATGGGGAGGGAGTGTCGGTGCTTTAACTGGAGTTATCTCCCCGTGGCGTGTTAAAAATTTCCATAATGGCCGACTTCAATGCGCTCTCATAAAATGTGTTTTTTCCACTGTAAAAAAAAAAATTTACTTGATCAAATTAAATGAAATTTTTTTCCAGAGATCTTCAATCCAAAACAGATACGTATAATATAACCTTTTTTTTTTATATTTTCATTTTTTAATGTCTTGATTAAACTGGTCAAGTACCCTTGACGTTGTTTTGTAGCCATTCAAACAGATTTTTATTCTGGCCCCCAAAATCAGCAGAGATCAAACTATTCCTGTTATGACCTGGTCTGTATTGATTTTGTAGTGGGAGTTTAGTTCTGTGCAGTTCTAGGAGAGGGGATCCTTGCCTTCTCTCCTTGAGAAAGGACTTTAGTTTATTGCTAATCACCTGAGGTACCCTCACTGGAGAATGTTGATGAGGGTACCCAGGAATTTTTTTGCAGGTCAGAGTCCCCCCCTCATTGGGAGCACTGACTTCTCAATCCCCCCTTTCCGATCCTTGTGTCGCAGTTGTTGCAATGGGAGAAAACTAAGTACCTTCAAGTCGCATTTCTGGTATGTATTTTCAGATGTTTTTTTAACGATGAGTGTACAACTGCAGAATGTCTGTACAAAAAGAAGTCTGGAAACTTATTGAACGCACCTTTCAACTTGTGTTTCTGGCATGTATTTGCATGTTGTTTCTTTAATGAGTTTTTGTGACTGTATCGAGTTCACATCCATCTCCTCCACTGCGTATCTCCTGGATGGCATTAGTAGGGTGTATTCCAGTTCCTGCTGTAGCTGTTCATTTGAACCTGAAATCATAAGTCATCTCATAAGATGTATAGCAATAACATACTAAATATTCAAGAGTCTACAATAATTTTAAATGTCTGTACAAAATAGTCCGGAAACTTATTTAAGGCACCTCATATTAGCCTTCTTATAAATTAAACATCTACCCTTAATTCTTCATCATTGATCCAGACAATATACTCGAGATGCTGGAGGCATCAGAAGTCAAATCCGATCTTTCATCCCCTCATCTTTACTTCTATGTCATGGGGTGAGATTTAGACAATACAAAACTACCTCACCCACCTATGACCTACAACCCCAGACTGAAATTTTTTTAGGATCCTTTTGTGAGCAATGTTCAATGTATACATCAAGGATCAACTCATCAGGGGAATAACAACACAAAATGCCCACGTAATTCCTGCTGTAGCTGTTATTTGAACCTGAAAACATAAAAATTAGTCAGTCATCTCATAAGATGTATACCAATAACATACTTAATTTTCAAGAGTCTACGACAATTTTAAATGCATGTACAAAAAAGTTTGGAGACTTATTGAAGGCACTTCGTAACTCAACTCTTGTTGGCCCACAAATTTGTAAAGACAACATTTTTTCTAAGTTTAAAACAGAATTTTATTGCATATCGTTCTTCTAAAGTGTCCTTATGACCAGATCGCATCTTGGAAATTCACCAGCTGTGACAATCAGGCTTTAGTAGGGTGTATTCCAATTCCTACTGTAGCTGTTCATTTGAACCTGAAATCATAAAAATGTGTCAGTCATCACATGAGATGTATAGCAATATAAAAGATACTGAATTTTCAAGAGTCTACAACAATTTTAAATACATGTGTACAAAAAAAGTCTGGAAATTTATTGAAAGTATCTCATATATATCTTCAAGTTGCATTTCTGGTATGTATTTGCATATGTTTTTTTAATGACGAGTTTTGCGTGAATGCAGAGCTGCACACCTTACATGCATACGGCTTTTCTCCAGTGTGTATGCGCATGTGGATGTTCAAGGACGAATTTAATGTGAAAGCCGACCCGCAGACTTGACAGATGAAAGGCTTTTCACCACTGTGTTTTTTCATGTGGTATTTCAACGTTGAGTTCATCGAGAACGCAGCTGAGCACAAGTTGCACGCATATGGTTTTTCACCACTGTGGATCCGAGCGTGGTTTTTCAATGACGAATTGTGCCCGAACGTTGCATTGCAATCTTTGCACGTGAACGGTTTCTCTTTCGTATGCGTCTTCATATGCGTTTTGAGATTTGCATTCTGTGAAAATTCTGAACCGCAGACGGTGCATGAATATGGTTTTTCTCCAGTGTGAGTTCTGATATGCGTTCGGAGGTCAGAGTTCATTGCAAATGCAAAACCGCACACCTCACAGATGAATGGCTTCTCGCCTCGGTGCTTCTGCACATGGTATTTCAGACTCGACTTTAACGGGAATGCTGCGTTACACAGCTTACACGCATAAGGTTTTTCTCCTGTGTGTTTACGCATGTGATTTTTAAGTGTGCTGTTCATTGAGAAAGACGCGTTACACACCGTGCACAAATATGGACGATCGCCAGAGTGTACCCGCAGGTGCTTTTGCAACGTTGCCTTACGTAAGAACGCAGCATCGCAAATCTTACACGCATATGGTTTGACGCCACTGTGTTTTAGCATATGTGTTTTCAGACCGCAGTTCATCGTGAACGCAGCACCACAAATGTGACAAGAGTGCGGTTTTTGGCCAGAATGCTTTTGCATGTGGTATTGTAGGCTAGAATTCATTGTGAATGTGGCACCACACAATTTACACGAATAGGGCCTCTCGCCCGTGTGTGTTCTTGTATGATTTTTTAGTGTACCGTTTTGCGAGAAAGCGGCACCACAGATTTTGCAGGAATATGGTTTTTCCCCCGTGTGGATGCGTGTGTGCACTTTTAAATTATTTTTGTGAGCGAATTCGGATCCACAAACGTTGCAAATATATGACGTCTCTCCCGCGTGTGATTGCATGTTTTGATTCAAATATAAAGCCGAGCAAATGTAGATTCACAAGCTTTGTGTCTAGGATGAATTTGTGCGCATAGTGTTAAAGATGATGTTTGGACATTCATTCTCTTTGCACAAACAAATGTTCCTTTAGTAGAACTTTGCATATTTTTTTATACAACACTCGGGATGAAATATTTTTGTGAAAACTCGCATCCATTTCTCAATGATGTATTTGTACATTTTGTTTTTTTACAGTGTAAAAATGTGATTTGCAAATCGTCAAACAACTTTCAATAATCCTTTGGCTTTTTTATGGTTTCACATCCTTCTCAGTGATAGATCTGAACTTTCTGATAATCATTATATGAAAATTAAGCTCCACAAATATTACAAATATATGATTAATGTGATTGCATTCTCAGCAACTACTGCCATCCATAGTTGTTATCTCACCACGTTTTTGGAATATTGGAGATAAGTATTATTTCCAATAATAAATTCCAATTATATATAGAACTTTGCAAATTTTGTTCAACTAAGAATGTTCAGAAAATGGTAATCAGTCATGCGGCGGATACTATGTGTCTTCAGCAGAACTCTGTTTTTATCATAATTTCAACCTGTAAATAAATTAAAGAAATAATATTAACACAAGATGATTTAACAAGTAAAAGAATGTTTGAAGAGTCGGTGAAGGGAATATGAACATTATATTCTCCAGGGTTACAATAAACATATTTCTACTATTATAGAAGGTTACAATAAAGCATATCCATCTATACATTTTAAACAGTATACATAGTATAGGGAGATGTGTACAGAACAGGAGACTCCAATGGTATGGTCGCATTAAAAAACATGTATGAAAATTCTGTAGTCAATAGATGTAGAATACTTGAGGGGAAAATCAAGGAAAACAAAATACAGTGCAACTTTGATGTAGCAGCTACTATTGGAGACATAATTTGCAGGGATACTATGTAGGGTGTTGAGCAGCAAGATGTCTGTTTACATTACACTTCAACTTCTGCATGTCAGTCAGTCAGAAAAGCAGGGACTCGGAAGGGAATTCTAAAATTTAGTAGTTCTAGAGGAGAAAATATTAGAGTAGAAGGTTTTCTGACATTTGGGGATCTCTGCTGTGTAGGGGTGGGATCTTACAGTTTATCGAGTTTGTCAGGGATATTTACATTGAGGGAGTATAAGGGCTTGTAGTTTATCAGAGCACTTATCATTAAAATATTTGTAGCCTTCTTCATCCATCTCTCTCCTTCCACTCATTTCACTTAGTGCCTCCCTATTTCTTTCTTTTTTATACCTGACTTGCACATTATTTGGCATTTCTGCAGTTTATCACCAACTCAGACATTTATTTCAAAGTTTGGAAAATCAACGCTACACAATCTTTCCCGTTTCTACATTTGATTTTATGATGGACGAAAAAGCTCATCAGTTTTATTAAAATCTTGACAATTTTCAAAATCTATTCATCAATTTTCTGTATTGAATATCAATGTCATGTAATTATATAAGCGATACATATTTCCATATACGTTGTTGACAAACCGGTTCTCGTTAGATCACTGAAGTTAAGCAACATTAAGCCTGGTCAGTACCAGATGGTTGATCATGTGGGAGTACTAAGCACCATATGTAAATTTTTATTTTCTTGGTTAAAAATAAATAACTTGATCAATTTGTGATTTTTGGAATACGACATCTTTGTTCCATGACAAGTATGTAGATCATAAATGATTTTCTGTATTTTTTGTAATGTGAAATTCCAA
>NC_136526.1:66150894-66250894 GCF_053919585.1 Euprymna scolopes
TCGTAGGAGGTCATGTTGGTGATATTCTCAATGTAGTTCAGCGGGTTCAGGTCAGGGAAGGAGGGAGACCAGTGAGAGAAGGGTACAAATCTTAGCACTCCTTCTGAAACCAAACCTGAGTCTCTTTGGACTTGTGGGCCAGCACCGAGTCCTGCTGTCACACCCAGGGTCTGCCAGCGGCCACCTGATTGCTCCAGAGTATCACCACACTCTTCAGCACATCCAAGTACACTTTGGTGTTGACTTTCAAACCAACTTTGAAGATGTGAAATGGCATGATGTGCCCTTCACTTGAAACCACACCAAAGACCATTACTGTGGTTGTCCGATGTGTTGAACTGTGCTCTCAAGTGTTGAACCATCCTGATTTACATTTTGAGGGTGCTGGCAATGGTCTTGTTGTTGTCATAACTTGGATCAGTAAAGAGCATGAGTTGTACAGCGGCACATCTCCAAACTCGCCCGTTGAACATTGTGTCACTTTCAGACATGATAGACGGCTCCTATCACTCATGATATTTGTACACAACTGGCCAACTAGGAGATGGTCTGCAACAAAAAAGAAAACCGGTTTTCATCGAACAGAATTACAATCATCTTGTCTTTTCTAAGGTGACAACCTTATCATTCTACCCTGTATATATATATATATATATATATATATATATATACACACACACACATATATATATATATATAATCAAGAACGTTTCAGAGTAAAAATCAAAATATTATTACATAGTATAATAAAACTAGACGTTTTAATGCTTTTTCTGTCTTTTGATTTGGACTCGAAAATTTAATTGATTTGATATTTAAAAAACATCAGCATAAAACCATTTTTATCAGCTATACATACACACACACACACATATATCAACTGCCGACTATTAATGCGATGGTTGTAGGTTCAATCCTTGGCTAGAGAAAGGTGCTAGTTTAGCCTCACTGATGAGTTGTGATACAACGAAACTACTGTATGTGGATGACCACATCATATACATATATATATATATATATATATATATATATATATATATACGTATAAGAACGTATAACATGGATTTTACCAAGCAAGCTGGATGTAAAAAACATTCATATCCTTTTTCTACAAATCCTCCTGATACAGGACTTCTGATAAATGCATTATTTTCACTTTGACTTTCCATGTCTCACTGACTTTAGCAAATAGGGTGCATACCTTTATAACTATTTGCTAATATTTTCTCTCCTCTGATGAGATGGTAGACATCGAAACCCTATAGGTTAAGGAGATTAATTTTCTAAAGCATTCTTTGTCTTGCTTAGAATAATAAAAATTCTTTGATATGAAACTCAACCACTTCATTTCATTTCAATGAGAGTTTTTTAAATTCATTGAATTACAATTTAATATATATATATATATATATATATATATATATACACATATATAGTCATCCACTAGGTCACTAGGTGTGTCAGAAAGTTCCTGAATAATATTGAATAATTCAACCCCCGTCTTTCCAAGCTTATAACTACTCAAAAAATGTAATTCGAACCCTAATTTCTTTTTTCAATGAAGGAGCAAGGACCAAGGTTATATTTAAAAAAAAAAAAAAACGTGATTTAAAAAAAAAAGGTTTTAAACTTCGGACTTTACAGGTAAATTTCTAAAAAACTATTCTTTTTTTTGCTTTAAATTTGAATATATTATTTATTGATCTTTTATCTTCAATTTGTGATACATAAAACTTTGGTGAGTAAATTAATTATTTACTTTTTAATAGACACTTCAAAATGGGGGGCATGAATTAATTCGACCCTCTGTCTTTCCAAGCTTGTAACTACTCGAAAAATGTAATTCAACCCCTAATATTTTTTTTTTCAATGAAGGAGCAAGGATCAAGGTTTCATTTTAAAAAAATACAAACAACGTGATTTTTTTAAAAAAAGGTTTTAAACTTCGGACTTCACAGGTAAATTTCCAAAAAACTCTTCTTTTTTTTTTTTTAAATTAGAATATATTATTTATTGATCTTTTATCTTCAATTTGTCATATATAAAACTTTGGTACATAAATAAATTATTTACTTTTTAATAGACATTTCAAAATGGGGGGGTGAATTAAAAAAAAAAACGTTTGTCTAAAATATTATACTTAGTTTATTGGAAAGAGCATAAAATTTCACAATGACCCTGAAAATATCGTAAAAATAGAATCAATAGAAAAATTTTGATAGATTTTTAAAGTTTAAAAATTGAAAAATACTGAACTCGTAAAATTCAATTAATTTCATTGCTGTTATTTAAAAATAAAAAAAATATTTCTATTACTTTTTATACAACTTTAATAGTTTATTTTGGATTTACCCATAAAGAAAATAAACAACCCACTTTTAAAAGAGAAATTACGAGTTTTTTATATTCTATTAGCAGTTTCATGTTAGGGGTGTCAAAAATTCTTACAAAAATTCTGATACACCTAGTCATCCACATACAGTACTGTTTCGCTGTTTCACAGCTCATCATTGCGGCTAGACAGGCAACTGCCTCATAATTATATTTCTGTAGAAACATATTTTCTTATATATACCAATCCTTAAGAAGCTCAATGTAATTACAGAGAATAAATGACAAAAAGTTATACTCCAAAATTCATGATGTTGACCATCTTATAATTTATTCCTTTAATTCAGTTGACTTATACAATTCTTGACAGTACCTGTTTCTTCTAATAAGTTACAGGCATAATAGATTCACTGATTGATATAATAATTAAGTAACTGATTTTGCGCTACGAAACAGATACTGTCAAGAATTGTATAAGTCAACTGAATTAAAGGAATAATAACTTTTCTACCTAACTGGATATGTTTTTAGTGTTTTTATTTTATATAACATGTTTATTCAGCTCAAAAAACATACAGTTTTTACCGATGTATTGGAAAATTTAAAATGGCGCCCGACTCTCTCTTTGACGCGGTAAGTTTGAGAAAAAGAGTTAAAAATAGAAAAAATATTCACAATACTGTTAAAAACCCACTGAATATATGTCGGTCTATGTCACAGTAACATATAGTGAGCAAGTTTCTAACAGTATTTTGTCTAGTTTTTTATTTATAACTCCTTTTTCCAAACTTACCGTCTCGAAGAGAGAGTCGGGCGCCATTTTAAATTTTCCAATAAATCGGTAAACACTGTATGTTTTTCGAGATGAATAAAGATGTTACATTAAATAAAAACACTAGAAAATTATCCAGTTAGGTGGAAAAATAACTTATCTTGCCTTTGAGAACATTTATTTGGATACTTGTCCAGTTTAATCAAGACATTAAAAAGTGAAAATATCGAAAAGTTATATTGTACGTATCTGCTTTAGACTGAAGATCTCCGAAAAAAAAATTCACTTAATTTGATCGAGTAGTTTCTTTTTTTTTTTGTTTGTTTTTTGGTTTTTTTTACAGCAGAAAAACACGTTTTTATGAGAGCGCGTTGAAGGCAGTCATCCTGGATTTGTTTTAAATTTTTGTTTGAATTTTAGAAACGCCAAGGGGAGATAACTCCAGTTAAAGCGCCGACACTCCCTCCCCATCTTTAATACTAGCTTTTCTTCCTAAAAATCGAACCTTTTGCTCGGTATCATAACAAATTGTTTTTTCGGTGTAAAAAAATAAAAACTACTTGATGAAATTAAGTTAAAATTTTTTTTTCGGAAAACTTCGTTCCATAACAGATACGTACAATTTAAATTTTTTTCGATATTTTCATTTTTTAATGTCTTGATTAAACTGTACAAGTACCTTTATTTGTTATATATTTGTTTTTTGACAACTTTTTCGAATCGATGTGTAAAGTAATACAAACCCGTATTAAGTTTCGAAATTAAATAATTTTGTTTTTGTGAAAATAATTACTGGCGTCGAAGGTTGAAAATATGTACGAAACTAAATGAAATGGTCTTTCAAACGATTCGATGGTTGATAAAAATAAAAAAAATAAATAAAATATAAAACGTTCGTTACGAATTGCTTTTGTAAATCGTAAACAAATTAAATAATACTCACTTTTTGTACAATATGATTTGAAATAATTTCACTGACAGAAATGGGGTTTCTAATTTAGAGGCGAGAGTGTTTTGTTTCGGGGAGAAGAGAAAATCAAAATGGCGTTATGGAAATCAGGTTCGCAGTAAATTAAAGAATCGGAAAAAATAAAACGAACGATGATGCTATCTCTTACGATTCAAAGTATTTTTATTTTGTCTTTCTTAGTGTTGTATAGCTTTATTAGTACAAAAATATTTTAGTGTTTATTTAAAATTACACTTATTTAAAAAAAAAATACAGAATTTTTTATGATGTACGTACTACTCGACTCGTCACCGAACGAAAATATCATATTCCAATAATCACGTAAATTGATCCAGTAGTTTTTTTGTTTTTGTTTTTTCTCTAGTGCAGCAGCTTAGATAAGTAGGTTCCGCAGACGAGCCTCGTTCTGAAAAAATCTGAACAGTTAGATAGGGAGGCAACAGGCCCCCCGCCCTCTGTGGCACGGGCGACAAGATCAAAGTGTAGTAGTATCTGTTCCGACAGATGCTGCAAGCTATGACTAGCAAAGATCATATGTGGGGGTAACCCCACATATCTGACCTTGGTCACTGAAGGGGCAACCCTTCATACCAACAGTTACTAATCCAGCTCCCATTTCCCACCTCTCGGGAGCTGGTTCCCCCTTTCCCTCCCCCTCCCCCTATCTCCACATTAAAAAACGGCCTTGTGCCTAATTTGCTCAGTGGGGAAGCAAATAAATCCCAACAGTTAGATAGGGAGGCAAGTAAATAGGAAGTAATATGGCAGCTGAAAACGTTTTTCGACCCCAATAAAAGCATTACAATACATTAATAAAAAATTTACTCCTTGGCCTTTTGGTCAAGATCAAGGTGTAGTATCTGTTCTTCAGATGCTGCACTTCTATTTCTTGTTCTCTTTCGGTGGAGGAGAGGTCCTTCACGACTGAGACAATTTTTATTTTTGTACCTTTTCTCCACGTTAAAAAACGACCCTGGTGTCTAACTCTGTCCCGTGGGGAGGCATAGTAAATAGGTACAATACATTTAAACTCTGAAGAATTTCCGCCATGCACATTTGTTGTTCTAAGGTAACTAGCCACTACTTGTGTTTCAAAGTTTTTTTGTTTTTTTTAAGGCGCTTTAAACTAGTAAAAACATTAAAGCTTTTTTCGTTTGTTGTCTTTTTTTTTTGGAAGTTGGAGGCGCCCTTATTATCCGAAAGAGTCAGCTATGTCAACACTTTGCAATATTTTTCAAAATATCATATTCCAATAATTATGTAAATTGATCAAGTAGGTTTGTTTTGTTTTGTTTTTAATTAAGAAAAGCAAAGGTTCACGTCAACTTTCCGCACCCTCCCCTACATTTTTTTTTTCTTTTCTTCTTTTTTCAACTATTTCTGCAGATTATTATCGATTGGGCAATAAGCTAACAGATCATTTAAATTTAAAAAAAAAAATTAATGAAAAAATATCATTATTTAAAGCATTTGGAAGGAGTTTTCAATTTCACATGCAACGTTCCAGTAAATCGATCCCCCATTTCTTGAACTTGAATTTACGATAGCCTCGTTTTCACCTTGGGTCCTTCGACTCCTTCAGCCCCTGCCCCGCCATTATTATTATTATTAAGATTTTTTTGCTTTGGGAAAAGTTCGGTCCCCCAACCCCGTCATTATTTTTTATTAATTTATTTATTTACATCTTTTTGGGGGATTATCTAGATTCCAAATAAGATAACATAAATTTTGGAGCATTAAAGTATATAACACTGACTTTACCAATATGGTTTTTTCTTTTAAATAATAGGTGTCAGATACAAAGAAAATAGCAAGAATATTGATAGGCTTTGAAGCCTTCATCACATTGGGAACAACTTTAATAACTAAATAGATAGTCATAAGTTCTAAGATAGAAAGGGGCTTCCGTTTAATAGGAGCCACCTTTGCCTTAGCAAATAATAGGGAGTATTGTGTTCCTTGTTTTACATAAAAGAAAACCCCATTTGCAAGTTTAGATGCATCACAGAAGCATATAAACTCCGCCGGAGAGTCCTCCATCATCACAAGTCTGGGGAACTCAAAATCACATAACTTGTTTAACTCCTCAGCAGAAATAACCTTCTTAGTGACACACAATATGGTTTCCGTTCTGCTAGATCTACAGCAGATGTGCTTACAATTATATATACCATAGGATTAGCGAATCTCTCAACGGAGGCAACCTTTCTAGGGCAATTGCTCTTGACATATCAAAGGCCTTTGATAGGGTATGGCATAAAGGTTTACTTCACAGGATCTCCAGCTATGGTATAACTGGAAATGTCTTCTCAATTATCAAATCATTTCTCTCTGATAGGTTCATAAGAGTAGTAGCTGATGGGCAGAAATCAGAAGCTCACAGTATTAATGGTGGAGTCCCTCAGGGTTCTATCCTGGGCCGAACTCTCTTCCTGATTTACATTAATGATCTTCCAAATCACATTCTTACATCATTCATACACATTTATGCTGATGACGCTACCATCTATGGAAGCACATCTAAGATCGTAAACGACCAAGATCTCTCCGATTCTCTCTCCTCTGATCTTAAGCACGTGATACAATGGGGAAAGGAATGGCTGGTTACTTTTAATGCATCTAAAACTAAGCTTCTATTTTTACATCATCAACGCTCTGATCCCCACCTGGCATCAATTAAAATGAATGGCTCTCGTTTTGGGGAGGCCTCAAGTTTTGACAAGCTTCTGGGCTTGACCTTTACTCCTGATCTGAAATGGAACAAATACATCAAATCTGTTGCCAAAGCTGTTAGAAAAATGGTGGGATCCTTCTATCGATCCAGTAGATATCTCACTGTTGATGCAATTCTCTATCTATATAAGAGCCAAGTTCGTCCTAGGATGGAGTACTGTTGTCACATCTGGGCAAGAGCTGCTAGAAAGGACTTATCCTGCCTTGATAGAGTTCAAAATAGACTTCGTAACCTCATAGGAGATGTCCTTTTTTCTTCCCTGCAACCTCTTTCTCATAGAAGAAATGTAACGAGTTTGTCTTTGCTTTATCGTTATTTTCATGGCAAGTGCTCGACTGAGCTTCAATCTATGGTTCCCCCTCACCAAACTTTCACATGAAACACTCTTTCACAAGAAACACTCGTCTAGTTGAAAACACTATCAATAATTCCCCCCACTCTTTATCTGTGCCTAAACCTAAACGTAGATTCCATGAACAAAGCTTCTTTCTTAGAACTGCACGCCTGTGGAACTGTCTTCCGTTTTCCTGCTTTCCAGCTGACTACAATATGCTTGTCTTCAAGTCCAATGTAAACAAGTCCTTGGTAAGTCATTCCATATAAGTTAACAAATTTACTGAATTTCCAGTACTGACAATTACTATATTGTCCAATTGACTGCTGTACACTCTTTAACCCTTATCCTGAGCCTTGATAAGTGGTTATGCCTATGTAAAAAAAAACCCTCCTTAGCAAGGGTTTGCCAAGAAGCTATAAAATTTTCAAGAATCTCCTGATCCAGGCAGTTTAAAACAAATCAAAGGACTTTTTACAGGCAACTTATAAGGGACACCATTACTGTAGATAGTCCACCTGCAGAGGAAGACCTGGAAAACTACTGTAGGCCTCTATTTGAAACAGAAGGCAAATACAATCAAGAAGCCCAGTGAATTGAAGATATTATTAGGCTCACTGAAACCAAGCCTCAGATGCCAGAATCAGTTATAACTCCTAACATGGTAACAAGAAAACTGGCACAATTCTCCAACCACAAAGCACCTGACATCAACAATGTCCAAAACTTTTGCCTGAAACAATTGACTACACTCCATCACCACTACGGTGATTGCTTCAGAGGTGAAGAAGCAACACCATTCTGGCTCAGAGGAGGACACGAGCCTCATACCTAAGACCAAAGAGACACAACACCCAAATACAAGCCAATATGTTGTCTAACAACTACCTACAAGCTTCTCACTGGTCTGGTAGCTGACGATATATATGACCACCTATCTTCTGAGACCTACCTTGAAAAAGAGCAAACAGGGTGCAGAAGAAAATGCCTTGGTACCAAAGACCAGCTATTAATCAACAAGACCATTTTAGAAGACTGTAGGGAGAGGCAAAAGAACCTGAGCATGGCATAGATCGATTACCAGAAGGCATTTGACATGGTTACTTGAGTCATACAAGATCCACCTGGTAATTAGACAAAAACTGGCAGCTCTCCTTCAAATGTGGAAATCCACAATATCATCATTAAGTCACAATGTAGGAAAGACTATTATCCCTGAAGTAAAAATCAAGAGGGAAATATTCCAAGATTACAGCTTATCTCCCTTACTCTTCTGTATGGCAATAGACTCACTCAGCAAGCTCCTGAATAACAATCCGAGTGCCTATAATTTGAGTCAGGGATGCCATCGAGATCCAAGCAAGACAGTAAACTATCTGCTCTTCATGGATGATCTTAAGCTGTATGTCAGCTCTGACACGGATCTGTACCAGCTTCTGCAGGTAGTACACACATTCTCCAATGATATCGGAATGATGTTTGGCCGGAATAAATGTGCCAAGTGTACACTCAGAGCTGGGAAGAAGACCCACACAGAAAATATGCAGCTTAAGACATATGAAGACATCGACATCAAGGATCTAGAAGAGCATGCCTTATAAGTACGTTGGCATTGAGGAAAACGAGAACATACAACATGCCAAGATGAGGGAGAAGATTAGCAAAGAATATGTACGCCGTGTGAAGAAGATCTGCAAATACAGGTTACAAATAAAAAATAAAATTACTGCCATCAACCAGCTTGCCATGCCAGTAATAACGTACAGCTTTGGTATCATTGACTGGCCACAAAAATGCATCAACCAGCTAGATGTAAAGACATGGAAGCTACTAACACTTCATAAAATAATATATAGGAATCAGTGTCTACCAAGACCGTATTTGCCTAGGGGAGAAGGAGGACTAGGACTCTCAGAGATCAACCACCAACACAGGGCAACAAAAGTTAACACGGGCCAGTATCTGAGAAGCTCCCAGAATCACATCCTCTCAATGGTATATGAACATCAAGAGACAAGAGCCAGTAGAACAACATCAGTCACCCAGCTGGCCAAGCATTTTGGTCAAGGCTGTCTCACAGATCAGGCTGAAACACTAAATAAACCTGCCACAGAAATAGCAAGCAAGAGTCGGCAGAAATATACCGAGACCTTCCAAAACAGGAACCTTAAAGAATGGGACTAACATCAGCGTGCAAAGTATTTTCTGGGGGAACTCTCCCAGGAATACATAGACAAAGAAGGTTCCTTAGACTGGCTCAGGAGGGGAACCTTCCACTACGATCAGGAAAAGGTTATAATGGCTGCTCAAGACCAGGGATTGATGACCAATGCATTCAAGAAGATGGCAGGTTTCACTAATGACAACAAATGTAGATTCTGCCACACAGAATTGGAAGGTGTAAGTCATCTGGTATCAAGTTGCAAGGTTCGTTTGGGGGACGGCTACTACACAGCAAGGCGAGACACGATAGAGTATGTAAGTACCTCCACTGGACCATCTGTAAAAAATAAAACATAGAATGTAGCAGCAAATCCTGGGAACATCAACCTGAAAGAACAGCTGGAAATGCCATACATTACGACCATGTAATCCCTACAGCCATCTACCTTGAAAATGCTGCTGTGAAAATTGACATAGTTATATGGAATAAGTTAGAGAGAGAGTTGCAACCTTGGTTGAAGTGAATATCCCTAATGATAGAGGTCTGAACAGAGCCGAAAGGGAGAAACAGACCAAATACCAAGGTCTCATGTATGATATGAAAAGAAACTGGAATCTTAAGGAGATATCAATCATACCAGTTATTATATGTGCCACAGGGCTTATGAAGAAGAACCTGAAATCCTACCTAACTAATATTCCTGGTGAACCAAATGCAAAAGAGATCCAGACAATTGCACTTTTTTTTTTTTTTTACACAGTGATCACCACTTATCAAGGCCCGGAAGCCACTCAGGGATAAGGGTTATTGCAAGTACATTACGTTAGTGTGGAGATTTGCTGAAGTGTTTAATTAAGGGGGCGGTTCATTAGGAATTTGTTAACATTGGACTTGAAGACATCCAAGTTGTAGTCCGGAGGGAAGCAGGCAGACGGAACAGAGTTCCACAGGCGTGCAGTTCTAAGAAAGAAGCTTTGTTCATGGAATCCGCGTTTTGATTTAGGCACAGATATAGAGTGGGGGAAATTTTTCACAGTGGATTCGGCTAGACGGGTGTTTTTCGTGAAAGATTGGCGAGGGGGGACCAGAGATTGGAGTTCAGACGAGCACCTGCCATGGAAATAACGCTAAAACAAGGATAGACTCGCAACGTCTCTTCTGTGGGAGAGAGGTTGCAGGGTAGAGAAAAGGGCATCCCCCACTAAGCCACAAAGTCTATTTTGTACTCTGTCAAGGCAGGATAGGCTGTTTTTAGCAGCTTCTGCCCAGATATGGCAACAGTATTCCATCCTTGGACGTACTTGGCTTTTATAAGGGAACAACGAGAATACTAAAAAGAGCTCTCGGTTGGTTTCAATAAAAAGCAGGGCAATGTTAGCAGCTGGTTTGGTTGTCCCTTACTCGGCATTATACTCTTCAAAGGAAGAAAATGAAAAAAAATAAATAAATAAGAAAACACTAACGTAGTGTTTCCGAAGGTGGTGAAATGGGGCAAAGTAGTCTCAGGTTCCTAGGGTCAGGGTTCATACCATACAAACAGTAAATTTGCGACAGGTTTGATCATCAGATTTATTGTTAGCAACCTCGAATGCCTTTAAAAAAATAAATTAGAGTGGTTGGTGTTCTATTGTAGCATAAGGTAACATTTACCTTAAATAAACAATGCTTAATTCAATGATATCAGTAGTTAATAGAAATTAATTTTTCTTCGAGTTATATTGAATTTGTTAATATGGACTTTAAGGTTTGTTTTTTTTTTCGTAATGTTCCTGTAAAAATTATTATTTTTTTTTTTTGTTATTGTTACAATTTATGTTTTATTTTCATAAAAAAAAAGCAAAAATAATTTTTTTTTTTTTACTACAGAAAACCATAACTTTAGTAAAGGTATTTTTTTGTTTACAGATTATTGAAATTATGGGTTTATTATATTCCGTGATCATTATTTGAAAAATACAAAGATTTCATTAAAACTAGTTAATTTCCTGATTTTTGGTGAATTTGTAAGTAAAGGGAGAGGTCTAACTGTTTATACATTTTGAGCATCGACGTTCATTTTGCACGTCTATATGTGATGTTATCAAGCTAATCAAAAACCTGGATTCCAGTAAAGCAACTAGCCCCGACGGCATTCCAATTATAGTGCTCAAAAGGCTTCAACCAGAAGTAGCGCCCATACTTAGAAAGTTATTTAAGCATTGTCTTAAAGAGAAATGCTTCCCAACACCTTGGAAAGTCTCATCAGTATGTCCTGCATTTAAGAATTCAGGTGATCGTTCATCTCCCTCTCAGTACAGATCAATAAGTCTCCTGTGCATCATGAGTAAGCTGCTGGATTCTACTAAATAGAGAAGTAATCAACCAACTCAGCAAAAATAACCTTACTGACATGCAATATGGTTTCTGTTCTGCTAGATCTACAGCAGATGTGCTTACAGTTATATCTCATAGGATTTCCCCATTGTGCCACGTGTTCAAAATCAGAGGAAAAAGAGAGCGAGAGTCAGAGAGAACTTGGTCGTTTACGGTCTTAGATGTGCTACCATAGATGGTAGTGCCATCAGCATAAATGTCTATGAATGATGTAAGAATGTGATTTGAAGATCATTAATGTAGATCAGGAAGAGAGTTGGGCCCAGTATGGACCCCTGAGGGACTCCAGCATTAATACTGAGAGCTTCTAATTTCTGCCCATCAACTACTACTCTTATGAACCTATCAGAGAGAAATGATTTAATAACTTGTTTTTTATTTTTATTTTTTTTTATTACATTTTCACCCCAAACAAGGCACATTGCCACTTTGATGTAGGGAGCTACTATCAGGGACATAAGCTACTGGGGTACTATGTAGGAAATTGGGCAGCAAGATGTCGGTTCATGATACACTTGAACTTCTGCATGTCAGTACAGTTGGGGAAGCAGGGACCCGGGAGGGAATTCCAAACTCCAGTGGTTCTGAGGAAGAAACTACTCGAATAGAAGGCTTTCTTACATCTAGGGATCTCTACTGTGAAGGGGTGGGATTTTGTTGCTTGTCAGGTTTGTCAGGGGTGTTTACGTAGAGGGGGTACAAGTGCTTGCAGTTTGTTGGAACATTCACCGTTAAAGTACTTGTAGAACAGGCAGAGACATGCTACATTTCGTCGATGGAACAGAGGCTGAAGCTTAGATGACAGTTCAGGACCTATCAGATTGGCAACTCTCTTTTGAACCTTGTCTAGGAGTGAGAGTCTACTAGCAGATGCACCAGCCGAAATACGACAACAATACTCCATACATGGGCGAATGGTGGCCTTATAGAGGTGCAGGATATTTTCGGGCGTTAGTAGCTTTCTAGCACGGTAGAGAGAACCTAACTTTTTCACAGCAGTCCTGGCAATGCTCTCAATGTAATTGTTCCAACTCATGTTTCTTGTGAACATTAGGCCGAGGAGTTTAAAAGATGTACTTTCAGATAAAGAGTCTTTGGCCATTGCTATTGGTGGTAGAGAAGGTTTCTTGTAGTTATTGAAGGAAACAAGTTTAGTTTTGGCAGCATTGAATGTGACCATCCATTTTTGTCCCCATTCCACTACAGATTGGAGGTCATCCTCTAGTGTTTCTGCCATTTCTTTAAATATGTGTTCATTTGTTTTCCTGTCGTGTTTGTTATAAGCGTGGTGTCATCAGCATATATACCCATCTCACAGACAATTTTGTCAGGGAGGTCATTTATGAATATTAGGAATAATAGAGGTCAAAGGATAGCCCCCTGAGGCACTCCTGCATTTATATCATATTATTTAGATGTACGACCGTCGAGGACAACCTGGATTTTTCTCTTAAAGCAAGATTCATTAAGGCATTTGTTTTAAAGTTTGAAGAGGATTGGAGCTACTTTGGCGGAGCACTCTTTTAATAGCACAGCCGGGATGAGATCAGGTCCACATGCTTTTGAAGTGTCAAGATTTTTTATGATAGCATGCACCTGAGAAGGAGTGATTTTCAGATCGTCTAGTGTGGCATCTGTCTGCAAAGGAAAGTCCGGGAAAGGGCGGTTAGCAGGATCCAGTGTGGAGTTGGAGGCAAACCGACTGGCAAGCATATTAGCCTTTTCAGTTGCTGAGCAAACCTCATGATTGTTGGATAGTGGGGGAATTATTGATTGCCCATTATTTACTACACTGTTGTAGATTTTCCAGAAGTCACGGGTTCCTAATTTCTGTGCTTCTATGCGTTTTTTAATGGTTTCAGTAAATTCTCTCTTAGCTGTCGCTATTCCTTTCTTACAGTTACTTCTGGCTTCTATATACTTCTGCCTGTTTGAACTAGATTTATGCTGGTTAAATCTGTGTTTGTTCGCATGACTCATCGTAGGGCTGTCTTTAACACCCTACACAATCTAGCACACCCCGGATGCAAAGTCACAGTGAAGCGGATTACAGCTAGATTTTTCTGACCTAATATGAGGTGTGACATCACTGCCTGGACACGTTCCTGCATTTCCTGCCAAAAGTCGAAGGTGCACAACCATATCCATGCACCTCTGGGAACATTCAGCACCCCAGACACTCGATTCAGCCATGTCTACATTGATCTGGTTGGATCATGGCCAGTCAGACAGGGATTTACATATCTCCTGACCTGGATAGACCGTTTTACACGGTGGCCTGAAGCTATTCCCCTAAAAGACATTTTGGCTGAATCTGTAGCGCGAGCCCTTATATCGGGCTGAATATCGTGCTATGGAGTCCCCACAATGGTTACTACAGACTGTGGTGCCCAGTTTGGATCCCACCTGTTCCAAGAACTTCCAGGATTTTAGGGATCAAATGTATTCACATGACAAGCTATCACCTGGCTTCGATCGGGATGATAGAGCACTTCCATTGACAATTGAAAGTTGCGTTACGTGCTTACCCAGATCAACAGCAATGGAGCGAATACATACCTGTTGTCGTTCTTGGCTGTCATGCAGCTATCAAAGAGGACCTGGGATACTCTCCAGCCGAATTCGTATATGGAGTACCTCTATCGCTGCCAGGTCAGATGCTGGCCCTGATAGACTTAACATTGTCTGATCCAGCTCTGTTTATAAACAGACTGCGAGCTTACTTTAGTAAGCTCCCACCTATGAAACTTAGGGAACACACCATAAAATCTTCGGTCCCCAAAGACATTTCTACATGGACACATGTGTTTCTTAGAAAAGATGCTATAAAAGCCCCTCTAACTCCACCCACTTTCGCGCACTGATAAAATTTTTACATTAGACATTAGTGGAAAAAAAGAGACAGTTTCAGTAGACAGGGGGAAAAGAGCTTTTCTCCACACCGAAACACAAGAGCCACACATTCCCCCTACTTACACACAGCATCAAAATATACATATACCATATACATGAAGTGAATACTAAAATGACAATTATATTACTACTACACATAGTAGCCGCCATGTACATTGGCCCAAAAAACTATGTAAAACTTTGTACGTATAAAACTTTACATATTTTTTATTATATAAAAAAAAGAAATTTTCACTGATGAGACACTTCCGGACATTACGTCTACCACATATTTTGTATTTTTTAAAAAAAAAGAAGAAAACTGCCACCTTTTTATTTTCTTCATCAGCTTTCCGCTTAAGCAGGGGGTGATGTAGCGGTTGACAACCTATTATATATGTGGATCAATGTCCTTTGCCAACGTGATTCGGCAAAACTGACCAATCGGTTGGCAGAGCACATTGATTTTAACTGTCCCCTAAAGGACTATTTTAAGCCCTTTGAAAACTCAGCTGATTTGGGGCAGAGAGACACCAGCCAGCGACCAGAACAGATCACTCTCACAGCACTCCTAACACCGCTATTCACTGGCTACTTCCACCGTCGCTCACCTACCCGACCATCAGCAGACGACACCCAGCCAAGCAGATTCCTTTGCCCGTTCTTTTCAGTTCGAGAAACAATCTCGTCTTTCTTCTGCAATAAACCCCTTTTGTTGTTATTTGTTTCAAGGAGATGTTTTGTTGTTTGTTTTTGTGATTATTAATTAAATACCTGTTAGGAGAGTAATGCACCTACATTTTTTTTTAATATTTTAATCTATCGACATTTCTATTTATTATGAAACATAAGAGTTCAAATACATAAAAAATATTTAATTTCTTAAAATTTAAATACACGTATTGAACAAAAACTTACCTTGAAGTTGCAATTAAAAAAATGAATATAAATTTAATATGTTTTTTTTAAGTAGCGTTTTTTCGAATTAATTACTATAATTAGTTGAATTGTCAAGAAGAAGAAACTTCCTAAAATTAATTTTTAAAGATTAAAACGATTAAAATTCCATTATTTCAAAATCTCCCATTACAACATAGATTTTTGATTAATTGTGTTAAAAAATTTTTTAAATATTAAGTTTTAATATAAACATGACCCTTGTCAGCTATTTTATTGCGAGATTAAAACCGATTTGAAAATATTATTGCACAAATATTAAGCATTTTGTAGCCCCCCACCTCATATTTTGTTTGTCTCCTTTTACCAAACAAAATATGAAACCCTGTAGGTAACCAAATGAACATTCAGTAAAACCGTATTTCGTACTTAATATACAAATGTTTATAATATTATTAATCGTTAAACTGTGTAAATCTTAAAACCTAACAAAATTATAACAAGGATTAATTATGAATTGCTGTTTAAAGAAGATAAAAAAAGGTTTTAAAAATCATTAAGTCGCTTCTGCTTTTCCATAGTTCGTATAGTTAATACAAGTCTGACGTCACAGGAATATGTGCTTCATTTTTCATAATCGTTTGGCAGATCCTATTGGCGCCCTAACAACCAAGAACAAAAAGACCATACTTGGGAACATTAAAATCCTTGCAGTTCGCCAAGAGAACATCATGGTTGCTCGTCTCCAACTTCAACAGACTCGCCAGGACCATGATGAGCCTGTGAGGATGTACGCCGCCCGCCTCCACAGACAGGCCAGCGTTTGTAACTTCAAGAAGACATGCATATGTGCCCTGGAGGTCGATTTCAGCGACATCATGATCCGGGACACCCTCATTCATGGACTGGAAGACGAGGACATCCTTGGCCAGGGAAAACAGCACGTGAGCCTAGAGGACATCCTACAATTTGTCGAGGCCAAAGAGAGCGGCAAGCGCTCTGCAAGCCACTTATCCGAGCCTCCAGAGCAAAAGGAACACCCAGCAGATACCACTGTCATGCCTCTCAACCCTGACCCAGCATTTGTTCAGCCAGCCCCCGTGACTACGGAGAAACCAGCGGTCGATCACAAACAGAAGATCCCTATGGCCCTTTGGGATCTGATGCCACACAACGCCCCCGGCCTACAGAAGCGCCCAGTGTCTCTGCTTGATCCAGACACCGCACAGGAGCCAGTGGACGCGTTGCCTCTACGTCAGTTAACCCGCCTCTCCTGCACACCTGGCTGACTGAGAGTAGTCTGAAAACAGACTTTAAATCGTTAAATCTATTTTATGTATGAAGACATTTTATTAAGTTCTCATGCTCAGATAGACCATTCGCATTGAGCTTAAGTGATTACCTGGAAATCTTACAACATTCATGCTCGTCTTTATGGCTTAAAGACTGGGGGGGGGGGCATACCTGATGTTGTTCTTCTATTTTATGTATTTCCAGGTGCTGTAATCATTGGTCCAATAAAGAACATTGACTAAAGAGTTGAAGTTGATCTACTAACCATCAAAGCCACGAGGGGAGAGGAAGTGATAAGTGGCTTAAGTTAACGTTAATAAAGTGAAATTGACAGGTGCGAGAAAGTTAAGTCGCGTGATGTTTGACCTAGTTTTGCGCTGCAAGCTAGTTTCTGTTTCTCCTGCCCCATCATTCACTTTTTTTATACTGAAAAGTGTAACGAAAAATATCTCGAAAATAGCGCGTAAAAGTCGGGCAAATTAAAGATAGCCACGACCTCCGTTCTTAAGTCGTAGATATTATGATTTAGATAGCATATAAAAAGTTTTAAGAAAGAGTGAGCCAACTGAGAAGCCCGACGAAATAAGCCTTTGGCAGACATACACAAAAATGCACACACACACACACATTTTCGCTTACATATATAGAAGATGGCCTAATTTTCCTACCTAGCAAAAGTGGACGAGTTTTCCGTGGACGAGTTTTCTGGGCACCAATTTTTCCATACAAGATTATATCATATTTTTTTGTTAAGACTTCTCAGTGAATGTGCAGTATAACAGGTTTTCAAATAATTGGGCCACACGCATATTAACTTATTCAAGCATGGCCTACATAAATAGAAGGCCATTCCACTAAAGTCACGTAACCTGCTGACCTTGCCGAATAAAGTACCATGGTCACGGTTAGTCGATAGACAACTATTACGAAGATTATTTTAATATGGGCACATTTTAAAATTAAGAAATACACTTAAAAACAAAAAAACTTCATTACGATATATTCCACACAAAAATGCTCCCTGAGCTTGTTTTACAAGTATTTTAATGGTTAATGCTCCAACGAACTACAAGCCGTTGTACCCCCTTGACGTAAATACCCCCGACAAACCCAACAAGCAGCAAAATCCCACCCTAAACAGTAGAGATCCCCCAATGCGAGAAAGCCTTCTACTCTAAAAGTTTCTTCCCTAGGACTTCTAGACTTTGTAATTCCCTTCCGGGTTCTGGCTTCTCTGACTGTACTGACATACAGAAGTGCAAGTGTAATTTAAACAGACATCTTGCTGCTCAATTCCCTAGATAGTGTTCCTATAAATTATGTCCGGGGTAGTAGCCCCCTACATCAAAGTGTTTGGGACGAACATGCAAAAAAAAAAAGAAAAGAAAAACGCAAAATAATTCTTTATCTTTCTGTAAAATAAATACAGCCACATTTGAACCAGTTTCATAAATCCCTCGGAAATTTCTTTGAGAAGTAAAACAGAAAATAACGATCGATGTACCTTATTGTGTGACGTCACTAGTTTATGTGACTTTAATGGAAGGGACTCTTATTTATGCAAGCTGTGATCGAATAGGTTAATATACATGATCGCCAAAAATTGAATATAGGTGATAATTTTTTTTTCTTTTTTTTTTTTTTTTGCTCTGTGTGTGTGTGTGTTTAATATTATTAAATTAACAATTTTGAGTTAAAATCTGTTTAGCATTACGCATGTAATCTAAAAGAAAACACGTTTGATATGTAAAAAAAAAAAAAAAAAAATGCTACAAGAATCGAGATTTTTAACAAAAAGGAACCGGAAGTAGTTTATTTAGTCTATGGCGGCATGGCTTTTTTTTTTTTAATTTTTTTTTTTTCATTTTTATATAATTAGTCGCCGTCCATTCACTAGGTTATGTGACTTTAATGGAACAGCGTTCTGTTGGCATTCTTGCACTCTTGCATTGAAGTCTCGGCAAAGTTCGACAACTCTAGAAGGGTCACATCATTATTTTACACCGTCAAATCACGAATATTACGAATTATTAGTTTTAAAATAAAAATTATTAAAGTTTTGAAATAAAAAAAAATATGCTATTAATATTAAAATATTTTAATAGTGGAAGTAAGCACTTGATTAAGTAAAGTAAACGAACAAAATATACATTTTTATATATTTATAACTATTTATTTAACGGAAAAATGAAACAATTTTTAGAAAGTTGTAACAGAAAAACGAACAAAATAAAATCTGAAGTAATGAACCACGTAACAAAATGTAAATTTATATAAAATAAAACTTTGAAAATTAAACATTTCTTAAAAAGTATATTGTTTTCTTATGCTTTTAATAATTTGTGGAAATTCTGTTCTGGGGAAGAAACTACTGAAGTAGACGGCTCTCTTACATCTAGGGATCTCTACTGTGAAGGGGTGGGATTTAGCTGCTTGTCAGGTTTGTTGAGGATATTTACGTCAAGGGGTACAAGTGCTTGCAGTTCGTCAGAGCATTCACCGTTAAAGTACTTGTGAAACAAGCAGAGGGATGCTACATTTCGTTGATGGGACAGAGGCTGAAGCTTAAATGACAGTTCAGAACCTATCAGGTTGGCGACTCTCTTTTGAATCTTGTCTAGGAGCGAGAGACTAGTAGCAGATGCACGAGCCCAAATATGACAATAATACTCCATACATGAGCGAATGGTGGCCTTATAGAAGTACAGGATATTTTCGGGCGTTAGTAGCTTTCTAGCACGGTAGAGAGAACCTACCTTCTTTGCAGCGGTCCTGGCAATGCTCTCAATGTAATTGTTCCAACTCATGTTTCCTGTGAACGTTAGGCCGAGGAGTTTAAAAGATGTACTTTCAGATAAAGTAGGACTGACCTGAGTCACCCCTAAAAGGCAAGAAATAGGACAAAAATAATACCATTCCTCAAAAATAATAGTTTCTTAGCCTTTCTCTTTCTTTCTTTGTTGCTTAACAACTAGAGGGGTCAGGTCGAAAAGTAGGTCGTGACTAAGTCAGCTGCCAACTTTTTTTTTATTTTTTTTTTTTTATTACATTTTCACCCCAAACAAGGCAAATTGCCACTTTGGTGTAGGGGGCTACTATCAGGGGCAACAACTACTGGGGTACTATGTAGGGATTTGGGCAGCAAGGTGTCGGTTCACGTTACACTTGAACTTCTGCACGTCAGTACTGTTGGGGAAGCAGGGACCTGGAATGGAATTCCAGAGTCTTGCGGTTCTGGGGAAGAAACTATTGAAGTAAAAAGATCTTTTACATCTAGGGACCTCTACAGTGTGGGGTGGGATCTAGTAGCCTGTCGGGTTTGTCGAGGGTGCTCGCGTCGTGGGGGCACAAGTGATTGCAGTTCATCAGAGCATTCACCACTAAAATACTTGTAGAAAAGGCAGAGGGATGCAACATTTCGTCGATGGGACAGAGGCTGAAGCTTAGATGCCAGTTCAGGGCCTATCAGATTTGCGACTCTCTTTTGAACCTTGTCAAGGAGCGAGAGACTAGTAGCAGATGCACCAGCCCAGATGTGGCAGTAATACTCCATACATGGGCGAATGGTGGCCTTATAGAGGTACAGGATACTTTCGGGTGTTAGTAGTTTTCTAGCACGGTAGAGAGAGCCTACCTTTCTTGCAGCGGCCCTGGCAATGCCTTCAATGTAATTGTTCCAACTCATGTTTCCTGTGAACGTTAGGCCAAGGAGTTTGAAAGATGGACTCTCAGATAAAGAGTCGTTGGCCATTGCTATTGGTGGTAGAGAGGGTTTCTTGTAATTATTGAATGAAACTAGTTTAGTCTTGGCAGCATTGAACGCGACCAACCACTTTTGTCCCCATTCCACTACAGATTGGAGGTCTTCCTCTAGTGTTTCTGCCATTTCTTTAGAAATGTGTTCATTCGTCTTCCTGTCGTGTCTGCCATAGAGTGTAGTGTCATCAGCATATATACCCATCTCAGAGGCAATGTTGTCGGGGAGGTCATTTATGAATATCAGGAACAATAGAGGTCCAAGGATAGAACCCTGGGGCACTCCCGCATTTATATCATATTGTTTAGATGTGCGACCGTCGAGGACTACCTGGATTTTTCTCTTATCTAAGAAGGATTTAATTATGTTAAGTATTCTACCAGTGATACCGTATGATCTGATTTTACTGAGGAGACCCTCATGCCATACCCTGTCAAAAGCCTTAGATATATCTAGAGCTAGAGCTTGCCAGTTAAGACATTTCCTCACCTCTCTCTCCTACTCCTATACTGTTTCTTTCTCTCTTTCTTTCTCCTTAACCAAGCCCCAGCCAGCATGACAGGCAAGTAGCCAGTACACATTTAGCGGTTTATCAGGAATTTGTTTATGTTGGACTTGAAGACATCCAAGTTGTAGTCAAGTGGGAAACAGGCAAACGGAAGAAAGTTCCACAGGCATGCACTTCTAAGAAAGAAGCTTTGTTCATGGAATCTACGTTTTGATTTAGGCACAGATAAAGAGTGGGGAAAATTATTGAGAGTGGTTTCAGCTAGACAGGTGTTTTTCATGAAAGATTTGCGAGGTGGGGACCAGAGATTGGAGCTTGGCAACAGACTTGATGTATGTGTTCCATTTCAGGTCAGGAGTAAAGGTCAATCCCAGAAGCTTGTCAAAACATGGAGACTCCCCAAGATGAGAGCCATCCATTTCAATTGATGCCAAATGGGGATCAGAGCGTTGATGATGTAAAGATAGGAGTTTGGTTTTGGATGCATTAAAAGTAACCAGCCATGTCTTCCCCCACTGTACCACGCGCTAAGATCAGAGGAGAGAAAATCAGAGAGAACTTTGTCATTTACGACCTTTTACTCCCGCATTTGTATCATATTGCTTAGATGTACGACCATCGAGGACAACCTGGATTTTTCTCTTATCTAAGAAGGATTTAATTATGTTAAGTATTCTACCAGTGATACCGCATGATCTAATTTTCCTGAGGAGACCCTCATGCCATACCCTGTCAAAAGCATTAGATATATCTAGAGTTACCGCTCTACCCTCCCTTGCTTTGTCCAGTGAATTGTATATACGTTCAGAGATTACAGTTAGGATGTCTTATGTGCAACAGGCTTGCCTAAATCTGTATTGTTCGTTGGTCAGAAGTTTAGCATCTGTAAGGCGATGAACTAGAGCTTGGTTAATTATGGATTCAAATATTTTGGCGAAAAGTGGGAGGAGGCTAATGGGGCGATAATTTACTGGGTCAGTTCTTTCGCCAGAATTCTTGAAAACTGGCAACACAGAAGCAGTTTTCCAGTAGGCAGGAAAGCAAGATTCATTAAGGCATTTGTTTTAAAGTTTGGAGAGAACTTGAGCTACTTCAGCAGAGCACTTTTTTAATAGCACAGCCGGGATGAGATCAGGTCCACATGTTTTTGAAGTGTCAAGATTTTTTATGATATCATATACCTGGGAAGAGGTGATTTTCAGATCGTCTAGTATAGCATCTGTCCGCAAAGGAAAGTCTGGGGGGGATGGTTAGCAGGGTTCAGTGTGGAGTTGGAGGCAAACTGACTGGCAAGCATGTTAGCCTTCTCAGTTGCTGAGCAAACAACCTCAAGATTGTTGGATAGCGGGGGAATTATTGATTTCCCATTATTTACTACACTGTTGTAGATTTTCCAGAAGTCACGGGTTCCTAATTTCTGTGCTTCTATGCGTTTTTTGGTGGTTTCAGTAAATTCTCTCTTAGCTGTCTCTATTTCTTTCTTACAGTTATTTCTGGCTTCTATAAACTTCTGTCTGTTTGAACTGGACTTATGTCAGTTGAATCTGTGGTACACATGCTGCCTTTGTGTAATGGCAGTTGCATAAGTAGAAGTAAACCATTTGGGAGAGTGGGACTTGCTATAAAACTTCCGCGTGGGAACATGTGCTTCAATTGCCATTTTGAACCATTCAGTGGTCTCATTTGCGCACTGTTCAGCAGGAAGTGAAAAGATATTTTGCCATGAGGCGTCTCTCATGGCTTCTCCATCAGCCTTCTTATAATATCTCATTGTTTTGAGGAATGGCTCTTCAGTTTTGGCTCTAGAGTTTAGGACGATTTCAACCATTACCACTGCATGATCGGCGTTCCCAAGTGGGCTGTGGGCATTTGTTATACAATCATCAGGAACTAGAAGTGATGCATGTTGTTCTCGCTGGTTTGGGAAACGGGTTGGAAACGTAACCATCTGTGATAGGGAATGAGATATATAGAAGTTATATGTTGTGCTACCATCTGCGTCTGTGTAAGTAGAAAATCCAAGCCAGTTGCTGTGGTTGACATTGAAGTAACCAAATACATGCACTTGTGCACTAGTGTCAAGGGAACGTGTTGTATCTATGCTGTCAGAGACTTTGTTTATAGGGTACAGTCCTGGGTCGAGGGAGAGTGATAGAGAAAATTAAAGTAGCTAATGTTTCTCTAGTCAAGAGGAGGGTGTTTGAATATAGACTCCAAACCCATGCATATGTCTATCAGAGTCCTTACGGTAGAGTGGGAGAAATCCGGGCATGTTAAAGTAGTTAGAGGGGATGGAGGAATGTAGGTTACTCTCACTTAGTGCTAAGATATTTGGGGTGTTTGACCAGCTTTGGATGTAATTGGAGAATTCAACATTCCTAAAGAAATTATATCATTTTTATTATTATTAAATTGTTAGGTGGAAACACAGAATAGTTACAAAACACCCTCCCTCCCCATGTTAAGAACGGCTTTCAAAATAATAACGTTATTATTTCAGCACGGTAATAAAAGTGCATAAGTACCAAAAAAATGTAAAGACAGAACTGGAAAATAGAATGAAATAATTGTTTTTTGGGTTTTTTTTGTTTTTGTTTTTGTTTTTTGCAACAAATTCCTCAAATTTTGGAAATTATTGAAAACGAAAAACGAAACTATGTTGGTAATGTGATATGTTGAAAAGTTTGTTTGCCTCGTACTTGCAGGAAATCAAGTGGAGGGAGAGACAGAGTGGGGCTAAATAAAATTGGTGAAATGTTATCTGTATAGCACTGCCCGGGTGTTTCGAGGTGTGTGTGGGAGCATGCAGGCAGGCTGTAACCCATACCGTGAAGGAGGAAAAGAATGTGAAAAAAAAAATGTAATGTCTTTGCTGTTACTCCCATTGCCAAACTGAAAGTGGCGAAGGTTTAAATTAAGGCTAGTCAATCGAAAAGATCCCCTCTTTTGATTGACTAGCCTTAATTTAAACCTTCGCCACTTCCAGTTTGGCAATGGGCGTAACAGCAAAGACGTTATATTTTTTTTCACATTCTTTTCCTCCTCTTTTTTCTTTAAAAAATATCAGCGAAAAAAGCAACCTTTCTCTGTAGAAAAGTGCCCAGTTGAGGGTGAAGGAATTAATGTTTTGGGCCAATTTTTTATATTGGTCGTCCAAGACATCAAGCTTCAAAGTGATACTAATCTCATGAAAATCCGTTGCCTCTGTCGAAAGTTTTAGGCAGAAATAAATACATACATACATACATACATACATACATACATTCATACATACATACATACATACATACATACATTCATTTAAACAGAAAGGTGAGATTTATATTATAGATTATTGTCATTATTAATTTTTTAAAAAAAAGCGATTTGATTTAGGAATCTTAAGTAAGACAACCCCTTGTGTTTGTGACCTCATGGTGACTGAGAAATCGAGCTAAGATTAGCATAAACAAACCAAAGGTACAGTGACAAAGATGACCAAAGACGCCCCCCCCCTGACTTCCCACTTTTTTTATTGGCCTTGTGCCTAATTTTGTTTTGTTAAACTTTTGTTTTGCAAAATCTAATTTATAAAACTCATTATGTCTGTCTGTTTGCCCCTATATTTTCAAACTCTATCTCTTCTGAAACTAAAAGTCGCAGAGTGGTGCTAGGGGCCTCAAATGATTGCATTTTGTATGGACCATTCTTTTATGGGTCTTTAGCTAAAATATCTTTTGAGAGGTCAAGAAATGGGTAAAATTGAAAATATCGTTGTACGTTTTGTACATTCATCTTAGTTTATTTTTAATCGGTTCATATGCGTGTCATGTTGGTACAGTGGTAACGTCACCAGCTGTAAATACTACAGTTTTGATTTCGGTTTTGTTTCTAGCTGATGGTACCCCAAATACTTTTTTTTTTTTTACTTTTGAAATCACGACTCTATAATAATATATATGAAATCTGGACAAATTAAAATATCATATTTAAGCGTATTTTACGACCGGGCAAAATCGCCCCCCCCCCCAACGCCAGTAAAATATATAAATCCAAATATTTGGAAGTGGAAATATCTGATTTCTTTTCGTACCTTCTGGAAAGGTTTAGAAACTTTAAAAAGTTTATCGCAAGGATCATGGCAATGTTTGCCACCACATATTTGTGTGAACAGTAATTTTCGTTCATGAACTAAAAAAGAGAGTCTCATTTTAACATTTGAAAAACTTTATTTGTTATCTTTGTTAGTAGCATGTACAAGATAGAAACGAGTTGGTAGCTGGAAGTGTTCTTGTTTGTAAAAATGGATGTAATATTATGCCGGTTTGTTGAAGGAGAGAATTGTTTAGTTTACATGTGTTTGTGGCCAGTAGTCGTTAGGACGAAGGTGGGTGATTAAAAGAAAAAGAAAGAGCCAAGTGTGTTTACATGTTGTAGTGGGCACTAGGAGTGTGTGTTAGTGTATCGACGAGACCAGTTGTGTAGCATGATAAAGAAAGTTCATGTGAGTACCGCACGTGGAAATAAGTGTTTAAAGGCTACCATGTTGGCTTGTTGTACTCATGTTAGCCTGGGGCCCAAGGCCAAGGTGAATGTCTGCCGCCAGCAAAAGCTAGGAAGAAAGAGAGAGAAGAGTTGCCAATTTTGATTTTTATGTAGATAATGCAACAATGAAATGTCTTGAGGAATATGCCGGAATGCCAAAAAAAAAAAAAAAAAAAAAATCAAATATACAAGCGATCCTTTATGACCTATGTGAAAGCTCCTTGTGCGCCAATAATAATAATAATAATAATAATAATAATAATCTAAGAATATGATACATTCCGTCAGTTAAAATATCTGTTGGAAAATGTTTCGTCAGCGACGCCAAATCATCTATCACCATCTAGAAAACAGGGGAGATAATGCAACAATTAAATGTCTTGAGGAATATGCCGGAATGCAAAAGAAGAAAAAAAAGGGGGGGGGAATCAAATATACAATAAATAAATGCTTCCATAACCAATAAAAGTTATTTTACTACCTGCCTAGCTTTTTTTTTTTTTCAGTAGTTTTAAATGCTCTTTATTTCATCACAAATATTCTCTTTTTACGAGTTGGTAGCCAACAAGATGGCTGCTGACATGCTTCTTCATTGTTTCTTATGTCGACACCCATGTTGTAGGCTACTAACTCGTAAAAAGAGTTAACATTTTACATGAAATATAGAGAAAACACACAAAAAATGGGCCAGGTAGATTTAAAAAACAAAACAAAAAACATTTATTGACTATGGAAACATTTGTTTGTTATGCATTTGATTTTTTTACAAACCCTCTTTTCGTTTATTGGCTTAACTATAGAAACCACATGCTATAAGGGCTGATTTTTATATCGATAATTCGAATTGAATTGTCTTCCTCTTATTTACTGAACAAGCCGATCAAAATTTTAGGTCTCGTTTCGTCATAAAAATTGATTTTCTTAGTTAAAATAAAGAATTACGTGATTAATTTACGTGATATTTGGAATATGATATCTTCCTTCCGTGACGAGTACATACATACATCATAAACAATTTCCTGTATTTTTTTAAGTGTAAGGTACTTGTACAGTTTAATAAAGTCATTAAAAAATGAAAATATCGAAAAAAGGTTATATTGTACGTATCCATTTTGAACTGAAGTTAAAAATCTCCGAAAAAAATTTTCACTTAATTTGATCGAGTAGTTTTTTTTTTTTTTTTTTTTTTTTTTTACAGCGGAAAAAAAAACACGTTTTTATGAGAGCGCGTTGAAGGCAGTCATCTTGGATTTTTTTCTTAATTTTTGTTTGGAATTTTAGAAACGCCACGGGAGATAACTCCAGTTAAAGCGCTGGCACTCCCTCCCCATCTTTAATACTAGCTTTTCTTCATAAAAATCGAACCTTTTGCTCGGTATCATAACAAATTGTTTTTTCGCTGTAAAATAAAAACTACTTGACGAAATTAAGTGAATTTTTGTTTCGGAGAACTTCATTCCATAACGGATACGTACAATTTAAACGTTTTTCGATATTTTCATTTTTTAATGCCTTGATTAAACTGTACAAGTGCCAAGTGTAATTCTAAACAAGCACCTGATTATCACCGAATAAACTTATTATTTTAGTCATGCAAAAGAGAATGTCCTAAAAGATACGTGTTGTGTTTAAGAATGTTCGAATTAAATCAAAGCAGAAATAAATAGTGGTTGTGACCCAACGGGTCACGTATACGTCTGTCTGTCTGTCTAGTCTTACGAGATGATCTTTATTTTCTATTTTTCATTTAAAATAATAAAATATTTAAATATAAAATAAAAATGATAATTTGAGCGTTAATCTTCAAAGAGATCGATATTTTAATTGAATAATTCTTTTTTACTTTTCCCTTTTAGAATTTTCTGCGAGGCTGTCATATTTTTGGTCGCCATCTTGAAAACTCTTCTTTTCCAAATCGTCTTCGCAAAATAGTTTTTTTTTTAAGCAATTAATTCGTGTGAAATAATTTTGGATAAAAGTAAGTATAATGGGTGCTTATTTAGATTTACACTTATTTAAAAAAAAAATAATAATAATAATCCTAATGATGTACGTACTCGTCATGGAACGAAAAAGTCATATTCCAATAATCACGTAAATTGCTCAAGTAGTTTATTTTTTAAACTAAGAAAATAAAAATTTACGATTTTTTTACCGATTTTGGGCTTTCTTCAAGCAAAGTCTCCTGACGCTTGCTGCGGGTTTGTCAGATTAATCGGTTTAAACTGAATAATTCCTTCTATATTCATTATTATAATCATTAAACTTTTTCATCAGAAATAAACTATTTGCTTTGTAAAGCAATTTATTGAAATTAAAACTAATACATATACTTTGACTTTCTGGGTTTGTTTTACAGTCCACAGAGATTCGAAAAAGTGACCAAAAAAACAAAGCCGTACTTGTACAGTTTAATCAAGACATTCAAAAATGAAAATATCGAAAAAAAAAAAAAAAAAAAAAAGGTTATATTGTACGTATCAGTTTTGGACTGAAGATCTCCGGAAAAAAAATTCATTTAATTTGATCAAGTAGTTTTTATTTTACAGCAGAAATACACATTTTATGAGAGTGTGGTGAAGTCAGCCATTATGAAATTTGTTGAACACGCCACGGGGAGATAACTCCAGTTAAAGCGCCGACACTCCCTCCCCATCTTTATTACTAGCTTTTCTTGCTAAAAATCGAACCTTTTGCTCGGTATCATAACAAATTGTTTTTTTTACTGTAAAATAAAAATTACTTGATGAAATTAAGTTAATTTTTTTCTGAGAACTTCATTCCATAACGAATACGTACAATATAACCTTTTTTCGATATTTTCATTTTTTAATGTCTTGATTAAACTGTACAAGTGCCAAAAACAAATATAATCTATAATATAAATCTCACTTGTGTGTTTCAATGTATTTATGTTTGTATGTATTCCTTAAACTTTTGACAGAGATGACGGATTTTCACAGGATCAGTTTTGTATTAGTGGGGAGAAGGTTTTGAAGCTCGACCCTTCGGACGACAAATATCGAAAAATTGGTTAAAAACATTCATTCCTTTACCTTCAACTGGACACTTTTCTACAAGGAGGGGTCGCTTTTTCACCGATATTTTCAAAAGTCATCCCCTCTTTTCAATTGATTAGCCTTAATTCAAACCTTCACCACTTCCGGTTTGGTGATGGGCGCAACAGCAAAGACAACATTTTTTTTTTTTTTTTGCTCAACACACACCTCCAAACATACATCCATACATTTAAACAGACAGGTGAGATTTATATTATAGAAGATGGCTGAAAAAAATTGTATGTATCGCTGTGTCATAAAATTTGATTTTCTTAGTGAAAAAAGAAAACCCTACTTGATCAATTTACATGAATTTTGAGATATGACATCTTTTTTCCATGATGAGTATAAAAATAATATTTGTGTGCTCATAACCAGTCACTGCAACCGTATAGAGATGACCTTCTTCTGTCTTTTTTTTATTTGTTTATCCATTCTAATATTTCTTTAGTTTTTTTTTTAATTACATTTTCACCCCAAACAAGGCGCATTGCCACTTTGGTGTAGGGGGCTACTATCAGGGGCAGCAACTACTGGGGCACTATGTTGGGATTTGGGCAGCAAGATGTCGGTTCACGTTGCACTTGAACTTCTGCATGTCAGTACAGTTAGGGAAGCAGGAATCTGGAATGGAATTCCAGAGTCTAGCGGTTCTGGGGAAGAAACTACTGGAGTAGAAAGATCTTTTACATCTAGGGATCTCTACTGTGTGGGGGTGGGATTTAGCTGCCTGTCGGGTTTGTCGAGTGTGTCTACGTCATGGGGGCACAAGTGTCTGCAGTTCGTCAGAGCATTCACCATTAAAATACTTGTAGAACAGGCAGAGGGATGCAACGTTTCATCGATGGAACAGAGGCTGAAGCTTAGATGACAGTTCAGGGCCTATCAGATTGGCGACTCTTTTTTTAACCTTGTCTAGGAGCGAGAGACTAGTAGCAGATGCACCAGCCCAAATGTGACAACAATACTCCATACATGGGCGAATGGTGGCCTTATAGAGGTACAGGATACTTTCAGGTGTCAGTAGTTTTCTAGCACAGTAGAGAGAGCCTACCTTTTTCGCAGCAGCCCTGGCAATGTTTTCAATATAATTGTTCCAACTCATGTTTCCTATGAACGTTAGGCCAAGCAGTTTGAAAGATGTACTCTCAGACAGGGAGTCACTGGCCATTGCTATTGGTGGCAGAGAAAGTTTCTTGTAATTATTGAAGGAAACCAGTTTAGTCTTGGCAGCATTGAATGTGACCATCCATTTATGTCCCCATTCCACTACAGATTGGAGGTCATCCTCTAGTTTTTTTGCCATTTCTTTAGATATGTGTTCATTTGTTTTCCTGTCATGCCTGTTATAGAGTGTAGTGTCATCAGCAAATATACCCACCTCAGAGGCAGTTTTGTCGGGGAGGTCATTAATAAATATTAGGAACAATAGAGGTCCAAGGATAGACCCCTGAGACACTCCCGCATTTATATCACACTGTTTAGATGTACGACCATCGAGGACAACCTGGATTTTTCTCTTATCTAGTTTCAGGTAGTGATGGGACGATTCCAATATTTTTCCAGATTCCAATACAATTACCGATTTCAATTTTTTATAAATCTCAAAATATTTAATTATAATTGTTATTTTGGTCCAATTACCATAAAAACCCATGTTAAATGTGCAGATATTTTCTCCAATGTAAAAATACCCTTGTAAGGGATGATCTGCAGATTATAGTTTTTAGAATCACTACAAGCAGTGGAAGATTTCGTTTTAAACAAAATCAAATAAAAAAAAAACAATTAAAAGAATCATTTTTAGCATTGGAAAATAGGCAAAAATTTCCCAGATTCCAATACCCCGAAAAGTTCCAGTATTTTTTCTTGAATAGCATTGTTACACTTTGATGATCGGTGACGCTCGGTAAAAGCAAAGCCGAGCAGTTAATTAGTTACATTTAATTCAAATTCTACACAAGTATCTGTTATCAATATTATTGTGATAATATTATCATTATTTTATCAATATTATCGTTATTAATAATACACATTTTGTTAAATAAACTCTCTTATTTATTCACAGGATAAAGTAAAAGTGCAGCAAACTGTACTAAATTAAATCCATGGATGAAATATTTTCACGTAAATCTAGCAACAATGCAAAAGCAAGCCGAATCGAAAACTCACTCATGCGAAGTATGCAACGCAAAATTTTCGCGCAAAAATTATTTAAAGACGCACATGCGCAGTCATACCGGCGACAAGCCATATTCTTGCGCAACATGCAGCAAATCATTTTCACAAAGTTGTCATCTCAAAACACACATTAGATCGCACACAGGCGAGCGTCCATTTGCATGTGATGTGTGCAGTGCGGCCTTCACAACAAAAGCGAGCCTGAACCTGCACGGTCGAACGCATACTGGGGAGAAGCCTCACTCCTGCGAAGTGTGCGGCCTGGCATTTACAACGACATCGCTTTTGGAATCGCACATCCGGAGACATACAGGAGAAAAGCCATTTTCTTGCGAGGAGTGTGGCTCGTCGTTTATACGGAAAGCGCATCTAAAATTGCACATGCAGTCACATCCCGGGCAGAAGCAGTACGCCTGCGATATATGTGGCTCCTCGTTTACTATGATGTACATGCTGAAAATGCACGTGCGCAAACACACAGGTGAGAAACCATATTCTTGTGATCTCTGTGGCTCCTCTTTCCGAATGAAACCATATCTAAACGCGCACATGCGTCGACACAGCGGCGACCGTCCCTACTCGTGCAACGCATGCAACTCTAAATTCTCAAATTATTCAATCCTTAAGAAACACCTGCGTATCCACAGTGGAGAGAAGCCATACACATGCGGAGAATGTGGGTCGTCTTTTGCACGGAATGATTACTTAAAAATGCACCAGAAAATGCATACAGAGGAGCGTCCACATTCGTGTGCAGTTTGTGGTTCATCATTTCGGACGAAAGCAAATCTAAACGCGCATATGCACATGCATTCTGGAGAAAAACATTACTGTCAAGTTTGTGGATCCGAATTTTCGTATTATTCGACGTTAAAACGACACATGCAAACACATAGCGGAGAGAGACCGTATTCGTGTGAAATGTGTACGTCATCGTTTTCACGGAAAGAGACATTAAAAACACACATGAAAATACATGTTTGAAATCGAGAGGAACTTTACTTTTTTATTTTTAACATTTTTATTCTTTATTTAATTATTGGAATTCTCGGAGATGAGTAATTTGTATATTTTACTTATTTGCGGACTGTTATCCTCATCTTTATAGTTGTTTCACAGCATTTCGGCCAACTATTCCTCTGGCCTTTGTCAGGTAGTTCGAGGCCTGTGGCGCAATGGATAGTGATGTTGAATTTCTGCGGTATGGTTCCAGGTGAGCAGTGTCTGAAGATAGCGGTTTCAATCCTACCCAAAGCCACCTAGAGGCATAGTTGGCCAAAATGTGATGCGACTATAACAACTATGGAAGGCAGTAATTAATGAGGATACAGTTAAAGATTCAGCATTCCGTCGTGGTTAACCACCTGACGAAGGCCAGAGGAATAGTTGGCCGAAATGTTGTGAAGCAACAACAATAAAGATGAGGATAACAGTCTGCAAATAAAAAGATATTTTTATTCATATTTTAAAATTTGGCAGCAGAAAATTATAATTATGTCTGTTGTGTTTGGCTAAACTTCACAAACTACACGCAATATATCTAGATCACCAGATTTAATGTTACATTTAAAAAATGTCAAACTTTCTCAAACATGCCCTCTCCTTTTTAGTTTTTTTTCATTACCATGATGTCATTTTGCTCATGGTATTTGCGTATATCTGTCTGCATTATGTTATAATTCCAGTGCCAAGAAGTCCAGGATGACTGGAAACAATGCCGAGATAAACGGTGAGGGCATACAGCAACTGGTGTTCCATATTGATCTCCCAGTTTACAAAACTGCCCCGAACACCTATGAATGTAAAGATAACGACATGTCATCTACGTTTAGATTAAATACTGTAAATAAAGAACTAAAATGAAATAAATTTTCTTTGTTCTTGGTAGTTGTTTCAAAACTACCACTGATATTAAAACAGCTTAATTCATCTTCCAATTTCCAGTAAAAGAGTTTTCATAGAAAGAGATGTCAAAAACGTGAAAATACATGCTTGAAAGAAATTTTATTTTTTATTCATATTTTAAAATCTTCTATAACAAAGGACAATTATAATTATGTTTGTTGTGTGTCTGGATAAAGTTCACAAACATGATAAAAAAACCTCACTTCGTCAGATTCACTGAGACATTGAACTGATAATGTTTAAAAGATATTATGTTCAGATTAAATACCGTATTTAGCTAAGAAAGAATAAATAAAAATAAAAAATTAAATACCGTATTTAGCTAAGAAAGGATAAATAAATAAAAAATTAAATACCGTATTTAGCTAAGAAAGAATAAATACAAATTTCCTTTTCTATTAGCAGTTGCTTCAAAAATAAAACTGTTTCTTTCTTGCTGAGCTTCTTTTTTTTTTAATTCCATTTTCATCCCAAACAAAGCACAGTGCCACTTTGATGAAGGGGGCTACTATCGGGAACATAAGTTACAGGGATATTATATAAAGAGATGAGCAGCAAGATGTTTGTTCACATTACATTTCAATCTGCATGTCAGTACAGTTGGCAAAGCAGAATCCTGGAGGCGAGTTCCAAAGTCTATCAGTTCTGAGGAAGAAACTATCGGAGTAGAAGGCTTTCTTATGTCTAGGGATCTATATTGTGTAGGGGTGTGATTTACTGCTTGTCGGGTTTGTCGGGGGTATTTACGTCAAGAGGGTGCACAGGCTTGTAATTCATCAGAGCATCCACCATTAAAATACTTGTAAAACAGGCAGATGGATGCAACATTTTGTCGATAGGACAGAGGCTGAAGCTTAGATGACAGTTCAGGACCTATTTGGTTGGTGACTCTCTTTTGGACCTTGTCCAGGAGCGAGAGACTAGCAGCAGATGCACCAGCCCAAATGTGACAACAATATTCCATACATGGGCGAATGGTGGCCTTATAGAGGTACAGGATATTTTCAGGCATAAGTAACCTTCCAGCATGATAGAGAGAGCCTACCTTCTTCGTAGCAGCCCTAGCAATTCTCTCAATGTATCTGTTCCAACTCTTGTTCCCTGTGAACGTTAGGCCGGAGAGTTTAAAAGAAGTACTTTTAGGTAATGTATTTGGTCATTGCTATTGGTAGTAGAGAAGGTTTCTTGTGATTATTGAAGGAAACAAGTTTAGTCTTGGCAGCATTAAATGTGACCATCCATTTTTGCCCCCATTCCACTACGGATCTGAGGTCTTCCTCATGTTTCTGTCATTTACTTTTGTTTTCCCCTCGTGTCTGTTATAGAGTGTGGTGTCATCAGCATAGATACTCATCTCAGAGACAATTTTATCAGGGAGGTCATTTATGAATATTAGGAATAATAAAGGTCTAAGGAAAGACCCTTGAGGTACTCCTGCATTTATATCATATTGTTTAGATGTACAACCGTCGAGGACAAACTTAAGAAGGATTTAATTATGTTAAGTATTTGTCCAGTAATACCCTATGATATGATTTGCACGAGAAGACCATCGTGCCGTACCCTGTCAAAAGTCTTAGATATATCGAGGGCTACTGCCCTGCTTTCCCCTGCTTTGTTCATTATGTATTATATACATGCAGAGATTACAGTTAGGATATCTGCAGTAGAACGGGCTTGCTAAAATCCATATTGTTGGTCGGACAGAAGTTTAGCAGCTGTAAGTTGATGGACTAGAACTTGGTTAAGTATGGGCTCAAATATTTTGGCGAAAAGAGGGAAGAGGCTAATAGAGTGATAATTTAATGAGTCCGTTCTTTCACCAGAATTCTTGAAAACTGGTACCATAAAAGCAGTTTTCCAACAGTCAGAAAAGCAAGATTCATTAAGGCATTTGTTGTAAAGTTTGGAGAGAACTGGAGCAACCTCACCGGAGCATTTTTTTAATAGCACAGGTGGGAGGAGATCAGGTCCACATGCTTTTGATGTGTCAAGGATTTTTTATGATATGCACCTGAGAAGAGGTGATTTTCAGATTATCTAGTGTGGCGTCTATCCACAAAGGAACGTCAGAGAGGAAGTGGTTTGCTGTGTCCAATGTGGAGTTTGAGGCAAACCGACTGGCAAGCATATTTGCTTTCTCAATTGCCATGCAAACAATCTTATGATTGTTGGATAGTGGGAGAATTGTTGATTGCCTATTATTTACTACACTGTTGTAGATGTTCCAAAAATCACGGATTCTAATTTCTGTGTTTTGATGCGTTTTCTGGTGGTTTTGGTACATTCTCTTTTAGCTGTCGCTATTTCTTTCTTACAATTAGTTCTAGCTTCTATAAACGTCTGTAGAAGTAAACCATTGAGAAGAGTGGGGCTTGCTTAATTTTTCTTATTTCCTTTATTTATACTGCCAGTAAGAAAATTGACTCCAAAGGTAGTGAGACAGTTGGGGCTAGAGGTAGAAGGAAAAGTCTTAAAAGTGAGTCCAACCAACCTGCTCAATAATAATATACAAGCTCAATAATAATATATAAGCTCAAAATAATATATAAGCTCAAAATAATATATAAGCTCAATAATAATATACAAGCTCAATAATAATATACAAGCTCAATAATAATATACAAGCTCAAAATAATATATAAGCTCAAAATAATATATAAGCTCAATAATAATATACAAGCTCAAAATAATTCCTGTTTAATGTCATAAATGCTCGTTCAAAAAAAGATTAACATCTTAGATGAATTTATTCTAAAAGTTCACATTCAAGTCATTGTGTTTTATCATTTACAAAATCATTTATTTCCAAAACACATGTCCCGCGGAAACTATGTAAAATGTGTTGGGTCATTTACATGAAATCTTTTAAAAAAGTATATCTTGTGTAGTTTCTGACTTTTAGCAAAATAACTAGGTAAATCGTAAGGTCAATTTATAATGCTGATTTTCAAAGAATTGAAACTTTATTCTTGTATTATTACATTATGATGATTAATTTCTTATTTAATCAATTGTTACTCTTATATTGTTTGGTTATTATATTATTATTAATTCCTTATTTAATAAACTTTATTCTTGTATTATTATTATTATTATAATTATTATTGTTGGATCATAAAGCGGATCATGTGTGATCGTCTAGTGGTCAGTCTATTAAATGATATGTTCATATGCCATTGTGTGTGTGGTACATGTATTTTTGGACATACCTTCATGCATCGTGGATGTTGGTCTACCTGGAATCATCTCGTGTCTTGGAGGGAGACTGGTATCTGTTCGATGAAGATTCAATCACTCCAAAACGATTAATTGGTTTTATAGTTTATTTCACTTTCCAGATGTCTCGCAGAAGGATGGAAAGTGAATCACTGTCTTGCGTGGTTTCTCTTGGTCTCATTTCTACACACGTCAGTTCCCCCCCCCCTCAGCAGTGAAGGGGAGGAGACGTCTGTGAAGCCATCCATCGCCTTCTAAGTCCAAAACAAATCTCCTCAATTCAGCTAACCTGATCACGTGACTCACACGCAATCCGATCAGCTGATCCTGATTGCGGTCAACGTGTCTATGATTTACACATCTCTCCCTCTTTCGATCCATTCTCTAACATAATTATTATTATTTCCTTATTTAATAAGCCTTATTCTTTTATTACTATTAATCTTATTATTATTATGATTATTATCATTACTATTATGATTATGATGATTATTATTATTATTACTATTATTATTATGTTTATTATTATTACTATTATGATTATTATTATTTTATCATTATTATTATTATGATTATTATCATTATTACTATTATTATTATTACTATTACTATTATTATTATTATTATTATCATTTCTATTATTATTATTATTACTACTACTGTTATTATTATTATTATGATTATAACTATGATTATTATTATTATGATTATTACTACTGTTATTATTATTATTATTATCATCACTACTGATTATTATTATGATTATTACTATATTATTATTATTACTATTATTATTATTATTATTATTATTACTATTATTACTATTGTTATTATGATTATTATTATTATTATTAATTGCTATTTCAGATGCTGAAATTATTTAAACTTTATTCCGTTATAGTGTAATGATCAACATTTTCAAATTTAATATACACAAAGGAAAATTATAATTATGTCTGTTGTGTACCTGACTAAAATTCATAGGCTACACAAGACAAACATCAGAGTCTCAACTGTTTATGTATCAAAATGGACAGTCTGAGCTAGAAATAGAAAAACGTTTGAAAACCAGTCTTTTCAATCATTCTTGTTCATTATCAGATTTGTCTGTTTAGATGCATGTATGTATGTATGTATGTATGTATGTATGTATGTATGTAGGTATGTATGCATGTATGTATGTAGGTATGTATGTATGTATGTATGTATGCATGCATGTATGTATGTATGTATGTATGTATGTATGCATGCATGTATGTATGTATGTATGTATGCATGCATGCATGCATGCATGCATGCATGTATGTATGTATGCATGTATGTATGTATGTATGTATGTATGTATGCATGTATGTATGTATGCATGTATGTATGTATGTATGTATGTATGTATGTATGCATGTATGTATGTATGTATGTATGCATGTATGTATGTATGTATGTATGTATGCATGTATGTATGTATGTATGTATGTATGTCTGCCTAAAACTTTTGACAGAGATGACGGATTTTCACGAGATCGGTATCATTTTAAAACTTGATCCTTCAGACAACAAATATAAAAAAATGGCTAAAAACATTAATTCCTTCACCCTCAACTGCGCACTTTTCTACAGGGAGGAGTCAGTTTTTCGCCGATATTTTTTAAAGTCATCCCCTCATTTCGATTGACTAGCCTTAATTCAAACATTTGTCACTTCCAGTTTGGTGATGGGTGCAACAACAAAGACGTCACGTTTTTTTTAGGGGGGGGTCACATTCTTTTCCTCCTTCGCGGTACGTGTTTGAGTCTGCTACGACTTTTTTTCTTTTTTGCTCAACACACGCCTTCAAACACCTGGGCAATGCCGGGCACCCAGGCTAGTTTTACACTAAGAAGCAAACATTTTCAAATCTGATCTACAAAGTAAAATTATTCTAATTGTGTTTGTGTGTTAAACTTCACAAATTATATAAGTTATACCTACAAATCTAACTCAGATTCAGTGTGACAATTTTTTAAAAATATTGTAATTAAGACAAAATGTGAATAAAACAAATTGCTTTTGTTATTCTTATTTGATAGTTGTTCCAAAAACAACACTGAAATTAAAGCAGCAGTCAACCTTTTTTTTGTCCTTAATTTTCTTCCTATTTCTTTGCATTTATATTAAACAAAGAAAAAGTAAAGAGAAGATTCAAACATAAACACACATAAAAATACATGTTTTAAAGAAACATTTCAGCTGATGTGATCTCTGTTGGATATTTGGTAGGTGACCCTTTAAAGAAAATCATTCAATGGGTTGCCCATGCACAAATTAATTCCATTTGAGGAATGCAAGGCTTTCCACCATTGTCTGTTGAAATGCATAATTTGACCAGAAATATGTGAGAGAAATATCGGTCAAAGAAACAGAACAATAGACAATGGGAAATATTAAACATTCTAAAATGAAAGAATGTTTATATAAATCGAGAACAGAAAATGAACACAGCAGAGAGTTGGTCACAGAATGAGGACAAGCTGCTGAAACATCCACACCACACCCCTACCACGCACCTTCACATATTAAAATCAGAAATGTTGGTATTGGGAATAAACAAAATATTTTATAACCCAGCCGTGTGTTTTTTTTTTTTATTTTGCTGCCAAGTGTATATATCATAGATAGTGACAAAAGTTAATTTTAGAAATTATATAGACTGAAAAGCACATTGGATGACCAGCATAACGCTGCGGAAACAAACCAACAAAAATAAAAAAGGAAAGAAATAAAAATTTGACTCGGCATACACATGCTTTTTAAAAGTCTCTATCCTCGCCACCTTATGCTTTCTCTCCCTCATTATACATCCATCTTCCTTAGCATGCAACTGGCTTTTCTTCTCGACCACGTGGTGTATTTTTCTCTCCTTTTCTTGTGATGCAAGCTGGCACACGTTAAAATTATTTGATCATCATATGTAAAAATACAATTTACAACAAAAATATTTTATTTGCTGTAAATGAACAACATTTTCAAACCTGGTACACAAAGGAAAATTATAATTATGTCTGTTGATTGATTAAACTTTACAAACTTCTTTTTCTCTTCCCTGCAATTTCTTTCCCACAGAAGAGATAGCACAAGCCTGTCTCTGCTCTATCATTATTTTCATGGCAAGTGCTCATCTGAGCTCTGATCTATGGTTCAAAGTTTCATAAAAAACACTTGACTAGCTATAACCACTATCAACAATTTCCCCTACTCTCTAGCTTTGCCTTAATCTAGAAGCAGATTCCATGAACAAAGCTTCTTTCCTGTGGAACACTGTTCCACTGGCTTGCTTCCCAGTTGAATAGAACATGGTAGCCTTCAAATTCAATGTAAACAAGTTCTTGTTGATTCGTCCCCATAAATAATCACATTCTACCCAATTTACACATTAACGATTACTACACTACCACCTAACATTCATTAACGCTTATCCTTGAGTGGCCTTCGGGCCTTGATAAGTGGTGACTCCCAAGTAACAAACAAAAAACTACACAAAATAAAAACCTGACATTGAATTGATTATATTTAAAATATGAGAATAAAGAAGTTTCCTTTCTTATTTCTATTGATAATATATATTTGAGAGAAACTCTATTCAATTATTTATTCGATGAGCAATAATTTTAAATCTGCGATCCAGAGGGAAACTCTGTTGTATAAAACGTGCGTTTTAAGGCTTATCAATGCAGGAATTATTCAGTTGTTGAAATAGATAAATAAATAAATGGTGAGAGTTGACATACATTTGTTACCTCTTGAAAATGGGGTTTGCTCCCCCAAAATATTTGAGGAATATACCAGCTATAGTCAGGTAAATAAATATGTATTGGGAACTATTGGACCCTTTTAATTATTTATCATTATTTATTTATCTATTCCAATGACTGAATAATTCCTGCATTGATAAGCCTTCAAACACACCTTTTCAGCCGATAAACAGTGCTTCAAGCAAACTACGACATATGTTTGTTGTGTTTCTGGTTCAACTTCACGAACTACATTCCCAGCCAACGGACACACAGACAGAAGAATTTACTCTTAAGCTAAACTAGATTATCACCCTTTAACTCTGGTAACACATACCTCGCCACAAGAGGGCAACGCAGCTATGTTACTTCCTGTTTTATAGATTTCTTTTTTTTTTTGCTGGACTCTCGACAAGTCAAGACGTGGCGATAACACACTCTGGTTGGCATGGCCAGCCAACCAGCTTTCCTGACCTACCCGTCGTCAAACTCTCAGCAAATAATGCAAGTAACGTTATTCTCTCCTCAATGAAATCTAATCATCTCTATCTTTATTTCCTCTCCAAAAGCTTATATACTGTGGGAATTGAAATTCCCAGCCAACAGACACACAGACACAAAATGGTACTCTTAAGCTAAACTCGATTATCGCCCTTTAACTCTGGTAACCCCATGCCTTGACACCAGAGGGCAATTCAGATATCTCACTTCTTGTTTCATAGATTTTTTTCTCTTTTTCACTGGACTCTCGACAAGTCAAGATGTGACAATTATGTGCTCCAGTTAGCATGGTCAGCTAAGCAGCTTTCCTGGCCGGCGTCAGCCTCAGATAACACAAGTAACGTTACTCTCTTCTCAAAAACTCTTACCATCTCTGTCTGTATTTCCTCTCTTGTATATTTTTATGTAAATAAATCTACATTTATTTGTTATCATATATCGGTATGTTTCGTCTCTTCATTACGTGACCTTTGCTTCTCAATCACCTACCATTGACAACATGGAGGATTGGATCGTCGGTTTAAGATCAAAGTGTAGTATCTGTTCTTCAGATGCTGCACTTCTATTTCTTGTTCTCTTTCGGTGGAGGAGAAATCCTTCACGACTGAGACAATTTTTATTTTTGTACCTTTTCTCCACGTTAAAAAACGACCCTGGTGTCTAACTCTGTCCCGTGGGGAGGCATAGTAAATAGGTACATAAGCAGATCATTCTACGGTAGACCTCGATGTGATTTTTTTCAAGAATGGTGGCCTAACGGACACTTCTCATTAATGCTGAATGAAATTCTACGTTCATAAAAACATTTTAAAACGTTCTCACTGTCGCAAATGTTTAAGTTAAAGACAGGCTTAATTTTGCTAATATCAGAAGATTAAATCTGAACAGCATGTGAAGAACAAGGCTTTTCAGTCACATATTTATGCTGGAAAAATAAACATCCTTAAACATAATTCATGTAGTTTATTAGTTCTCTCACATAAAAGACGATGGCTAAAAGAATATTAAATTCATATATAAAATACTAGAGTGTCATGCCATAAAAATGCATGGCAAATTTTAATTAGAAGGGAAAGAAAAAGGTATGGTCTCATATGGATTTGGTGTCCAATAAGGGCAGAGTTAAACACAAGATCATTTTCTAATGCAGAAAAGTTCAACTCCTCAAAAAGGTGCACTCTAGAGCGGAAACAATATATCCTCTTTGATGCTACAGCCAGTTTAAACATGTTTTGCTAGTATATATATAATACATTCACACAGACACACACACACAATGTGACCAAATCACAAAACTTGTCATGATAGGATAATGATTAACCCAGGAACAGAGTGACTCTTTAACCTGCGATATATAATTGCTCTGCCTTAATATTTTATGCAGTTATCACACACTTATAATTCTCCCAGCAAAAATATGTGAGTGGAGTTGACTTATATTTATTAGCCTAGTCTCTTACAATACAAATCAGATTTGATATATAAGATCTTTGGTAATATCCAGTCTTGAATAATTAAATTTTAGAGAAATAGTAGATCACACTTAACTTAGTAATATTTGAGAAACACGCATAGACATATGTGTGTGTGTGTGTGTGTGTGTGTGTGTGTGTGTGTGTGTGTGTGTGCATTTTATTTCATGGTTCCCCGGCAGGGATGATCAAACATAGCCTCTCTTATAAACAAAAACAAAATAGTTCCAGATAACATTTAAATAACATAGTTAGCATAAATTTAATTTGAGTCAATAAACAAAATCTGATATTTGAAACGATTTTGTTCTTGCTTTTCAAGTTAGGTTGTGTTTGATCATCACTGCTGGGGAACCATAAAATAAAATACTGTTTCGTTTTTAAGCAAATAACTGATGATGCTTCTGGGTTGCACTTGCTTACACCACCGTATTTATATTTGCCCTCTATCACTCCCACAACAGCGGGGTTACTGTCTTTAAGAGTATATCTGAGAAAATTGACCTCATCCTGTCTGCTCATCCTTCGGCTAACATTCATATTTGCGGTGACTTCAATGTCCATAATGTGGAATGGCTGACCCACTCAAATAAGAAAGATGATGAGGGGAGGTTCTGTCATGATTTTGCCATTGCCTATGACCTCACTCAGATTGTTCACGAACCCACCTGTGTGCGCGATACTACTGGTCAGTATGCAAGCCTTCTAAACCTTTTTCTCACAACTTCACCTGAGCTATGTTCATGTTCCGTTCTATCTCCCCTGTGATCCTCCAACCACTCCGTCGTATCAGTTAAGATAAAAATGAAATGTAATAAGTCTTCAGATGTACCTCTCCACCGTACTGTATATCAATACTCTATGGCTGACTGGGACAGCTTCCATACATTCATATCTGATCTATCCCCTGCATTCCATGTTTAAAAAGGATGTGTCCTCTATAGTATCAGACCTGACCGAATGGTTAATTGTAGGCATAGACCGATTCATACCATCTAAAAATTCCAACAAAAACCTAACAACCAGCCATGGTTCTCCCCTGAATGTGCTGCTGCCATTGCGCACAGACACCACTTTTTCCATAGCTACCAACGTAACAGATGTACTGAGACTAAAGTTGCTTTCAGGACTGCCAGCAACCACTGTAAAAGAGTAATAAAAAATACAAGAGAGCTATATGCTCAGTCTGTTAAATCCAAAGTAGCTGAGCAGCCTTGGTTCCCACCAGTTTTGGCAAATAGCAAACAGGATCCTGAACAGAAGCATACGTTCTATCCCAACCATTATCAATGGACCTGAGGTCATCTTGTCAGCAGCAAACAAGGCCAAACTATTTGCCAAGAACTTTGTAGCTAACTCTACCCTCTGCGACGAAGACCATCGACTCCCCATATTTCCTCCTACAACAGACAACACACTATGCAACATACAAATATCTGTGCGTGAGGTCGCCAAACTAATCAAAAACCTTGATTCCACTAAAGCAACTGGCCCTGACGGCATCCCAATTATAGTGTTAAAAAAGCTTCAACCAGAACTTGCTCCCATACTTACAAAACTGTTTAAGCGTTGCCTTAAGGAGAAGTGCTTTCCAACACCCTGGAAAACCTCACCAGTATTCCCTGTATTTAAGAATTCAGGTGAAAAGTCATCTCCCTCTCAGTTGTGTGTCATGAGTAAGTTGCTGGAATCTATATTAAATAAAGAAGTAGTGAACCACCTCAACAGTAACAACCTTCTTAGTGACATGCAATATGGTTTCCGTTCTGCTAGATCTACAGCAGATGTGCTAATGGTTATGTCTCATAGGATTAGTGAATCTCTCGACAAAGACTTCCTCTCTAGGGCAATTGCTCTTGACATATCAAAGACCTTCGATAAGGTACGGCATAAGGGCCTACTTCACAAGTTTTCCAGCTACGGTATAATTGGAAATGTTTTCTCAATAATTAAATCATTTCTCTCTGATAGGCTTGCGCGAGGCTTTTTCTAGTCTTGCAAAAAAACACACATTCATATTTCAAGCTATATAACTTGTCGTGTACATACACACCCACGTCCACACACGTACATATATTCACGTACGCATACATACACTCACATTCACGTGTATATACACACACGCTAACGTACACACATGTACTCACACACGCACGCACAAACGCACACATGGATGACGTCACTTCCGCTTTCAATGGAAATCCACGCATGCGCAAAGACCACCGGAAACAAGTATAAACCAAAGAGCAACAACCGGCTTCTTCTTTTTCGAGACTACCCTCCTAGGTGGTTGGTCGCCGTTTTGGCAGACGCGCGCACTCGCGTACCCACAGACCGTATGAACACATCCTCACTCTTTCTCTCTCTATCTACTACTGGTCCCTGAGAACACCTTCGCGTAGCTGACTGCTAACTGACGTCAACTCTCCATTCTTTGCCGACACGCTGGACTATCATTCTCATTTCTACTACTCACTTCTTCTCCCACGCGCGAACAAACGATAGTGACCCGAACTTGAGATGAACACATATTTCCTTTTTCTTTCTACAACACCAGTCCCGCAACGAACATTCGTTACACACGCACGGACATGAACACATGTTATATCTAAAACATTCTTTCAACAGTAAATAAACAACGGTTATCTTATCCATCAATTGAGTCTTTGTTTCCTTCAGTCTTATTCGTTTCATTATTTTCTTGTGGCGAGCTAGGTATTTATATCCTGGTCCGTTACAGGCTCATAAGAGTAGTGGTAGATGGGTAACAATCAGAGGCCTACAGTATTAATGCTGGAGTACCCCAGGGATCCATCCTGGGCCCAACACTCTTCCTGATCTACATCAATGATCTCCCAAAACACATACTTAAATCATTCGTTGGCATCTATGCTGATGACACGACCATCTATGGCAACACATCAAAGGCCGTAAATGACAAAGCTCTCTCTAATTCTCTCTCCTCTGATCTTGAGCGCGTGGTACAATGGGGGAAGAGGTGGCTGGTCACTTTTAATGCATCCAAAACCAAGCTCCTATCTTTACATCATCAACGCTCTGACGCTCAATTGAAATGGATGGCTCTCGTCTTTGTGAGGCTTCATGTATTGACAAGCTCCTGGGTTTGACCTTTACTCCTGATCTGAAATGGAACACGTATATCAAGTCTGTTGTCCGGGCCACTGGGAAAATGCTGGGATTCTTCTACCGGTCCAGAAGATATCTCACTAATGATGCAATTCTCTATCTATATAAAAGCCAAGTACGTCCAAAGATAGAGTACTGCTGCCACATCTGGGCAGGAGCTGCTAAAAACAGCCTATCCTTCCTTGACAAAGTACAAAATAGACTTTGTGGATTAGCGGGGGATGCCCTTTTCTCTTCCCTGCAACCTCTCTCCCACAGAAGAGACATTGCGAGCCTGTCTTTGTTTTATCGTTATTTCCATGGCAAGTGCTCGTCCGAGCTCCAATCTCTGATCCTCCCTTGCCAATCTTTCACGATAAACACCCATCTAGCTAAAACCACTGTCAGCAATTTCCCCCATTCTTTATCTGTGCCGAAATCAAAACGTAGATTCCATGAACAAAGCGTCTTTCTGAGAAGTGCACACCTGTAAAACTCTCTCCCATTTGCCTGTTTCTCACCTGACTACAACTTGGATGTCTTCAAGTCCAACATAAACAAATTCCTGATTAATCGCCCCCTTAAGTAAGACGCGTTATCAAATCTTCAATACCAACTATTACTATGATATTATCCCCTTGATTACTGTACACACAATAACCCTTATCCCCGAGTGGCTTCTGGGTCTTGATAAGAGGTGATCACCATGTAAAAAAAATAAAATCTCTACACTAATATTCAGACTAGCATAATTGTTTGGAAGCACAGGGATGTGTAACATAGTGCGTGTGAGCACGCGGAAAACATCAGCAGCAGCAAAGGATAGCTTGCATGTGAAGAGATTAGCGATAGCAGCAGAAAATCGTACATATGCAAATTAGGAAGTATGTGCGAGAAGAGGAAGCAAGAAAGGAGAAAATGCAACACGTGCTTGGGAAGAAAGAAAGTCGCCGTAGAAAGAAATGGAAGTGTGAAGTCGTAGGTGAGAAATGGCTGGCTAATGCCAACATGAGGTCGGGAAAGAAAGAAAACTCAAAGGAAAAAATATGTATCAATGTATCTTGAAACATAATTAACATTATAATATACGTGTTATGAAGAATGTCAAGAAGTAATAAACTGATTAAAAATATCCCGTCTCAGTTTGGTGAATTTATAGACTCAGGATCAACAAATATCAAAGACTATACAAACTTTGATTTGATCTTGTAATGATTTGGCTAGCTTTATAAAAATATTTTTAACATTTGAACAGGTAGTCTTGCACAACCAAACTGAAACACTTCAACACTGCTTCAGTGAAATTTTTGAAAATACAAAAAAAAAAACATATATTTTGTTATTTAAGTAATTCACTGAGTTTTCCCCCCTTTTAATGTATTAAAACGTCGCTTATAAATATTTGGATCAATATGTTGGAATTCCCTTATTTTTACAAGTGCAAATAATGCAAGAATAAATAAGAAAAGAAACTTCTGGCAAAACATTTGTTTGTTATAAATTTGTTTCTTTGACAACTTTTTCGAATCTATGTGTACAGTAATACAAAAAAAAATTACTCGATCAAATTAAATGAATTTTTTTCGGAGACCTTCAGTCCAAAACGGATGCGTACAATATAACCTTTTCCAATATTTTCATATTTTAATGTCTTCATTAAACTGTACAAGTGCCGAATAAGCAGCTCAATACAAAATAAAATAAAATGTTTGATAATTAATGATTTATATATAGATTATAATGCACAAATGCTGATGCAAAAGAATGGGCGACTCGAAGTCTGCAGCAAACATTGTCGGATAAATAATTATTTTATTTTTCTAAAAAAAAGAAAAATATCAATATTTGGTGTTTATTCAGATTGGCACTTTTTTTACAATAAACAAAAATGAAGAAAAACATTTATATTTTACCTATTTGTCACGGAATGAAGATCTTATATTTCAAAAAATTACAAAAAAATGATCAAGTAGTTTCTTTTCTTTTTTATGGAAAACCAAAGTTGCCGTTTTTTACCGATAAGATCATGTTTTTCTATAGAATATAATAAGGGGAGGTAATCAGTGATCATTTTGACAGTTTCCACGTGTATTATTAGAATTGTCTGTCCTTGTCCACTAATTAATTCGTTGACTTCATTTTTTCGTTCTCATCAAAACAGTAAAATTTGATGGGGGATCGACTTACGATAACGTTGTAACTAAAAAGTGAGCACCCCTTTCAAATGTCGAAATATTAACTCTTTTTTCTCTTTAATAATAAGCTGGCACATTAGTGTCCATTTAATAATATTCCACTGAAAAAAATTGCAAGAAACCAAACATAAACAAATTTATAGTGAGGGTGACGCTCGTACAGGTATGCCAACAATTCATAAAATATTTTGTTTTTAAAAGTATCATTCTTTAATTAAATAAATTATAGTTTGGCAAATGTGTATTTCAGCGGCGTAAATTATTTGATGGGCAAAAATTATAAAAATTATTTATTTTTATATAAAACACATTATTACGCCCGAAGGTTGAAATAAAACCCGAAAAAATTGAATTTGTATTTTTTTTTTTTCCACTTCTTTTTTATTAGAGTAAAAATACAATAACCAAGGGCGCCATCTTGTTTGGAAATTTGGCCTTTCTAAGGCTTGCCAGATTTACCTTTTTGGCAAAATTTGGCCTTTTTACGCTCTAGCATGGACCATGGTTCCATGCAAGAGCGTAAAAAAAGGCCAAAAAGGAAAATCTGGCAAGCCTTAGAAAGGCCAAATTTTCAAAACAAGATGGCGGCCTCGATTGTTGTATATTTAGTCTAATAAAAAAATGTTGAAAAAAAAATACAAATTCAATTTTTTCGGGGTTTTTTCAGCCTTCGGGTTTAATAATGTGTTTTATATAAAAATAAATAATTTTTATAAATTTTTGTCTGTCAAATAATTTACGCCAAATAATGAAATTATTAATAATTAATTATTAGATATGTGATTATTGTATTGTTTTAATTTATTTTTAAAGTGCTCTGCTGTATATTGTTTGCATAGCCAAACACCCAACGGTGATTAGGGAAATTTGGTTCCTTTTATATGATATAGAAATTCGAGAGTATTTTGCCAATTTCGCCTCGAGGAATATGCCGGATTCCAAAAATAATTAAACATTGCGATAAATAGATAATAGTTTGGTAAGTCGTTGTTTTAAATTATTCTCTCATTTTATTTTCTGCGATCCTGTTTTTACGATCGCCATTTTGAATTTTAGTCTCTTACGTCACACGTTTTAACGCAGATTATAAAAAGTAAGTATTTGTTGAATTTATTTTATCAATTTTGAGTCACATTCGTCAGCTGATCTAGTCTGATATATATGAATGCCCTGGAAAGGTCACTTCTGATTAATATTTACCAGTTTTAAAATATTCGGCGCTTCTACAGAATTGGGACGAGGTTTTGCAGTAAACAATGGTTTCTACTGACTTTTTTTATTCAAGGCGAAGAGGCCACTCGAGGATAAGGGTTAAAGAGTGTACAGTAGAAATTGGACAATATAGTAACCATTAGTAATAGAAATTCGGTAAATTTGTTAACTTATATGGAACGGCTCATCAAAAAATTGTTTTTTCTCAATTTTAATAAGTTACTATGGTAGCTTCTAGATTATCTAGTCGAAATTACCTGAATATTACAGAATTATAAAAAAAACAAAAACAACTTTAATCGTGTAAAACTTTAATCTTGTTTAAATCAAAACGGAAAATTACCTCCCCCTTTGAACTGTCCTGTGTCTTACGATCGTTTTCATCAAATTCTATTTTTTATTTTCTTTAATAAATAATTTTCTACCTTATCGATTTTCATAATTTTTTGATATAATCATCTTAAAAATACGAGGAATGCGTAGATACCATTGTTTTCATGTGGAATTCAAGATTGTGATTTCCGAGATTTCGTCCCAATAATGGGGAAGAAGCACCAAATAAAAAAAAAAATCGTTTGCATATTTTAAAACTGTTAAAACTAGCAATATACATGAAAAAATTTTAATGGCTTAAAATATTTCAATAATGGCATACATTGAAATAGTGGCGAGCCTATACGAGAATGCCTACCAACGATTCTCATAGATTACAGGCTTAAGTATCATATTAGCAGAAAAAAATTTGAAAAAAAATTAATAAATTTTAAAAATAATGTTCTAATCATGTGACACGTCGGTAAAGAAATGGGCAGTAAGTCAAATAGCAATGAATTAGAACGTTATAATGAGAAAGTGAACCCCCTTCTTAAAATTTATCAATTTTTTTTTTTTTTTTGCTAATATTATACTGAAGTCTGTAATCTATGATAATCGTCGGAAAAAACTTTTTAAGAATGTGTGAAACACGCCTTTTTGAGGGGTGGGAACCCTTGTACAAGTCCGCCAAAACAGCTTGATGAGCTACGAAAGTCTTTTTCAATTTTTAAGAATCCAATTAAAATTAAGGAAGTTATGACTATTTTTATGCTTCGCACATTTGGATATTTTCCCCTTTTTAAGACCATGTGGGTTTTGTCAGATTTTTTACACTAGTTTTTCATTAAAATGTTATATCTTTGTTAAAACACAAGATTAGCCAATGAAATTTGTCATATAAGTGTATTTTTGTGCAAGGAATCAGAATATGTTCCTGAATATCTCCAGAAATTAATGGTTTCCAAGTAATCTGCAGTAAATGCACATAAATATGCCATGTATCCATTAAAAGAAAATAAGTTAAAGAACTCAAAACTGAATTGTAATGCATTTTATGTACAAGAAACTGAAATCTAAGACTAGGACTGTTTCAAAATGAATATATTTCAATATTTCTTTGGTATCATTGTAGATTAACACTGTCCTTTACTCTCCCCCCACCCATCTGACCATCTTTCAAAATTGATTCTACCTTTTTAGGCAATTACATCTGAACATCCTGAAAAGCTTTAATGAAAGATAAACAAAAATTATTTTAGAGTTTAATGTAAAATTATTCCTCACTTGGGGCCATTCTAGCGTTTTAGGGCAGTTAAACATGTTTTCTATGGGAGATAAATCCATGTGTTGCTTCAAGAGGGGTTTTGTGCAATTATGGGAGGATAAAGAGATTTATCACTCTGTCTTTGGGTTAATGGTAGAGCTAAGGGAAGTTATGTGAAGATTTGACAGTTGGGGTTAGTTTCACATAAATTTAATGTAAAATAATTCACCATTTGGAAGGAATTCTGGCGTTTCAGGACAGTTAACCAATTTTTTTATAAATCATGTGCATTTTTCTTTAAGGAAGGATCTGGTTTTATTTGTTTGTTTTTTAGACGCTTATATGTATCTTATATAGGATTTTTTTCATGGTGAGCTTGCAACTCAGACTTAGCATTATTGTTAGGACTAAAGAAGGTTTTAGGAGGAGGCTTGCCACTGATACTTAGAGTTAGAGTTAGGATTAATGGAGTTTTTAGTTTTTAAGAGGGCGTTTACAGTTAGTGGTTCATAATTATTGGCTTTTGAAAATGTTATAGCTTAGATTTTGAACATCAAATTACTGTGTGTTTTAATTTAAATAGGGATGGTATAATAAAATTTTGGGGTCTGCATTCGCGCCTGGCCTCCATAGAATGGAAATAGGCACAAACTTTAATAAAGACTTTTGATATCTATCTGCGTAAGTATGCTTTGATAATTATGTTTCAATTTGAAAAAATATGGTATAATAAAATTATGGGGTGTTCATTCGCACCTGACCTCCATAGAATGGAAATATGTCACAAAGTTTAACAAGGTTTTTTAATATAGATATATAGATCCACAGAATATTGTGATAAGTGTTTCAGTGTGAACAAGTATGGTATAAGAAATTATGGGGTTTATCTATTTTATTTTTACTTTCACAATATTCTGTGGATCTGTATCTAGCCTCTCAAAAAAAAATGCTAGACAATACTAGCCTCTCAAAAAAAAATGCTAGATAATACTAGCCTCTCAAAAAAAAATGCTAGACAATACTACCTTCCCAAACACCATTAGACTTTATAAGCTTATAAAAAAGTCAGTTAAATTGTAATTCTCCATTATACGACAACGATTACAAAAAAGTCTGAATCGAATGATATTTCAATCTTCCATTTCTCAATGCTTTCAATTTTCAAAAGTTTAATGCAAATCGTTTTACTATTTTTATTTTTTGACTTATTTAATATTTCGATATCTCAACACTTTCAATTTCCAAAATTTGATGTGAATCGTTTAATATTTTCCTTTCCTGATGCTTTCAATTTTCACAAATCCCACTTTTGTCTCGGTCACATCGATTCTATATTTCTAGCTTATAATAAAAAAAATGGATTCTTATCAGCATTCCATATAGTAAATTCCGATCTTTTCAGTTCGGTTCTAACAGAACTCAACTCCTCTATCATCTCAGCTTTACATTTTTTTTATTACATCATTTTGGGGGTGAAGCTACATTGATATGCAAATTTATGCAAATCAAACTACAAATGTGTGATCTATTTAATATTTTATATATTTGATACAGCATAATCGCGTTGACACACTAGTTTTCATCAGATCACGAAAGTTAAGCAATGTTGAGCCTAATTAGTACCAGATGGGTGACCATTTAGTAATTCTAGGTGCTGTATGTGTTCTCCGCTTATCTTGGCATTTGTTTCCAGTCATCCTGTACATACACTTCACTTGCCACTGGTATTTAACAATGTCGACTCAGCTGAGGTGTGGTTGGAGATTGCACACCTCCTGCCACAATAATTTCACGTGCAGGCATCCGTTCATGGGTATCCATAGTCTGTCAAAAGTGAAGGAGCCCTTTTTAATTTAATATGTGATCTATTTAGTACGTGATCTATTTAATATGTGATCTATTCAATACATTATTTCATCATTTTATGTTTACAGATAATTGCAACAATGAAAGCATTTGATTGAACAGAAATTTCTTTTGGAAAAAAGTACCAGTCACATTAAAAACTACAAATGGAAACAGATGCTGAAGAGAAGCCGAATTCTTGTGAAATGAAGCAGTCGAATATTTCAACAAGTTCTGAATCAAAAAGAGGGACGAAAGCATCTGCAGAAAAAGTGTATTCTTGCAACGTCTGCGGATACAGATCTTCAAGTGCGTCTAATCTCGCGCGACATGTACAAACACACACGGGCGAGAGACCTCACGCCTGCAACATCTGCGATGCAACATTTTCCGAACGCCATCATTTAAAACTACACATACGCACACATACAAAAGAAAAGCCATATGTGTGCAACGTATGCAGTGTAGCATTTTCAAACGGCACCACGCTAAAAGAACATGTCCGCACGCACACAGGAGAGAAACCATACTCGTGTCGGCTGTGTCACTCTTCGTTTACAAATAGCTCACATCTAAAGTTGCATATTCGCACACATACTGGTGAAAAGCCTTATGCATGTGACGTATGCGATGCTGCATTTTCAAACAGTTCAAACTTTAAGTCACACATGAGGGTGCACTCAGGGTTGAAACCTTTTTCATGTCCGATGTGTGCATCTGCGTTTTCGCACAGCTTTGCGTTAAAACGGCACATACGCACACACACTGGGGAAAAGTTGTATTCTTGTGAAGTTTGTGGACGTGCGTTTTCAAGAAAGGCGCACTTAACAAGCCATGTACAAACTCATACTGGGCAGAAACTATGTCCATGTAAAATTTGTGGATCGACATTTTCCAATGCTTCCAATTTAAAACGACACATGCGTAAACATGATAATTAGTGTCAGACGTGATAGGTTCCTCATTCCGCCATACTGCATATCGATGATTTCTGAGGAGGTTCATTCGGCATTTTCAAACGCTTTCAATTTAAAAAGAGACATGAGTAGACATGACGATAATTAGTGGAGAAAACTTGATTACCTACTAAACAGGAAAAATCGGGCATGAAGATAATTTTCCTTACAATGCCACCCTAACTAAATATTCAAACTCTCATAGGATTTGCAATTTAAATAAAGTTTTTCTCTGGAATTGGCTGACAGCTGCTAAAGTTTTCTTTGAGCTTAAGGAATAACCAAAAGTCACAGGGAGCAAAGTTTGGATTATAGGGAGGGCGAGGAACTGTTTTGATGCCCATCTTAGTTGAATAGTCTGATGCGTAAACAATGATAATTAGTGGAGAGAACTTGAATGCTTACTATATAGGACAATTTGGCATGAAGATAATTTTCGCTACGATTAAACCCTGAGCAAATATTCAATATCAATATCGGTCAACTAAATTCTTGACCTCTGCCTCTCGTTACTCTCTAAACAAAGAAGGTCAAGTGTCATGTGACAGAGCTGCCCAACTGTTTAATCCTTGCAAATCTGGTCCTAACAAGTAACCCCTTACAACTTAGTGGCACTGTGCCTTTTTTGGAGTGAACAAAAGACACACAAATACATGTGAAATACACAGCTTTATTGACAGACCACAAAACGACAAAAGCAAGCTAGACACTAAAACATAAATGTTACCACTATTGAATAAGATACAGAAACAAGTGTCTACTTAGGCTTCCAATTTAAAAAGACACATGTGTAAACATGACGATGATTAGCATCAGATACAATTGCTTTCCTGTTCTACTATGCTGCATATTGATAATTTCCCAGACAGTTCGTTCTCACCCTAACATTGACTCTAATTAATGAATATGAGACGAAATATAATGCATGCTCTATCTTGCATAAAAATCAAATCTTCAATATTGTACGAAATACTAATAATTGGCCAAATTTTATTGCTCAACATAGTTAAGTGCTTCCATTTTTTGTTGTTTGTGAATGGCTGTATGCCCAATTCCGTGGAAAATAGATGGGTCGTTATGTTTTACATGAATGGCTGGCCAGAAGATCTGACTTAACATTCTGTGATGTTTTTCTCTGGAGTTGGCTGACAGAGCAAGTCTACTCAACCAAACCAAAAAATTTAGAGAAACTTGAATACCTACTAGAGGACAACCTGGCATGAAGATAATTTTTCCTACAATTAAACCCTGACTAAATATTCAAAATCACATAGTATTTGCAGCCTAAATAAGATCTTGTCAAGTTTGTGGGCACATGTTTTCAAGAAAGCCAAACTTAACGAGTCATGTACAAACTCAGTTATATGGAATTTTGACATAGTTATATGGAATAAGTCAAAAAGGGTGGCAACCTTGGTTGAAGTGAGTGTCCCTAATGATAGAGGTCTGACCAGAGCTGAAAGAGAGAAACAGACCAAATACCAAGCTCTCATGTAGGATATGAAAAGAAACTGGAATCTTAAGGAGATATCAATCATACCAGTTATCATATGTGCCACAGGACTTATGAAGAAGAACCTGAAGTCCTACCTAACTAATATTCCTGGTGAACCAAGTGCAAAAGAGATCAGACAATTGAACTTAAGGGAACAGCGAGGATACTAAAAAGAGCTCTCAGTTGGTTTCAATAAAAAGCAGGGCAATGTTGGTAGCTAGTTTGGCTGCCCTATACCCAGCATTACAATCTTCAAAGGAAGAAAATTAAAAAAAAAAGAAAAAAAGACACAAACTCTGTTTATGTAAAATTTGTGGGTCAGCATTTTCCAACACTATCAATTTAAAAAGATATGCATAGAGATGACAATAATTAGCATCAGATGCAATTGATTCCTTGGTCCACCACGCTGCATATCAATAATTTCTGAGATGGTTCGTTCCTGCAACTTTTTTCTCTGGGGTTGGTTAATAGAGAAATGGGGCAGAATTACAAAACAAGTCCAAAAGAGTCGCCAAAAATACATCAAAACCTTAAATTGCAAAACAGGAAGAATGAGCAAACCAACAGTGTGCGGAGTTTTTTTGGATGAGTTCACCCAGGCCTATTATATCGATGAAGGAGAGTATAAACTCACTAAAAAGAGGATCGCTCCACTATGATCAGGAGAGGATTGATGACCAGTGCTTTTAAAAAAATGAGTGATCTCAGCAATGACAACAAGTGCAGGTTCTGCCACACAGAAGTGGACAGTGTGAGCGACCTGACATCTTAAATATCGCCACTGTAAACTTTCCTTTATATAATAGATCAGCAGGGGTACTCAGTGTTGCTCAGGACCATATAAAACAATAGACCAAATGCTCTAAAACGGACAATACTAATTCTAAGAAATAAATAATTATAGGTGGTGACCTCCATGTAAAAAAAAAAAAAATAAATAAATAAATCTCAATTTTTTTTTATTACATTTTCACCCCAAACAAAGCACATTGCCACTTTGATGTAGGGGGCTACTATCACGGACATAATCTACAGAGGTACTATGTGGGGAGTTGGGCAGCAAAATGTTGGTTCACATTACACCTAAACTTCTGCATGTCAGTACAGTTGGGGAAGCAGGAACCCGGAAGGGAATTCCAAAGTCTAGCAGTTCTGGGGAAGAAACTACTGAAATAGAAGGCTCTTTACATCTAGAGATCTCAACTGTGAATGGGTGAGATTTTGCTATTTTTGGGGGGGTATTTACGTCGAGGGGATACAAGTGCTTGCAGTTCTTTGGAGCATTCACCGTTAAAGTACTTGTAGAACAGGTAGAGGGATGCTACATTTCATCGATGGGATAGAGGCTTCGCAAAATATGTCTACAAATAGCATAAGGGTATTTAGCAACAATTCCAGGAAGGCCAATTCTAGTTGGTAAGTCCAGGTAGCAACATAATAAGCTGGCATCATCAAAACACTTAATCTCCAAATGTATATAGCAAGCACTGGCTATGGCAGGAGAAGCTAGATCAGTAGCCCTAGACATATCTAAGGCATTTAACAGGGTTTAGCACGATTGTCTTCTCATGAAAATTGAATTATATGGTATTGCTGGACGTATCCATCCATCCAGTGCGGCCGTAGACAAGATTGAACTCACTACACGAGTTTGTAGTGTAATTCAAATCTTGTTGATAGAGAAATTTTATTTGACCCATAATTGGGACACTGACAGGTACGACCACTCTGTGTCAGTACCACAAACTTAACATTCGACCGCAGTCGAGATTTAACTCACTACACGAGTTTTTGTAGTGTAATTCAAATCTTGTCTGTAGCTGAATACTTGATGCTTCGCCAGGGCTATCAAGAGTATTTTTTATCGTGACACCCTCACTAGACTGGGTGTCTACTACAGATTAAGAGAGTCCCATATACTTTCGAGAGAAGGATAGATCGCTCCAGATTCTCAACCTGGTGTTTTACCTAGTGGTACATACAGCATCTCACTTTCCCAAATGGTCACACATCTGGTACTAACGTTGGTGATCTGGCCAGAACCGGTGTGTCAACATGATTTTGCCGTATACTTAACACAATCAAATCCTTCTTAGATAAAAGAAAAAACCAGGTTGTTTTCGATGGTAATACATCAAACCATGATATAAATGTGGATGTGTCACAGTTGTCAATCTCTAAAACAGACAATATTAATCCTGAAAATGCCCCCCACTCGTTATTAGGTAGCCTAATAGGAGATATCCTTTTCTCTTCCCAGCAACCTCTATCCCACAGAAGAGATGTTGCGAGTTTGTCTCTGCTTTATCGTTATTTTCATGGAAAGTGTTTGACTGAGCTTCAGTCTATGGTCCCCCCTCGCCAAACTTTCACAAGAAACACTTGTCTAACTGAAAACACTATCAATGACACTCGCTATCTGTGCCTAAACCTAAACGTAGATTCCATGAGCAAAGCTTCTTTCTTAGAACTGCATGCCTGTGGAATTGTCTTCCGTTTTCCTGCTTTTCAGCTGACTACAATATGGTTGTCTTCAAGTCTAACGTAAACAAGTTCTGGATGGACCGTTCCACTTGTTAACAAATTTACTAAATTTCCATTACTAACGATTACTAAATTGTCCAATTTCTACTGTACACTCTTTAACCCTTATCCTCGAGTGGACTCTTGGCCTTTATAAGTGGTGATGCCTATGTAAAAAAAAAAACAACCAAGAAATAAATTTAACTTGTCTTCAGTTTCACACAATGTCTACAAAATAGCATAAAGATACTAAGCAACAATTCCAGGAAGGCTAATTGTCAAATTCAAGTAGCAACTGTAATGAGGCAACATCATCATGTCACTCTTTGCAAAAGACTTAGACTTCATACCAGTGGTATGTTTACAGTCCAAGAGAAGTAGGAATCCCTCTTTTTTTTTTGACAAGCAGAACAACGACAATGAACGTCCTCTATTTGGACATCAATACAGCGACTACCATCTTGCAATAGTTTTGTCACTGTCACAGGCCTTGGATGAACACCAGCATCTTTCCATCTGCATTGGTGAAATGAATCAGTCAATGACAGCAACAATGTGCTTCCAACACTGAAAGAATATTTCCTCTAGAAAGAGTGGGTAACACTCAACCTGGCCCCAGAAAAGGTTGCCAGAACACGGAACAACCTGCACAAGTGTCTCTGTGGTGCTGACGTGCAGACTTTTGCACACATTCTCAAAGACTGTCCCCTAAGAGACACATGCTCTGATATGGACCTGAGCCCCAGACATTACCCGACGATGGATCTCTCTTTTACCCTGAATCATCCCAAAGTCCCAAATACTTAGCACTTTCCCATAATACTCACGTCTTGCTGTCATAGAACTTTGTCATATGATATTCAAAACAATATTTAAAAATTTGATTTCTTGTAATACATTAAAGAGATTATCGTTTTATTAATTTTAATTATTGAGATATGAATTTAATTTGTTTCATGACCATCAACATATCTTGAAAATAATTGTATCTCAAAATAATTATTTAAATCAAAAGAAACACAATTAATTCATTCCAAGAGTAAAAAATTTACCCGAAATTACACTCAACAATCACTAAAAAAGATAAATTCAACAGTAATTGATATATAATAATAAATGTTTATAAAAACAAAAATAATCATACTCGCCTCATTACAACTTTATTCTTCATTTTTTTTATTCATCCTTTCTGTTACATTAAGACTTAAATATTAAGCATTTAGTAGGTTCATTCCCCTACGCGAGGCATACTTTGATGTGGACCTGAGGAATGCCCCAGACACTGCCTATCCATAACAATATTTTAAAATTTTATATTTTTGTTATAATACAGTAATACTTTGATATACAAATTCAATTCATTCCATGACTGCCAATGTATCTAAATTTAAAACATTTCATATTTCAAAACAGTTATTCTCATTTGCACTAAAAGAAATTGAATTCATTTCAAGGATAAGAAATTTATGCAAAACAAACTAAAATTTCACTCAACAACTACTAAATAATGATAAATACAACAGTTAAAATTGATATATAATAATAAATGTCAATAAAAACAATGCATAAAATAGAGTTGTACTCACCGCCTAGGTGAGTGCTACAGTACGGGATGCTTGTTTGTTTGTTTGTTTTTGTTTTACGGCATATCAACCCTTTTCAGGTTATTTAATGCAAAATCTAGTGATTTTGAAGAACAATTTTTTAATAGAGTATATTTGTTGTTTTCAAGTCGGTTTCTATTTAACCCATAGTTGGGACCCTAACAGGTACTACCATTCCGGGTCATAATGGATTTGGGAGCAATGGCAATTAAAGGGTGGTTCCACATTCCCAAATCCCACAAGCTGGGGCCTCACCATTGGATATAGTTTAAGGTTATATTTAGGACCATAGTATGGAATGCATTTAAGGAGAGAAAAAAGCAAATCTACCACACACACACACACACACACACACACACACACACACACACACACACAATTACTAAAAGAGGGCAACATTATACACAATTAAAGACATTGAAAAAACTTACTAAATCTAATATATAAACGGCTATATTTTTGTCTGTTGGTCTGTCTGTCTCCATATTTTCAAACTCTGTCTCCTCCGAAACTAAAAGTCACAGAGCGGCACTAGGGGTCTTAAATGATTGGATTTTTTATGGGCTGTTTTCTTTATGGGTCCTTAGCCGGTTAAAATCGTTTTTAAGGGATCAAAATTTAAAAAATCGTTAAACATTTTGTACATTCATCTTAATTTATTTTTAATTTGTAATCAGCTTATATGTGTGTCCCGTTGATACAGTGGTAACGTCACCAGCTTTGACTGCTACAGTTTTTATTTCGATTCTAGCTGATCGCACCTAAACACTTTTTATTTTCACCTTTAAAATCACGATTCTATAAAAAATATATACGAAATCTGGACAAATTAAAATATCATATTTAAGCGTATTTTATGACCAGACAAAGTCGGTCCCCTCCCACTATTGTTTAATATTTAAGTTTAATATGTAATTAATATAACAAAAAAAATGAATAAACTTACCATGGAGACAGAGATGAGTGGCTAACAAAGATGAGCTCTCCAAAGCTGGCCATAGGATTAGTTGGAAGTGTTCTTAGTTTTCTCTTCATTTGTTTGTTGTGATTTTTCATAGTGAGATTTTGAGTTTGATGAAGAGGCCAGCAGAGTTATTTAGTGCAAGGCAGAGCAGAAGGGAAGCAAGAGAGAGAATTATTCGATGAGAGTCAAATAGCATTCATCGGCAAACATTTTTTTGTTGATACTTTCCATTTACGCAATTTGGATTTGGGGTAGCTCTGTAGCTTCTTCCACGATCTCTCGTATAGTTCCTTCTTTTAACTTCAAGAGTGTTCTCTTAAATGTGTCAACAAACCGTTCAGATTTTTCATTTGCTTGTGGATGGAGATCTGAAGTGCTGAGAGAGAATAGAAATGAAAGAATAAGTGAGGAAGGAAAACTTTTGTAGACCACTGAAAAGGAAAAGCTATAGCAGTTCCAACTAATATGGTACTGAAAGACTTCACCAAAAGTTACTGCATAGTTTTGTCTATTCGTCAAATGGCAATTCAGTAACCCCCAGTATTTTGCACCTGCTGGTAGGACAATCTCCTTGGGAGTTACTCCAAAGTTCGAGTTCCTAAAAATTCTTATTGTAGTGTTCTCCATACGCTTCGGTCCATTGTTGGTCCGATTTCTCTGAAGACAAGCACATGATTTTGAACTTGACAGAATACATGGAGTGGGTTGCCATTACCTTCCCCAGCTAATTCGCCTGTTTGCACCTATCCGTTGTCCTTAGATCATCCGCATAGCTGCAGTCGAATAACATAACTCTTAAAACCATAGAACCATTGATCTGCTAGAGATTCCTCCTCGTCCATGGTCATCTAATGTCCTGCTGCTGACATCATCAGTTACCTTCTCCTTGTATCACCGGGATTAATTTACCAATGAACCCATCCATTTCAATGATATGGATCTTATAGAAAAAGAGCATCGTAGGCACAAGGCCAACCATGTTTAGAGTGAGTGATCTAACCCTAACCCAACCACTCACGTAGGCCTTGTATGAAGGTGAATATTGAAGACATTGTGCGCGTCACAGTGACCTATCAAAAAATGAAGGACGTAAGTGATACTTAGTTTTATCCAAGCAAGATGATTGGATTACATTCGAAAGTTTGTGGCTCCCAGTTAAGGGTCAGTACATACAAGGTCCACAAAAATGATTGCTTCAGGATCTCTTCTCATCCAGGTAACAGGCCCAGGATTAACCTTGAACGTCCACATGATAGTGACAAGGAAGATAGCGACCTGGTCTTGCATACCAAGTCCGTCAACCCTGAGACAATTAGCAGCATAAGTCGCGACAAGAGGTTACTACTAAGCAGTCAACCAACCAGCCAATCCCTATTGTGACTGAGGAGAAGATTCCAGTTGACTTCTCCCACGGAACAGACACAACACGCCCCATCTTGTTGACGGTCCGTAGATAAAGACATGCTCGTCCCCTCAAACTTAAGGCGAAACCATCCTACCTGAAAGACTGTGTTACTAACCTTTTGTGACTGATGCTAAGAGCCGTTATCTTGAGAAAAGAAGAGGAAAAAAGAGCAATAATAGAAAAAAAGGTAAAAAAAAAAAAAGGGGGGGGGGCAATATTGAATTATGACCGCATATCAGTCAAGGGAGATAATTCAGCATGACGGTGTTATTTATTTACGGTTGTTGTCTGCCTCTTCCATTTTTTGTTTACGTTTTCTGTTTTGTTTGGAGTTTCGTTCTGTACATTCGAAGATTAAAGTCTCCGTTCCTTCAAATGGTTTCGTGTGATATACATTTATTTACAAGCACAGTTATTTTTTTTACGTCATTGTTTCACAGTTTTTTTTTACGTCATTGTTTCACAGTTTTGTTTTTTTTACGTCATTGTTTCACAGTTTTGTTTTTTTTACGTCATTGTTTCACAGTTTTTTACGTCATTGTTTCACAGTTTTGTTTTTTTACGTCATTGTTTCACAGTTTTTTTACGTCATTGTTTCACAGTTTTGTTTTTTTACGTCATTGTTTCACAGTTTTGTTTTTTTACGTCATTGTTTCACAGTTTTGTTTTTTTACGTCATTGTTTCACATTTTTTTACGTCATTGTTTCAGTTTTTTTTACGTCATTGTTTCACAATTTTGTTTTTTACGTCATTGTTTTACAGTTTTTTTTACGTCATTGTTTCACAATTTTGTTTTTTACGTCATTGTTTTACAGTTTTTTTTACGTCATTGTTTCACAGTTTTTTTTTACGTCATTGTTTCACAGTTTTTTTTTACGTCATTGTTTCACAGTTTTTTTTTACGTCATTGTTTCACAGTTTTTACGTCATTGTTTCACAGTTTTTTTGGGGGAGTCAATTGAATTTTATTTTAGAATAAAGTGTCTTTTTTTTATTCTTAAAATGTATTTTAAAACAAAAAAAGAAAAACTCTAACAAGGATAATACATGCGAATTTAATATAAATGTTGCCAAAGTAATTTTTTAAACTCTGCGATGCCAGGGGAACTCCTGCAGGTAACTGCTAAAATTTGGTGCCCTAGTTCCTCGCATTGATTGAACTTTCTTTCTGTAATTGCTCCATGAGCCTTCCACGTGGTCCGTATTATTTATTTTCGTATTATTTTTTTTGTATTATTTTTTTTGTATTATTTTATTGTATTATTTTTTTTCGTATTATTTATTTTTGGAAAATAAATTTTCTAAAAATGAAAATTTTATCAAAATCTTTTCATTTTTATTTAAAACATGCAACCCAGGAGCAGTGTCAAATCGCCATTAAAAATGCATGATAAAACTTGAATAATTCGACCTCCTATCTTTCGAAGCTTATAACTACTTGAAAAATGTAATTCAAACCCTAATTTTTTTCAATTAAAGGAGCAAAGACCAAATTTTAAAAATAACATGTTTAATAGCAAATTATGCAATATTTGTTTTTTAAATCGGTTTTCTTTAAAAAAATTTAAAGGAAATCAACAAATTGTTACTTACTTCGCTATATATATATATATATATATATATATATATATATATATATATATATACATATCCAAAAAAATCACTTACCTATAAAAAATACTATTCAATGAGTACTTCCATTCTTCATTGTTAAGAATTTATCCATATTTATATTTTATATTCCATGTCCTTTTTAAATAAAATAATTTTTTTAAGCAAGGTTTCAAAAAAATGCGACATCAGATGTTTTTCACAGTTGAAATAAAGGCAGACAAATGTCTGCTTTTGTTCGAGTTGACATCGTCGGTGGCTTTAAGTGCCAGAATTAATGTCTCTTTCTATTGCATGCTGTAAACAAAAGTTAGTAAATATGGGCCACCGTAGGTAAAAAATGATCACATTTCACTTATCAGTTTTTGCCGTAAAAAAAACTCACTCTACCGATCTTTGATTTTTTTTTTTTTTTTTTTATCCTCTTAAAGAAATACATGAGTTTTTGACTTAATATATTGTATTTCTTCTTTATGGAGTGATTTTTTTTTTTTTCATATCTAAAAAAAAAAAAAAACATTGAATGAAATAGAAAGAATTGTCGTAATTATACGAAATTTTCTGAACAATATAAGAAGATTATAAGGTTTCACTTAAACAAAAAAGAACACAAAAATATTCAACGTGGTTTAAAAAAAAATGGTTTTAAACTTTGGACTTTACAGATAAATTTGCAAATAACTGTTCTTTTTTTTTTGGTCTTAACTTAGCTTATTTTATTTATTGATCTTTTATCTTCAATTTGTGATATATAAATTTGAGGTGAGAAAATTAATTATTTTCATTTTAACAGACATTTCAAAATTATTTTTATTAATTAAATGAATTAAAAAAAAAAAGAAAACGCTTGTCTAGAATATTATATTCGGTTTATTGGGAAAATATCGTAAAAATTGAACCAAATGAAAAATTTTGATAGATTTTTAAAGTTTAAAAATTGAAAAAAATTTAACTAGTAAAATTCAATTGATTTCAAAAAATGGGTGCATGAAGAAGTGCCAAACACTATTTTTTTATTTATTTTTTTTTTTTCATAAAAATATTTCTATTATTTTTTAAACAACTTTAATAGTTTATTTTGGAAGTATATTCCATAAAGAAAATAAACCCCCCACTTTAAAAAGAGAAATTACGAGTTTTTTTTTTCTATTTTATTTGCAGTTTTGTGTTAGGGGTGTCAAAAATTCCCTCAAAATTTTGATACACCTAGCAACCCAACCCGGTCATATGCTGTATTTTTTAATTTAAATTTTTATTTTTTTATTTAAAATATTGAACAATGAAAATAATACATGGGTTAACAAAAAAAAAAAAAAGAAAAAGAAAGAAAGAATGAGGATAAAGATTTCAAATAAATGTTTTATTTTATAATTTAAAGTTTTTATCTAATAATTTAAAATTTAAAATATTGAACAATACAAATAATACGTTGGTTAACAAATAAAAAAGGGGGGGTTGTACTACTATACACATTGATTTGAAAAAGTTGTCAAAAAAACAAATAAATGTTATCAAAGGCAAGAATTTACTTTTCTACCTAACTGGATATGTTTTTAGTGTTTTTATTGGCGGAGTTGTACAACCGTCACCCCATGCGTAATTTCTATACCGACAGGTTGTTTGAAATTTTTTTTCACTGTATTATTATTGATTAGACACTAATTAACCAGATTATGAAAAAAAAAATATTGAAAAAAAAATTCATTATTTCGACATTTGAAAGTGGTGCTCACTTTTTAGTTACAACGTTCAGTCACCCATTTTGTAACCAATAAAACGCGGGTATATCAAAACCATAGGAAGTAAAAATGATATGAGCCTACCGCATTTGTAAGTCAAAGAAAAAAAAAAAAAGATAGAATGAACATGACTTTTTTTTTATTGTTTTTTTCTGAAAATGAAGTTTCGAGTATTTTTTTTTTTTTAACTTATTTAGTTTTTGGGATTTGTATTACTGTACACGTAGATTCGAAAAAGTTGTCAAAAAACAAAAAAAAACAAAAACAAATATATAACAAACAAATGTTATCAAAGGCAATAAAAGTTACTTTTTTACCTAACTGAATATGTTGTTAGTGTTTTTATTTAATTTAGCATGTTTATATATATATATATATATATATATATATATATATATATATATATATATATATATATATATATATATATATATATATATATATATATTTAATTTTTAAGTATTATAAATTTTACTAACATGCTGGAGAAATGTTTCAGAATTTTCCATCCCGTTGTCAATTTTCATATTGTACATTGCTTCGTCAGCATGGGACCATTTTATATCTCTCGAAGACACTTCCGTATTTAGAAAAAAAAAATGGGTGACCGATTTACCAGAACGTTGTAACTAAAAAGTGAGCACCCCTTTCAAATGTCGAAATGATTTTTTTTTTTTTTTCATAATCTGGTTAATTAGTGTCCAATCAATAATAATCCAGTGAAAAAATTTCAAAAAGCCTATCAGTATAGAAATTACGCATGGGGGTGATGGTTGTATAACTCCGCCTTTTTATTTAATGTAACATGTTTAATCAGCTCGAAAAACAGTGTTTTACCGATGTATTGGAAAGTTAAAAATGGCGCCCGATTCTCTCTTTGACACGGTAAGTTTGGGAAAAGGAGCTGAAAATAAAAAAAAACTACACAAAATGCTGTTAGAAACTCGCTCAATATGTTACTGTGACATAGGCTGACATATATTCGGTGGGTTTTTAACAGTATTTTGTGTAGTTTTTTATTTTTAACTCCTTTTCCCAAACTTACCTTGTTAAAGAGAGAGTCGGGCGCCATTTTTAACTTTCCAATACATCGGTAAACACTATGTTTTTCGAGCTGAATAAACATGTTACATTAAATAAAAACACTAAAAACATACCCAGTTAGGTAGAAAAGTAACTTATCTTGCTTTTGATAACATTTATTCGTTATATATTTGTAAATCGTTAGAAAGGCCAAATTTTCAAAACAAGTTGGCGGCCTCGATTGTCGTACATTTAGTCTAAAAAAATGTGGAAAAAAATTCGGGTTTAAAAATGTGTTTTATATAAAAATAAATAATTTTTATAATTTTTGTCTGTCAAATAATTTACGCTGCTGAAATATACATTTGCCCAATGGGTTTATAGTATATTATTCGGTAATAATAAATACAAAATCTGCATTAATTAAAATATCATATTTAAGCGTATTTTACTACCGGGCAAGGCCACGACCCTCTAGGACAGGGGTTCTCAACCGGGGTCCATGGAATATTTCTGGAGGTCCACAGGCAAAACATAACAAAATGGGGGTCCACAATGATATTTTGGTGGTCCATGAAGAAAACCAACTCAGAATAGTTTTTATTATTAAAAATTTAATTTCTACTGTCTGATCTCCATTGGCTTGACCATGGAAGAAACATTAATACAAGATATTGGTAAAGAATTATTATCACTCTAATTTAGATGATGATGATGGTGGTGGTGGTGGTGGTGGTTATTATTATTATTATTATTATTATTATTATTATCATTATTATTATTATTATTATAGAATACCTTATTTACATTGAATTAGTTTTCATTTAAAAATAAAGCTTAATTTTATATTATTTCTTTGATTATTAAAACCTCAAAATTTATATTAGTGAAAAATAGAAGATCATCTTATGACCAATAGTTATGAAGGGGTCCACCACGATAAAAAGAAGGGAAAAGGGGTCCATTAGTACAAAAAGGTTGAGAACCAAACACTGGTCTAGAATATTAAGACATATATTACGAAAGTCGTTGCAAGCCCCTCCCTTAGGTTAATAAATAAAATCAATTCCGTACCAGACGATGTCCTCTTTTTTTTTTTTTTTTTTTTTTTTTAATATTAAAATAGTTAAATATTGAGATGAATGAAATAATAATTTTATCTGTATCCAACAAAAGCAATGTTGCGAAATTATTTGCTTTTTTTTATCGTCTCATTTTTTTTTCCGCGAACCTGCTTTTCGGTCGCCATCTTGATTTTATTTAAACTCTCCGTTAATCTCGTTCGATTTTAAACTTCAAATCCTTTTTTATGCTGAAAAGTTATTCGAAGCAAATTATTAAAAAAAAATAAAACAGTAAGTATTACTTTGTTTCTTTGGTCACCATTCTAACTCATCATGTTCGATTCAGAGAATCTTTGTTACCATAGCCAACAACAACAAAATTGGGTTAAAAAATGACTCTTATGCAGAGAAGAAGGTACCGTGCTAATTTTTTTAAAATACAGTGTAACCCAGATAGGAGAGATCCGAATATAAAAATAACTTTGTGGGTTCGGGTTACTATTACACATAGATTCGAAAAAGGGGTAAAAAAAACAAACAAAAAAAACAAATATATAACAAATAAATGTTACCAAAGGCAAGATAAATTACTCTTCTACGTATCTGATAAAACTTTTAGTGTTTTTATTCACTTTAAAACGTGTAATCGGTTCGAAAATTATGCAGTGTTTATCGATATATTTGAAAAAGAAAAATGGCGGCCTGCTCACTGTTGAATGCAGTAAGTTTGGGAAAAACAAACAAATTATACAAAATACTATTAGAAACTCATCGAATATATGTCCGCCTATGTCACGGTCACATATATTGAGTGAGTTTCTAACAGTATTTTGTATAATTTGTTTGTTTAAACTCATTTTCCCAAACTTAATGTGTTCAATAGCGAGCATGCCGCCATTTGCATTTTTCAAATATATCGATAAATACTGCATGATTTTCAAACCAATTACACGTTTTAAAGTGATTAAAACCACTAAAAACTTTTCCAAATAGGTAGAAGAGTAACTTATCTTGCCTTTGGTAACATTTATTTGTTATATATTTGATTTTTTGTCCACTTTTTCGAATCTATGTGTATAGTAACACAAACCCAAAAACGGATATAAGAGAGATTTTCTCTGGTCCCAAATTAGAGCTTGTTAATGCACAGTGTAACGCAGATATAAGAAACCAGGATATAAATCTGACCCGGATATAAGAGAGCCGTGTGGTCCGAATAAGAAGTCTCTTATATCCGTTAGGTTACACTGTAGTATTTTCAAGTTTTACAGTATCTTTTGTCTATTAAATTATTAGATGAAAGCACAAAATAGTCACAAAAAACTATCCTTTCCCCATGTTAAGAATAGGTTTCTAAATTATAATATTATTTCAGCACAGTACCTTCTCTGCATGAGTACCGAAAAAAGTAAAGGTTTTTACGACCTAACCCAGCGTAGTAAAAACACGTCCAAACTCCTCATGTTAAGAATGGCTTTCAGAATAAACATCCCCAACTTCTCCATGTTAAGAATGGCTTTCAAGGTTGGGGGGGGTTTATTCCGAAAGTCGTTCTTAATATTGGGAGTGTTTATACTACGCAGGGTTAGGTCATAAAAAAATACCAAAATATGGCAGCAGCAGCAGTCATATGCAAATGCTGTGCGATGTGATAGAGATAAAAATGAGACGTGTTCAGAGAAGAGGTATTCGAAGCATATTCAAGATATCGATGATTCGAGGTGTGTGTTCAGCAAAACAGTGAAGTTTGAGGCATCACAAGAAAAGTATGTGTTTGAAATATGACTCAAATAATCTTGCAATATGTTCAAGAGACGAAAGAGCGGAAAAGGATGTGTTCGAGACATGGGTGTTCGGCAAAGCAGTGAAGTTTTCTCCATATCACAAATCATAAAACGAAATATGCTTTGTTATGTGGAGCAAGAATAAAAGTGAAATTCGTGGAAAAAAGAAAGTGAGCGAAATTCTTTCCTTCTCTTTGTTTCCTTGCGACTGTTGCATACAATGTGTGGGTCCTGAGTGTTGGCTTGTAACGACTACATTACATAAGATTGATAAAAAAGCAAAAATATGCCTTTAAAAATACTGGCAGAAAAATTGATAAAAGCATTTAAAATATTTTTTTTAATAGAGATAAAGGCTTCGAGTCTAATTCCATCTGCTCAATACACTTTATAAAAAAACAAATGAAAAATAATACTAAATCAAAACCCTCATGCCTAATCATAAAATTGTAACATTTTTGTTGTATAATACCTGCCTGGCAAGGGTTATATGCCCAATAAAATGTGTTATAATTTTCATGATAAATAAAACTAAAACAAAATTCTATACATGTTAAATATGTGAATCTGATCTTTTATAACAGTTATGATTTTAAAAAATATATATATTTCATAGCTTCTATCCGGTCTTTAGAGACAATGGATATCTCATGTTGAGGTGGCTACACAAATAATTGTGAAGCAAAGGTCACAAAATCTCCAGCCATTTTCAGAGTTACATTTGTAAGATAAAATGCGTTTAATAATATTTTATTTCTCATTCAAAATACAGGGTGTTCCAAAAGTCTTGGGCACATTCCAAGTCCGCATAACTACTTAATTGTGAATGGTAGTAAGATGAAAGTGGTGCCATTTTAAAGCTAAATGCATTAAGTTTTTTCTAAGGCTATATCAAAATATACCAGATATACCAGATGTGTTTTTTTAATTCTAGAGATATTCAATGTCAAAATGTGCCCAAGACTTTTGGAACACCCTGTATATATAACATACAGTGGAGAATAAATGAACTCTAATCTATTACTTAATTAATACAATTCTAAATGCTTATTTATGTGTGTGTATGCATATATATATATATATATATATATATATATATATATATATACATACCAATAAAACTTTCGAACGGATGCACCGAATTGAAAAATTCTTTTTTCCCTGAAAGGTGTGAGTCCCTAGATTGTCCTTATCCATATATGGTTCATAACGAACAATGCCGATTCACACAAAAGCGTGAAATAAGGGTTTTGGGGCCATTTAGTTTTTGTCAACAAAGTTAGCTGCCCATGTCAACAGAACTTAGCACTGTATGTATACAATCATGGTACGAGGGGCGTGCAATAAGTAATGCCCCTGACACGCTTCCATTTGTCTGATCTAGCTGAAATTTTGCATGTGCAATGATTTATATCTCTACGGGTTATGTGGCAAATTACAGCTCTGAACTAATTGTAGTTTCTGTTTTACAGATGTTTGAACTGAGTCATGTGTGAAATGGAGCCTGTTGAATGTCGAGCAGTGATCCGGTTTTTGTATTTAAAAAGACGCACACCACAGGAGACTTTTGATGAAATGAAAGAAACTTATGGTATAATGCCTCATCATATGACCTTGTAAAACGCTGGCATTGTGAATTCAAACATGGCCAGAAGTCTGTGGAAACAGCTCCCAGACCTGGTCGCCATTGATAAAGTATCTGCCTGTCAAGTTGAGGCTGCCATTTTGGAAGATCGGCGCATTACTATTCACCAAATAGCCCAAGATGTCAAGATTAGTACACGGTCTGTGGAAACTATCATTTATGACCATTTGCATGTGCATAAGGTGTCTGCCAGATGGATTCCCAGGTTGCTCACACCATTCCAGAAGCGAGAACGCATCGAGTGCTCGAGGATGAATTTGGAGATGTGCCCAGAAGATGAGTCAAAGTTTTTCAAAAGACTGATTACACAGGATGAAACCTGGGTCCATCACTATGATCCAGAGACCAAAGCCCAGTCAATGCAGTGGAAGCACTTGGATTCACCACCTCCAAAGAAGGCAAGGGTGCAGCCCTCTGCTGGCAAGGTCATGCTCACAGTCTTCTGGGACCAGGACGGAGTAGTGATGACAGGTTTCCTAGCAAAGGTTACCACAATTACAGGAGCCTATTATGCTTCACTTTTGAGGAAATTAAGGGAAGCTATCAAAATCAAGAGGCGGGGCAAGATCAACAAAGGTATCCTTCTCCTGCAGGACAACACTCCGGTCCACAACTCACATGTCGCCAGATCAGAAGCGCGGGCGTGTAGTTATGAAATCCTACCCATCTTCCCTACTCTCCTGACCTAGCATCCTCTGACTTTCACCTCTTTCCAGCCATGAAGTTGTTTTTGAAAGGAAAGCGTTTCCCAGATGATGCAGCATTGATTTCTGAAGTCATGTCGTGGTTGGAGGACCAACCTGGAGTGTTCTACAAAAACGGTCTCCAGAGCTGCATCAAACGATTGGAGAAATGCATAACTCTTGGTGGTTCCTATATAGAGAAAGACAAATAACTGTGCCAAGTTTCGTTGCTCTACTGCTATGGGAAGTGGGTCAGGGGCATTACTTATTGCACACCCCTTGTAACATCTTTCGGCATGCAGACAGAACTTGTGGCAATGGATAATACATCTGACTACGGATCAGAAGATTCCAGGTTCGAATCCTGGCAAGTTCGTAATAATTTTACTCATTATTCTTACCCTTAGGATATTTTTGTTTTGTGCATATGGGAATTTCCCATACTCAGAGTTCACAGGGTAAGCGTTGATGGTAAGACGAGGTTGAGTGTACTCGATTTTGTGTTTGACTCGGTATTGTGTGTGCCGACACGGCACAGCCGCTGGTAATAAATCATGTCACACCCTTTTACAACAATTACGCTTAATAATGCATCCTAATGCCGATGAATACCAAATCGTTTGAAATGCATTACTGAGTTACGTTTGTAAAATGAAATGTGTTTAACAATATTTATTTCTCATTTGCAGATACCAGCGGATAAAGGGACCCATCTTGTTTATTGCAGAAAAATAATCTTCTAAAATCGAAGAAAGAAACAAGACCCTCCCCCCCCCCAACCTCCCCATATTAACGAGAAAGAATCGTGAATTGTGTGGATCTGACTTTTCAAACAATTGTAATTTAAAAATGCACAAACAGCTACTAGAAACTGGAGAGAATTTGAATGCGTACTGGAGATGAGAGAATGCCTATCGAAGAGAACTTAAATTCCTACTAAACACTGCTCTCGAGTGTCTAAGGTTTTTTTTATAGGAGCGGGGGCCAGGGCAACCTGGCATGAGGATACTTTGACCTACAACTAAACCTGACTAAATATTGAAAATTGCATAGTATTCAAAAACCAAACAATTCTCTCGGTATGCCTATCCTACACTGGCTTATACAAGGGGTGATGCACTTTCTTCTCTAAGTGATGTTGCCTATAGTAACATCACTAAGCTGGACTTCACCAGACTAGATGAATTCTTGACCTTGGATCCTGTAAGATCAAGAGACTACAAGAAAGATAAAGATATATTATAACGTGATTAACTGATCAATTGGAGAAAAATTAATGTTTGTCACTTCTTTGCTAACTCAACGTTTTAGAAATAAAGCAGAATTTAAAAGAACGCTTGAATCCCTAACCCTAACCCGAACCCGAACCCGATCGCTTGAATATCTATGCATCTCATGTAGAGATCAAGCGTTAGCCCCAGGAAGGGACTCTTTGATTTCTGATAACTTTGAGCAAAATAAAATGACACAAAAAGAAATAAATAATCAAAATCACATTCAAAGTCCAATTAAAATTTTATCAATACACTTGCTTGTGCAAGAATTGGTGCACCTTCCCTAAGTGATGTTGTCTATAGTAACAACATTAAGCTGGATAGTCCATCAGACTACATGAATTCTTGTCTTGGAATCCAGTAAAACCAAGAGACCAAAAGAAAAATATACCATAATGTAGTTAACTGTTCAATGAGGGAGTGAAAAATTCCTAATTTCTGTACTAACTCAATGTTTGAGAGATTAAGGGTTAAACCTAGAAGTAACAATAGATTATTAATGCTGTAGGACATTCAGTAAATCGTATATACTACATAAAATAGTGTTCAATTCCATAGATGTAACAAGTGTGTGCAATAATGCAGTAGGCCACTTGGAACGTGGTAGATGCTGAATCCAAATGTACTCAATATTCTAAACACAATTGATGTGCTATAATATAATTTTACTCTTACTAGTTAAGTGTTGTGTTGAATTGAACTCTGCTCAATAACCTAGATAGAATACATATGAAAGCTGAGAGAGAGTAGGAAAATAGTGATACAAAAGAGAAATAAAACTGGTTCAGTTGTGATGATAATGACACAAATTTTTTTTTTTTTTGAATAATTGTAAAATTTACAACTTTTGATTTGAAAATATATATTTGATGAACTCAAGGAGCCTTTCTAATAAGTTCAATTCTTAAAATTCTCATAAAGCTGTCTTTATTAATTTCTATTGATGGTTACTAAACTCTGGTGTTTTTAATAAGTTCATTATTTAATAGCAAATGGTGGTTACTAAAATCTGGTGTGAAAATTACTTTTTTAAGTGTAACAAAACATTCTAAACTCTTTTATTCATCCAATTAAAATGATATAAAACATCCTGCAGTTTTTGCTATTAAAGTAAAACGAAACAAGAAATAATTGAAAATAACTAAATTGCACAAATTTAGTGCGAAAAATAATCTGAGGTGAGCAGACTAACATTTGCAAAAAGTTGTTGATCTAAAAACATGGAAACCCAAACCAAAGAGAAAGCATACACCTGTGAAGTATGTGGCTCTAATTTTTTTAACAGTTACGATTTAAAAATTCATGTACGATCACACACTGGGGAAAAACCATATTCTTGTCCAATTTGCAGTTTTGCATTTTCGTGCAACTCGAAACTTACCCGCCACATCCGAACACATACTGGAGAGAAACGATATTCATGCGTCGTCTGTAGTTCAACATTTTCGAGCAATTCAAATCTGCAAGCACACATGCGAATACACACAGGTGAACGACCTTTTGCATGTGACCTCTGTGGGTCAACTTTCACGAGCAATTCAAATTTAAAAAGCCATGCCCGGTCGCATACGAACGAAAAGCCATACGAGTGTGAGATCTGTCAGTCTGTGTTTGCGCGGAGTTCTGCATTAAAGAATCACTTGCAAACGCATTCGCAAGAGAAACCGTTTGTGTGTAACGTGTGCGGAAATGCGTTCTCTAAACGTTACATCTTGACGGAACATGTTCGAACACATACGGGGGAAAGGCCATATGCATGTGACGTGTGCGGGTCTGCGTTTGCGCACAGTTCGAATCTACACGAACACATGCGAACACATTCGGGGGAAAAACGTCACGCGTGTTCATTGTGTGAATCGACGTTTTTGAACAGTTCGCGTTTAAAGCGACACATCAGAACACATACGGGAGAAAAACCTTTTTCTTGTGATATATGCGCACGTAAATTTTCACAAAGTTCGAGTTTAATCAGACATGCACGCGTACACACGGGAAAATGAGCATAAAATGCTTAAAAATCTAAATTTTAATACAAATACAATGGACGCCTATTTTGAAGTATGCATGCGTACACATTGGAAAATAAAGTTCAAAGTATGTTTTTAAAAATCTAAATTCAAATGAGATGGATGTCTTTTTTAAAAGTATGTGTTTTTACACACTGGAAAAGGATTTAAAAATGATATGGTATCTGAAAGAAATACACATTATACTATTTGTCAAAGGAGCAACTGGCCTAATAAAAAAAACTTAAGTACTTGAAAACAATCCCTGGAAGACAAAGATGTAACAAAAAAAAAAAAGTTGGCAGTCATAAAGGGAATAACATCTATCTGTTTAAATGTTTGTATGTCTGCCTAAAACTTTTCACAGAGGTGATGGATTTTCACAAGATCAGTATCGTTTTGAAGCTCGACCCTTTGGACGACAAATATCAAAAGATTGGCTGAAAACATTAATTCCTTCACCCTCAACTGGGCACTTTTCTACAGGGAGGGATCGCTTTTTTTGCCAATATTTTCCAAAGTCATCCCCTCTTTTCGATTGGCTAGCCTTAATTTAAACCTACATCACTTCCGGTTTGGCAATGGACGAAACACCAAAGACGTTACTTTTTTTCACATTCTTTTCCTCCTTCGCGTTTTTTTTGCTCAACACACCTCAAAACACCCGGGCAATGCTGGGCACCCAGGCTAGTATATTCTTAAAAGAGGCCTCAAGTATAAATTTAAATCATAATAAAATCAAGTGTTAGTTCCAAGAAGAGTTAGCTCCCTTGATATTTTAAAACTGAATAAAGTAAATAAAAAAATGTCTTACTGAAAAATAAAGAAATATTTAAAACAAAGCAGTATCCAGTGTTAGCCTCAGAAGAGGTCCCTTGATCTCTTCAAACTATTTGCCTCCCCACGAGGTCGGTTTTTAATGTAGAGAAAACCCAGTTCCCCAATAAGGGACACTCTAGATAGGAACAAAAATTAAAATTGTTTCAGTCTAGAAGGATTTCTCCTCCACTGACTGAGGACAGAAAAAATGAAGTGTCATATCAGAACAGATACTACACTGTGGTGTTGGCTCAAAGGCTAAACGTTATTACTTTTAAAATGGATCAATGGTTTTGTGTATAGACTTGCAAATAACTTTTACACAAAAGAAAAAATTATTTCGTCCGGTTTCACGCATAATTTGCTGACGCGTTTTTAACCAGAAATTTGCCATTCTTTAGTTTTTTTCAAATTTCAGGCCTTTAGGCTACGATCCACTGTTGCTGTAATTCTTCTAAGACATGCCAGTAAGGCAACTCACTTTTAAAGGAGTCGGAAGAGGAGACATCTCATGTTTGTCAATCGCCACGTTTAACAGCATTTATTTTTTATAAATACACTAGAAAGTTGTGTGGTATGTGACTTCAACTCAATCAACTGTTGACCCGAGATTTTCTCAACGCATTTGTAGAAACAATTGTTAAGCTTTTACATATATATACAGTCTTTATAGCCGGACCTTAATATTTGATTCCGTTTAAGCAGTTTTGCAATGATTTTCAAGGAGCTTCAATAAAACAGTTTAAAATGAACATTTGTTAATTGTTTTATATTTTTGTTAAAGTTTTTTTATGCTTAAAACATTTAATTTAAGATTTTTCAATGTTTATTAGGTTAAAATGTTTTTACTAATCTGCCAAATTTATGCTTATTCGTTTTATAAACATACTAGCAGAGGGGCGCCCGGCATTGCCCGGTCATAAAATACAGTTAAATATAAATTAATTTATGGAGATTTCATGTATAATGGAGTCGATTAAAAAAAAGAACGGAACTTGGGTGCTATCTTATCGTGTTATTAAAAGAAAAAATAAATGCTGTATGGTGGGCGCATGTAAGAAAATTGAAAGTTTTAAAAGATATATGAGAGAAAATGTTATCCAAAGAAAAAAATGCTGCATGCTGGGATTGAACTTGCAAATTTAAGTTCATAAGTGAACAATGATAACACATTGAAAATTTAGCTTTTTAAATTGAAACAGCGAATCGACTGTTCCCACATGCAGAATTAAAGATTTTTACTTGATCCCCTTTCCAAACAAAACGACATTTGGCGATTTTTTTTCTAATTTTTCGATATTATGTGTTCAAGAGATCGCTCTTTCTAACAGTACCAGGTTCATGCCTTTTGACAAAAGATTTTAGCAGATATACAAACACAAAGACGACTGAAACGTATATAATACTAGCATGGGTACCAGGCGTTGCCTGGGTTGACATGAAGTTTCGTTTGAAACACGCCTGATATACTCATCATTTTCATCATGGGTAACGTGGATACACCCACAACAATTTCAAAAATAAAAGAACGGATAAAAACATGTAAATGTAATCGCCCCCAAAAAGAAGAATCTGATACATTTCCACCTGATATTTCGGCAGAAGGGATCACTGTCCTAAGAAAACTCACGATTTTGTGAACCTAAAAAAGTAACGTTTATAAACATTAATGCATGCATTTATTTTTATTTTGGTAAATGTATAGTTTAGCGGCGTAAATTACTTGCCCGACAAAAATATAAAAACTATTTTTCTATAAAACAAATTGTTAGACCCAAAGGCTGAAATAAAATCAGAAAAAAATTTCATTTTTATTATTTTTTTATCATTTATATTTATTATTCGAGGCAACTATATTGCTTTTAAAATTTGGCCTTTCTAAGGTTTGGCAGATTAGCCTTTTTAAGCTCTTTCATGAACTATGTTTTCGGTCGCCATTTTTTTTTTGTAATGAAAGAGCATGAAAACCGGGCCAAATTTGGCCTTAAAAAAGCCAAAATGTCAAACCTAAAAAAGGCCAATTTTTAAGCATGTAAGGCGTGCACATTTAATCTAATAAAAAAATGATAAAAAAACATAAAAATGAATTTTTTTTTGTTTTTTTTTTTTAGCCTTTAGGTCTAATAAATGTTTTATATAAAAATAAATAGTTTAAAAAATTTTTTTGTCTGTCAAATAATTTACGCCGCTAAACTACACATTTACCTTTACTTTTTGTAAGGATACTTTTTTTACTGGCTTTTTGTTTTTGTAAATAAAGGAAATTTTCGATTTGCTTTTTTAGGGGAGGGGGGGGGGACTTTTCGATTTGCTTTTTATTTGTGGTTTTATGCTTCTAATCTACCTTTACTTTCGTATATTAATTTTATGTGAGTAAATTAAGTAGTTATATATATATATATATATATATATATATTCACTCGAACAGCTAGACTTTGGAATTCTTTTCTTGCTACCTGTTTCCCAAATTATACTGACATGCAGAAGTTTTTCAACATTTTTTGACTCAATCTAAAACACAAATGCATCTCTTTTATGCAGGATGCACCGACATATATTCATTTTGCAGAGCAGGGTCTTTTTAAAAAGTTTGCCTCTACCATATTTGAAAAGAATTCACATTCAGTTAACACTGGAATCAAATGGATATAAAACATTTTAAAACCAATCTTTAATTAAAAACTTTACCCAGCCATAAATTTAAAAGAAAGAAAATGAAGCAATTCGAACATTTCCTTTGACTAGCAGTATCTGTGGAAATTTCACGGTGGCATCTTTCATATATAATATATTGTTTCTGGGCATTCTGAAAATGTTCCGTGTGAATGGTGACCCCATGTTATTGTAACACTTTTGTTAAAGCTGTAAAAATATTTATCTAAGAAATCTGGTTAATGCAGTGTCAGAATATATCTGGTTATTACTGTTTATCTCCAATATCCTTATCTAGGAGGCTGTGACGTATTTCCATTGTATGGACGCCCGCCATGAACAGAAACACCACGATATCATTATATCATCCTTAAACTGAACAGATACTATCCTTGGATCCTAGCCAGAAGACGAAGAAAGGATATTTTAGTTTCACGTATGGCTCAAAAGTGACATCATTTTTTTATTTAAATTTTTTTTTTTGCACTGTCTCTCGTGATCAGGAGATCCTATTTATTAAAAAGCAGGATAGAAGGCGATAACATACTATGAATATTACATTAATATATTGAGATCCTAATTTAATGTTCATGTCCAGTTCTTTTCAAATCTAATTTATAAGTAGGGCTATGACAACAGCATATTCTTTTCATTGTTTTGACTCTTGAGTATATATATCCGACACAGACACACGAGAACCACATCACTCTATATAAAAGCATATAAGATATCAACGGATACACATTCGAGAGTAAAAACAATGAAAAGAATATGCTGTTGTCCTAGCCTTAGTTATAACTTGGATCGGTAAAGAGCATGAGTTGTACAGTGGCACATCTCCGATCTCGCTCGTTAAAGATTGTCACTTTCAGACATGATAGACACACAATTAATCGAGAACATATATAAAAGCATATAAGACATCAACAGATACACACTCGAGAGTCAAAACAATAAGAATATGCTGTTGTCCCAGTTATGACCTTATATCCTCCTTTTTAATAAATTGGATTTCCCAATCGAATAATTCATAATACTTGGGGGAAGAACGTCGATAATATCACAATAGCAACTGAAAACTGAAAATAATGCTATCAATTAGAAGTGCCACTGAACTATTCTGTAACATTCCAATAAAGAAAAAAATGGACGAACAGCTGGAAAATAAATACAATAGAAAGTCTGAATCAATGTGGAGTGTTGAATAAGTTTACTTTGCGACAAGCATCTTCTTCATTTGTGTTATGTATTTTATTTAAGAAAAAATAAACATTTCCAATAAAACAATAACCATAACGTTCATCCATTGCCTTAGATTGTCCGTAAACTGTGGCAAAATTCATTGCCATTCCTAAAACTGTCTGTAGACTAATTCCAAATACATCGACCTGTATGTCTGATCTTTTATCCCAGTCAGCAATCACACCTTAATTAACAATCATATTTAAGCTTCCTTTTGTCTGCATTGGTGAACAACTTTCTCTCCACTCTTTATTTTCTAAAATTTTTATGTGATTCCAACAAATGCAAAAGAGCAAAGTAATATTGCTGACTAGCATGTCGCTCACCATTGCTCAGTCATAAAATACACTTAAATACAAACTGTCTTCAATAAGATTTCAGACTAAAAATAAAATTGCCCATGTGAAAAAATCTGGAAACTTATTGAAGGTACTTCGTAATTAGGTCATCAAAGAGTATCTTTAACTATACTACCCTTCCGAATTTTATTTTATTCTCTCCTTCCTTTCAAGTATACTTAACTCCTTCCTGTTAGTCATATTGTTCATATTTTTAATTTGTCAAAGGTTATTACTCTTATATATTATTTATGTTGTAACTGCTTTTAATATATCTTAATTATCATTTTATGTTATACCTGCTTTTAATATATCTTAATTATTATTATATGTTATACCTGCTTTTAGTATATCTAAATGATCATTATGTTATACCTGCTTTTTATATATCTAATTATCATTATATGTTATACCTGCTTTTGATATATCTTAATTATCATTATGTTATACCTGCATTAAATATATCTTAAACATCATTTTATGTTATACCTGCTTTTAATATATCTTAATTATCATTGTATGTTATACCTGCTTTTAATATGTCTTAATGGTTATTATATGTTATACCTGCTTTTAATATATCTTAATTATTATTGTATGTTATACCTGTTTTAATATATCTTAATTATTATTTTATGTTATACCTGCTTTTAATATATCTTAATTATCATTTTATGATATATCTGATTTTAATATATCTTAATTATCATTGTATGTTATACCTGCTTTTAATATATCTTAATTATTATTATATGTTATACCTGCTTTTAATATGTCTTAATTATTATTATGTTATACCTGCTTTTAATATGTCTTAATTATTATTTTATGTTATACCTGCTTTAAATATATATTAATTATTATTATATGTTATACCTGCTTTTAATATATCTTAGTTATCATCATGTTATACCTGCTTTTGATATACCTTAATTATCATTATGTTATACCTGCTTTTAATATATCTTAATTATCATTATATGTTATACCTGCTTTTCATATATTTTAATTATAAGTATATGTTATATCTGCTTTTAATATATCTTAATAATCATTATGTTATACCTGCTTTTAATATATATTAATTATCATTATGTTATACCTGCTTTTAATATATCTTAATTAGCATTGTATGTAATACTTGATTTTAATATATATTAATTATTATTGTATGTTATACCTGCTTTTAATATATATTATCATTTTATGTTATACCTGCTTCTAATATATCTTAATTATCATTTTATGATATATCTGATTTTAATATATCTTAATTATCATTATATGTTATACCTGCTTTTAATATATCTTAATTATCATTTTATGTTATACCTGTTTTTAATATATTTTAATTATCATTTTATGTTATACCTGCTTTTAATATATCTTAATTATCATTATATGTTATACCTGCTTTTAATATATCTTAATTATCATTATATGTTATACCTGCTTTTAATATATCTTAATTATCATTTTCTGTTATACCTGCTTTTTAAATATCTTAATTATGATTATGTTATACCTGCTTTTAATATATCTTAAGTATCATTATGTTATACCTGCTTTTCATATATCTTAATTATCATTATATGTTATACCTGCTTTTAAAATATTTTAATTATCATTATATGTTATATTTGCTTTTAATATATCTTAATTATTATGTTATACCTGCTTTTAATATATCTTAATTATCATTATATGTTATACCAGCTTTTAATATATCTTAATTATCATTTTATGTTATACCTGCTTTTTAAATATCTTAATTATCATTTTATGTTATACCTGCTTTTAATATATCTTAATTATCATTATATGTTATACCTGCTCTTAATATATCTTAATTATCATTATATGTTATACCTGCTCTTAATATATCTTAATTATCATTATATGTTATACCTGCTCTAAATATATCTTAATTATCATTATATGTTATACCTGCTTTTAATATATCTTAATTATCATTATATGTTATACATGCTTTTAATATATTTTAATTATCATTATATGTTATACCTGCTTTTAATATATCTTAATTATCATTATATGTTATACATGCTTTTAATATATTTTAATTATCATTATATGTTATACCTGCTTTTAATATATCTTAATTATCATTCTATGTTATACCTGCTTTTAATATATTTTAATTATCATTATATGTTATACATGCTTTTAATATATCTTAATTATCATTCTATGTTATACCTGCTTTTAATATATCTTAATTATCATTCTATGTTATACCTGCTTTTAATATATTTTAATTATCATTATATGTTATACATGCTTTTAATATATCTTAATTATCATTCTATGTTATACCTGCTTTTAATATATTTTAATTATCATTATATGTTATACATGCTTTTAATATATCTTAATTATCATTCTATGTTATACCTGCTTTTAATATATCTTAATTATCATTCTATGTTATACCTGCTTTTAATATATTTTAATTATCATTATATGTTATACATGCTTTTAATATATCTTAATTATCATTCTATGTTATACCTGCTTTTAATATATCTTAATTATCATTCTATGTTATACCTGCTTTTAATATATTTTAATTATCATTATATGTTATACATGCTTTTAATATATCTTAATTATCATTCTATGTTATACCTGCTTTTAATATATCTTAATTATCATTCTATGTTATACCTGCTTTTAATATATTTTAATTATCATTATATGTTATACATGCTTTTAATATATCTTAATTATCATTCTATGTTATACCTGCTTTTAATATATTTTAATTATCATTATATGTTATACATGCTTTTAATATATCTTAATTATCATTCTATGTTATACCTGCTTTTAATATATCTTAATTATCATTCTATGTTATACCTGCTTTTAATATATTTTAATTATCATTATATGTTATACATGCTTTTAATATATCTTAATTATCATTCTATGTTATACCTGCTTTTAATATATTTTAATTATCATTATATGTTATACATGCTTTTAATATATCTTAATTATCATTCTATGTTATACCTGCTTTTAATATATCTTAATTATCATTCTATGTTATACCTGCTTTTAATATATTTTAATTATCATTATATGTTATACATGCTTTTAATATATCTTAATTATCATTATATGTTATACCTGCTTTTAATATATCTTAATTATCATATTATTCCTTTATTCTCATTTCCAATCTAAACGTTATTAAGCCAGTTTTTACCTATATTTACATTTTGTATAATTCTGGTCCATCCTCGTTTCTGATGAAAAGCATTTAGCTTTGAAATGCCATGGCCTAAAGAGGGTTTTTCTTTCAGTTATTGTTCTGATGATATAATAAAGTCGTATATAATTTTTATTTCTTATCTTTTATCATATAATATCTGGCCGGCTTTGAGTAGGATTGAAACTGCTATCTTCAGACAATTCTCAGCTAGAACCATAGAGATTCAACGTTTCTATCCACTATTCGGTATGGAGCCAACCATGGAAGATCAGATAATGAATAAATGTAAATCTATAAGATCAAAAAATTCAACCCTGGTCGCTCTTTGGGTCTCGTGGCACAGTGGATAGAGATGTTGAATCTCTACGGTTCCAGGTGAGAATTGTCTGAAGATAGCGGTTTCAATTCTACCCAAAGCCAGCCAGATGCTTACTTGGCCAAAAACGTGGTGAGACGACAACAACTATGGATGGCAGTAAATACTGAGGATGCAGTTAGGAGATTCAGAGTTCCTACCCCGTCATGGTTACTACCTGATGACGGCCAGAGGAATAGTTGGCCGAAACGTTGTGAAACAACATCTAAGAAAGATGAGAATAATAGTTTGCAATAAAAAAATTAATAAATAATGCTCATCTCAATAATGAATTGCAATTAAATGATATAAAAACCGTGACATTATGAATAATTGATTTAATATGAAAATAATATGTAATAATTAATGATTTTCTTCCGCATGCACATTTAGGTGTCGTTTAAGCGTCAAACTTAAATTGCAAACACAGTATCACATATTTCATGAGAATGTTTGGTTGATTTAATGTTATAGATTGGCAAAGAAGAACATTGGTTTTAGGAAGTCCAGGAAGAGATTCAGTTGGAAGAGGCCAGTCAGCTTCAAATCGGGTCAATGGCATTTCCACTATTACAATGCAGCAGTTCACAATTCCATCCTTGTCATAGACTATTTGACGAAGATGGGTATCAAGACAGTTCCTCACCCTCCCTATATTCTTAACCTTGTTTCCTGTGACTTTTGGTTATTCCCTAAGCTCAAAGAAAACCTTAGAGGCTGTCGTTATGAAACAATTGAGGAGATGAAAAAGCCTATGACAAAAGTCGTTGATATACTCACACAAGAGAACTTCCCCCACTCTATATCTGTGCCTAAATCAAAACATGGATTCCATGAACAAAGCTTCTTTCTTAGAACTGCACGCCTGTGGAACTCTGTTCCGTCTGCCTGCTTCCCACCTGACTACAACTTGGATGTGTTCAAGTCCAATGTTAACAAATTCCTAATGAACCGCCCCCTTAAGTAAACACTTCATCAAATCTCCCCACTAACGTAACGTACTTGCAATAACCCTTATCCCTGAGTGACTTCCGGGCCTTGATAAGTGGTGATCACTGTGTAAAAAAAAAAAAAAACTTCTATGAAGATTTTCAGAAGTTGTTGGAACTGTACAACATTTATCTCCCATGTGTACTTTTTTCAGGTGCCATGTGTGCTTTCAGGTGCCACGTATGCTTTCAGGTGCTACGTGTACTTTCAGGTGCTACGTGTACTTTCAGGTGCCACGTGTACTTTTTTCAGGTGCCACGTGTGCTTTCAGGTGCCACGTGTGCTTTCAGGTGCTACGTGTACTTTTTTCAGGTGCCACGTGTACTTTCAGGTGCCACGTGTACTTTTTCAGGTGCCACGTGTGCTTTCAGGTGCCACGTGTGCTTTCAGGTGCTACGTGTACTTTCAGGTGTAACGTGTACTTTCAGGTGCCACGTGTACTTTCAGGTGCCACGTGTACTTTTTTCAGGTGCCACGTGTGCTTTCAGGTGCCACGTGTACTTTCAGGTGCCACGTGTACTTTCAGGTGCCACGTGTACTTTTTTCAGGTGGCATGTGTACTTTCAGGTGCCACGTGTGCTTTCAGGTGCTACGTGTACTTTCAGGTGCCACGTGTACTTTCAGGTGCCACGTGTGCTTTCAGGTGCTACGTGTACTTTCAGGTGCCACGTGTACTTTCAGGTGCCACGTGTACTTTTTTCAGGTGCCACGTGTACTTTCAGGTGCCACGTGTACTTTTTTCAGGTGGCACGTGTACTTTTTTCAGGTGGCATGTGAACATCAAACAGATTGCAAACAAAGAATCACAAACATCGTCAGAAGAGACGGGCCAAAATTATAAAGTGTTATATATTGGCTCATTTGTCATTTCCCAATTATGACCCATAATTTCCAGCTTCACAAAAGGTCATATTATTCTGGACTGTGCTAAGTTCTCAATGATTTAATGTTAAGTTTTGAATGATTTAATGATATAAATTGGGAGAAAATAAATTAAATAATTGATCTAATATCAAAATAATATGCAATAATTAACGTTTTTCTCCTGCATGTACTTTCAGGTGCCGTTTAAGTGTCGAACTGATTGCAAATGAAGAATCACAAATTTCACAAGAATAAGGTTTCTCGCGTGTATGTACGCGTACATGTCTTTTTAAATGCGTTGTGCTTGTAAACGCAGCATCACACATGTTACACGGATACGGGCGTTCACCGGTGTGCGTTCGAACGTGTTCTTTCAAAATCGTGCTGCTCGAAAATGCGGCTGTGCACGTGTTACATGAATACGGACGTTCACCACTGTGTGTTAGCATGTGACGTTTGAGGTTAAAATTTTTTGCAAACGATGATTCACAAATCCCGCACGCATATCGTTTCTCTCCAGTGTGTGTTTGGATGTGGTTCGTCAAATTGAAACTCGTCGAAAATGACGATCCACAAACATTGCATGAAAACGGTTTCAGTCCTGAATGTGTTTGCAAGTGACGTTTTAACGTTGATTTGATTGCAAATGAGGCGCTGCAGATTTGGCAGGAATATGGTTTTTCTCCAGTGTGTGTCCGTATGTGGTCTTTTAGGTGCGAACCATTTGCAAATACGGACGGACATATTTTGCATGAAAAATGCTGTTTAATGGTCTTTTTTTTTATATGCCTTTGCAGTTGAGAACTTCTTGAAGATTCGAGTTCGTTTCTCAAAGAAGAATTCGGCTTCTCTTCAGGAAGCATTTCCATCTTTATTTTCCGAGGATGAAATTGCTATGTGCTTCAAAAGACATGGTAGAAATCAATGGTAAGCGGTTGTTGCAATAATGCAAAGTCATTGGCAAAGGTTATCAAACGATACACGGTCCTATTTCTTACATGGTTTTTTAGTTGAGAACTTCTTGAAGATTCAAATTTGTTTCTCCAGAAAAATTCTGCTTCTCTTTGGCAAGTGTTTCCTTCAAAAGAAACAGATTTATTTCCAGGATATGCCAATCGATATTACGCATGAAAAATGCTGTTTAACTTTTTATGAGTTTTTTGTTGCAAACTTCTTGAAGATTCGAGTTCATTTCTCAAAGAAGAATTTAGCTTCTCTTGGATAATTGTTTCCATCCTTATTTTCTGAGAATGAAAATACTGTGTGCTTCAAAAGAAACAGAGTTCATATAGTGTTATTTGTTTAGTATCCACTGTCAATGTACAATTGAGAAATGGTAGAAATCAATGGTAAGCGGTTGTTGCAATAATGCAAAGTTTGCAAAGATTATCGAAAGATGTACAGAGGATTTCTTTTACAGTCGAATTTTCTCTTCAGTATAATTCATTTAATATCCCTTGTTGAGTACTTCTTAAAGATTCAAGTTCATTTCTCTTCGGCAAGCATTTCCATCTGCATTTTCTGAGGATAAAAATGCGATGCGCTTCAAAAGAAACAGATTTCCTAGAATTCATTTAATATCCATCGGGTTATGGTTATCTGTGAATATAGAATGTACATCAATAAATCCCACATGAATCAAACGACAAATACATCAAAATATTTTCAGTGAATTCGTTGTTTTTCATTCATCAAACTTTTATCTTTAATTAAACAAGACTTCTGCATAAAATCCTATTTTTATTTTACTTTGGAGTTACCATTTACCAAGGATCGAAAGCCACTCGAGGATAAGGGTCAATGACTTTAAGGTGGTAGTGTAGTAATCATTAATGGTGTAAATTGGGTAGAATTTGATTATTTTTTAGGACAGCTCAACAAGAATACAGCGAGCAGCATTGTTTTCAGGTATGCTGAAAATGAATATCGCATTTAAAATTGTGGTTGGCGACTAGTTTTCATGCTTCATATAGTAATGTAACACGGGGGCCATATTTGTTCAAAACAGAAATAAATTTTCAAGATAACGAAGCGTTAATCTTTTTTTTAGATATAAAAAATATGTGCATACAACAATGGCCACCATTTCTAACATAAAATATTGGATATTAAGCAATGTAATTCTTTATAAGTGGTGTCCATGGTTGTACGTGCATATTTTTGTTGCATGCATGTCAAAAATATGTGCATGCTTGTGCGTACAAAAATGGCCACCACTTATAACATAAACAAGTATATTGCTTGATATCCAGAAAACTAATCTGCAGAAAATTTAAATGCGATATTCGTTTTCAGCATACCTGAAAACCGTTTAGTCGTCATTTTAAAGGAAAATTCTAAGGTGGAAATTAAGTAAAAATTTACAAATATTAGGCCGTCAGTCCAAGGCGAAAATTATCGCTTTTAATGATATGTAAAAGGGAGGGGGGTATAAAATCTTAAGAAACCTTGAAAATTTTTTCACTCGCAAGATTTTGGTTAATTAATAATTTGAATTTTATTTGTCAAATTAAAGACTAGCTTTTGAGTTTTGTATGTAATAAAAAATTAGCCCATCAGAATACATGTTTCATTTACTTGCTTATAATTAGGGCTATGACAACAGCATATTCTTTTCATTCATTGGACTCTTGAGTATATATCCGATGCAGACACACTTAACCAACCGAGAACCACATCCAATCTATATAAAGACATAAAAGATATTAACGGGTATCTACTCAAGAGTCAAAACAATTAAAAGAATATGCTGTTGTCACAGTCCTACTTATCAACCAATCACAATGATTGTAGTTTGTGTAAAAATCAAGATGGCGGCATTCAGTGAAAAGAAAAGTAAACAAAGCTACTTTCGATTTCATAAAATAACATGTTTTCTTGTTAATTTTAGTTTTTGCACTTTACTAGATCAGGACTTAATCTATTATCTATAACATAAATCTCATCTGTCTGCTTAAATGTATGTATGTATGTATGTATGTATGTCTAAAACTTTCAACAGAGGAAACGGATTTTCACGAGATCAGCATTGTTTTGAAGCTCGACCTTTCAGACAACAAATATCAAAAAATTTACTAAAAACATTAATTCCTTCACCTTCAACTGGGCAGTTTTCTACAGGGAGGGGTCGGGTTTTTTGCCGATATTTTAGAAAGTCATCTCCTCTTTTCAATTGACTAGCCTTAATTTAAACCTTCGCCACTTCCAGTTTGGCAATGGACACAACAGCAAAGACGTCACTTTTTTTTTTCACATTCTTTTTCTCCTTCGCTGTACGGGTCCAAGCCTGCCTACTATCACTTTAATCACTTCGATTATTTCCTGTCAGACATTCATAAGGAAAACATATTGACTAATTGCAAAGAATTTTCCTTTTTCTATCAGTTTTCACAAGTAGAGTTTCTTTCCAAGAATTTTCCATCTGTGAAACATGTTACCATAGAAATATTAATTACATTTAATTACATATTACATTTTCGCCTCAAACAAAGCACACTGCCACTTTGATGTAGGGGCTACTATCAATGACATAATCTACAGAGGTACTATGTGGGGAGTTGGGCAGCAAGATGTTGGTTCACGTTACACTTGAACTTCTGCATGTCAGTACAGTTGGGGAAGCAGGAATCCAGAAGGGAATTCCAAAGTCTAGCAGTTTTGGGGAAGAAACTACTGAAGTAGAAGGCTCTCTTACATCTAAGGATCTCTACCATGAAGGGGTGGGATTTAGCTGCTTGTCGGGAGTATTTACATCGAGGGGGTACGAGTGCTTGCAGTTCGTTGGAGCATTCACCGTTAAAGTAATTGTAGAACAAGCAGAGGGATGCTATATTTCGTCGATGGGACAGAGTTTGAAGTTTAGATGACAGTTCAGGACCTATTAGGTTGGCGAGTCTCTTTTGAACCTTGTCTAGGAGTGAGAGACTAGTAGCAGATGCACCAGCCCAAATGTGACAACAATACTCCATACATGGGCGAATGGTGGCCTTATGGAGGTACAAATGTTTTGCTTTGGGTTACAACATAGTTGTCTTCATGTTCAATGTCAACAGACACATTGTCATAAATAACTAAACTTTAACCAATTTATTTATCAATTTCGATCCACACACTGTATCATTCAACCGACAATCTATTCATTTAACTAAAGCATTTAGGTTAGATAAATACTGACTCATCAGTAACAATTTAATGCATTACACATTAAAGTTTTCTAATTTCATACATGATTCTATAAACATTCATTCATTTCATTAATGATTCAATGGAGGATTTAATCGTAGAATGTAAACTAAGATATTTTTTTATTTTTACAGAGAAATTTATCTGCAGATGTTTTAAAACTATGCAAAAACAATTATTAAAATGTTAACCAAAAATTTATCAAATAAGGGTTAGATATTATTTTAAATTTAAACTTTTTTATGTGTGCAAATTATTGATTTAAAATTTTTTTTTTTACATGGGGGTCACCACTTATCAAGGCCCGGAGGCCACTCAGGGATGTACATGAAACCATTAAATATATTTCTTTTACAATCTCAAGATATCAACAGTATATAATTACTGAAAAGGATGAACCACCAACTAAAAAGATGGGCTCTGCATTCTAATTTGCAGTTTGATTAAAATATAAAAAAATAGATCTGGCAAAAAGTAAAAATCTATAATGTGCAGAGTATTTGAAAATGTTGTTTAAAGTTAGTAGAAGGAAAGGGGAAAAGAAAGGGAAAAAACAGATCAAACGAACAGAGGTCTTACCGCGTGTGTGTCGGGTGAGGTTGGGTGAAAGACAGAGAGAAAGAAATCAAGATGGCGCCCATAGTTTTAAAAGGTGTGCACTGGTGAAAGTCACGCAAAATCACGTGGGAGACATGTATAAAAGGAGTTGACAGGTTAGGTCGGGAAGAGGCAGACAGACGAAGGTTGGTGACAGTGGTGTTCTTGGCGGTTGTTGGCTTGCAAAGACAAATTCTCTCTTTCACCCACCCTCGCCCGACACACACGCGGTAAGACTTCTGTTTGTTTGATCTGTTTTCCTCTTTCTTTTTATCCTTTCCTTCTGCTAGCTTTAAACAACAGAAAAAGGAACAGAAAAGCTTGTAAAATTTTCAACAATAAATTTTTAAATTACCAGAGGAAAACGGAACACACTTCATGCAAACTAAAAAAAAAAAATCAAGATTGTGTAGCAATCAATGAGTAGTACAATAATCCTAGTAGTTGAAGCAACCAAGACTAACCCTAACCCGACTGGTCAAATTCGTTCACAACCGAATAATTGAAACCAAGAAAATAATGAAACTGAAAAGTTTAAAAGACTTTCTCAAGGAAATACAAGAAATGAAAGGTGTTGATACTTACTTCTGTAAAACAGGATATTTAAGACAAAAGTTGATTCCAAATTTCCTCAATTGTTGTTAAGTAATCCTAAAATGAGATCACAGGTGACCTTTACTATGTGAATATCCACTCACAAAAACTTTCCCCACTCTTTATCAAAACGTGGATTCCATGAACAGAGCTTCTTTCTTAGAACTGCACGCCTGTGGAACTCTGTTCCGTCTGCCTGCTTCCCACCTGACTACAAACTGGATGTCTTCAAGTCCAACGTAAACAAATTCCTGATGAACCGCCCCCTTAAGTAGACACTTTATTAAATCTCCACACTAACGTACTGTACTTACAATAACCCTTATCCCTGAGTGGCTTCCGGGACTTGATTAGTGGTGACCACCTTGTAAAAAAAAAAAAAAAAAAAGAATGACATTTCAATGTCTTCTCTTGTAGAGTTAAAAAGGAATACACTATGAAGAAGCACAGACCACAACATTAAGCGAAAGACACTAATCATAAAATTACACCAACTTATCATTACAACAGAAAACAAGCCATGCACACTCAAATTCAAATCCTCTACCCATGAATCAGAGAAACACTATTAGATAAGTTACACTGTCTGTGTTATGGGCACCAGACATAATAAATTTGCAAGAGGCTGTTAGTGCATCTGAAGCGTTATGTACAAAAAAAAATAGGCACTTATTGATCCGTGCTGAAATAACGTTATTATTTAAACAGCCATTCTTAACATGGGGAGGGTGTTTGGTATCTATTCTGTACTTTAACCTTACAATTGAATAAAAAAACATATAAAGCTTTAATTAAACTTGGAAATACGATTTAAAAAATAGCGCAGATCAGTAAGTGCATTAGCACCAATAGTAGATATATTTGCATCTGTGCATAGAAAGTTTTTGCCTATTTTACAAGACATATGTTTTAGCTTCTAATAGATGGACATTAATGGTAAAACATTTGGTATTGTTGTACACCATCTGTCTCGATCTGCACAATTGATTGGTTTGTTAAATGTTTGGAACTTGTGCTTCTAACTGTTTTAAATCATGATACAGTTCAAACTGAATTTGAGATGAATCGTGAAAAAAAATCTCTTCTGTCCACTATTCCGTCCACTATTCAGACAACTTTGATACTTTGATATGCAACAATAATGATCTGGGCAGAGAAACTTTTTCTGGACAACAAAAAATAATAGAAATCGTATAATTATACAAAACAATGGAATTCCTATATCAATTACATAAGGTTCTTCTAATAGTTCAGGTACATCTCTGAAATGTTGGGAAAAAAAAATGGGCTGAAGGGTGACACTCCAAGGCGAGCAGGCAAACATCAGGGTTGCAAAAAAGAAATACTCTTTTGGTGACAGCCCCCACCCCAACCGGGTCTAGTAACAACAGTATGGAAAATACTTGCTGGAGCAAGTCAAACTGCCTGGTTTAGTCGCCATGATAACTAAAATTTGATATAGAAGGGAATGGAAGAACCTCTTTTATAGGTTTTAAACCACCTCCTACCCCCTTGACCATAATGCCATTTGCTATGCTTCACTTATGTTGGTCCATTTATCCCCCGACAGATGGACTCCCCCAATGTAAGCATCACTCCTCTAATATATTTTTTTTACAGCAAAGAAAAAAAAAATATTGAAGCCACTAGAAATATAATCAGGTTACACACACTAATTTGCAGATATGCATCTCCCTGATTGTCGTGGTAGAAAATTAAGTTCCAGAGAGTTTAATGGATTAAAAAAATGCAAATGTACCAATGTAACTAAGTTAATGTAAAGATGTAAACATTACAAAAGAAGGTATAATGCACTAGGTGTATCAGAATTTTTGTAGGAATTTTTGACACCCCTAACACGAAACTGCAAATAAAATATAAAAAACTCGTAATTTCTCTTTTAAAAGTGGGTTGTTTATTTTCTTTATGGATTATACTTCCAAAATAAACTATTAAAGTTGTTTTAAAAGTAACAAAAATATTTTTTTTTATTTTTTTAAAAAACAGTAATGAATTTTACGAACTTAATATTTTTCAATTTTTAAAATTTAAAAATCTATCAAAATTTTTCTACTGATTCTATTTTTACGATATTTTCAGTGTCAATGTGAAATTTTATGCTCTTTCCAATAAACCGAATATAATTTTTTAGACAAACGTTTTTTTTTTTAATTCACGTCCCCCCCCAATTTTCAAGTGTCTATTAAAAAGTAAATAATTAATTTACTCACCAAAGTTTTATATATCACAAATTGAAGAAAAAAGGTCAATAAATAATATATTTAAATTTAAAACAAAAAAAGTAGTGTTTTTTTAGAAATTTACATGTAAAGTTCGAAGTTTAAAACCTTTTTTTTTTTAACCACGTTGTTTGTTTTTCTTTTGTTTTTTTTTTCTTTTTAATGAAACCTTGGTCCTTGCTCCTTTAATTGAAAAAAAAATTAGGGCTTGAATTACATTTTTCGAGTAGTTATAAGCTTGGAAAGACAGGGTGTCGAATAATTCACGCCTTCCATTTTGAAATGTCTATTAAAAAGTAAATAATTAATTTACTCACCAAAGTGTTATATATCAAAAATTGGAGAGAAAAGGTTAATAAATAATATATTCAAATTTAAAACAAAAAAAAGTAGTGTTTTTTAGAAATTTACCTGTAAAGTTCGAAGTTTAAAACCTTTTTTTTTTAAACCACGTTGTTGTTTTTTTTGTTTGTTTTTTTTTTAAATGAAACCTTGGTCCTTTAATTGCAAAAAAAAATTAGGGCTTGAATTACATTTTTCGGGGAGTTATAAGCTTGGAAAGACGAGGTGGAATTATTCACTATTTTTCACGAAATTTCTGACACACCTAATAATGCACAGATATGTGCAAATGCTGTGAAATTACCGGAAACGAATGTTGTGAAAGATAATGACACTGATGACGTCACCGATAAGGACCATAATATTAACGATAAAGTGACGCTTCTTAAATCCATCGAAATAATATGGGGAATTCCCAGAATATAAAGCTTTAGAAGTGACGTTGCAACAAGTTGCCTTGTTGCAACCTTAATATATCTCCAAGGTCTGCGCTAAACCTGTCTAAGAGTTGAATGAACCAATGCAGCTGCAGCATATGGCCGCTTTTTAAAAGGGGGGGTCACGTGATTTCATCACGTGAACACGTCATTCATGCATTCATTCATACATGTCAACAAACTTAATATAAGGTGAACTAACTGGTACTTATGCAGAGAATAATCCGTGCTGAAATAATGACGTTATTATTTAAAAAGCCATTATTAAATCATGTCTATTGGGTACAATATAATATAAAATATGTGGTCCTAGTGCACTCATTGATCCGTGTTGAAATAATGACATTATTTAGAAAGCCATTCTTAACATGGGTAGGGGAGGGTGTTTTGTACATATTCTGTACTTTAACCTTACAATTGAATTTAAAAAACACATAAAACTTTAATTAAACGTGGAAATACGATTTTTAAAAAATAGCGCTCTGCACTCTCTGCATTAGCACCGGTGAACTAAAGAAGGCTGCCGTTTCCTCTAACTATCCCAGCTGCCGTGGTAGGTAGGTAGTTATTTTCTACAAAATAAAACAATTTATGATTGTATTCATTTTATTTGTTTTAAGTAAACTTCCATAAATAAGTGTTTCATTTTCATTAATTAGATTGTTTAAAATTAAAGAATAAAAAAAGAAATATAATCTAAATTTCTTTTGAATGAAAGTTGACAATTATTGTACATTTGGATGAAGAAACCAACTTGAAAATTATGCAAATATATCTCTAAAACTATTTGTCTGCGCTAATTTTCACTGCGATATTCGTATTCAGCATACTCGAAAACCTTCAAAAGTCGTCATTTGTTTAGAAAATGTTGAGGGGTTTTCAGTCGGCGTAACGCCGTTTACGCCGTAACGGAGCACATTGACCATAAATTCAAATAATACTTACTTTTTAATTTCGAATGACGAGCTATAAAGAAAAACTGATAAAATTTGTAAATTAAAATGCTCAGACGTCAACGAAGTAAAATTCAATATGGCGACCGGAGAAACAGGTCCGCAGAAAATGGAAAAAAAAAAATTTAAGTCGGTTATAGTCAAGAAAAGGGACCAGACATTTTTTTTTTTTTTTTACGAGCGGTTTTTCCGGAAGCGGTGAGAACTCAGAATATTTCATTTTATTTTTTATTTTTTATTATTATTATTATTAAAAAAAAAAAAATTCCATCACGAAACCATTTTAACAATAGTTGTATTTTGAAGCAATTTATTGAAATTAAAAAAAAAAAAAGCTGGTGCTTATTGCCGAAATTGGAGACGCCATTTTATTTCACGCACCTGCTGTCCAAATTTAGGGGAGAAATCATTATATTAAACTATGGCCGAAGCATGAAATAAATAACATAAAAAATTAAACTTCCGGAAAGAATTATGAAAAAAAGTAAATAAAGAAAGTGAAAGAGAACATATATCCGTAATTGTTTAATTGGAAATGTTTCGATTTAATTAATGAGAACGGGAAAGTTTTTCATGGAACATTTTTTTTTTTTAATTAAAAGCAGAAAATGAAATGACATATTCATAATGGTTTAAACTGGGCGAGCGAGCGCCATTTGAAAACCAAAATATTTATTGTATAAAAATTTATCAAAATATAATTGTAAAAACATTCATTGAAAAGTTTGCGTAAGAAAATATAATTTTAATAAAACAATTTTGTAATGAAAGCAACATTGGATTTTTATAAAATAGTTGGGTTTTTTTTGTTTTGTTTTTTTGTTTGTTTGTTTGTGTGTGTATTTCATGCTTCGTCCATAGTTTATAATATAATGATTTCTCCCCTGGATTTGGACAGCTGGTGCGTGAAATAAAATGGTGTCTCCAATTTCGGCAATAAAGTGTAGAAGCACCAAAAAGCTAATTATTGATAAAAATAAAAATGGCAAGATTATAATAAATAAAAATAACAAACTTAGTTTCTATTTTCACTTTTAAAAAAATATGCGCTAATTACTAGGACTATGGGTAACTGCTACCTTATGCTGCATCAGAACATCGACCACTCTAATTTTTTTTTTTGAGGTATTCAAGGTCGCTGACAACAAATCTGATAATCAAACCCGCCGCAAATTTACCGTTTGCATGGTATGAACCCCTAGACCTTGGGACTATTTTGTGCCATTTCGCTGCCTTCGGTAATGTTTTTCTTGCATGATACGTTCGCGTACAAACGGGCGTAGTAAAGTTTTTTTTGTTTTTTTTATTGCAATTTCACCCCAAACAAGGCACATTGCCACTTTGCTGTAGGGAGCTACTATCAGGGACATGCGCATCAGGGGTACTATGTGGAGAGTTGGGCAGCAAGATGTCGGTTCACGTTACACTTGAACTTCTGCATGTCAGTACAGTTGGAGAAGCAGGAACTCGGAAGGGAATTTCAAAGTCCAGCAGTTCTGGGGAAGAAACTACTGGAGTAGAAGGCTCTCTTACATCTAGGGATCGCAACTGTGAAGGGGTGGGATTTAGCTGCTTGTCGGGGGTACTTACGTCGAGGGGGCACAAGTGCTTGCAGTTTGTCAGAGCAGTTACCATTGAAATACTTGTAGAACAGGCAGAGGGATGCTATATTTCGTCGATGGGACAGAGGTTGAAGCTTAGATGATAGTTCAGGACCTATCAGGTTGCCGACTCTCTTTTGAACCTTGTCTAGGAGTGAGAGACTAGTAGCAGATGCACCAGCCAAAATATGACAACAATACTCCATACATGGGCGAATGTATTATGGAGGTACAGGATACTTTCGGGTGTTAGTAACTTTCTAGCACGGTAGAGAGAACCTATCTTTTTCGCAGCATTTCTGGCAATGCACTCAATGTAATTTTTCCAACTCATGTTTCCTGTGAACGTTAGGCCAAGGAGTTTAAAAGATGTACTTTCCGATAAAGATTCTTTGGCCATTGCTATTGGTGGTAGAGAAGGTTTCTTGTAGTTATTGAAGTAAACAAGTTTAGTCTTAGCAGCATTGAATGTGACCATCCATTTTTGTCCCAATTCCACTACAGATCGAAGGTCATCCTCTAGTGTTTTTGCCATTTCTCTATTTCTTCATTTGTTTTCCTGTCGTGTTGGTTATAGAGAATAGTGTAATCAGCATATATACCCATCTCACAGACAATTTTGTCAGGGAGGTCATTTATGAATATTAGGAATAACAGCGGTCCAAGAGTAGACCCCTGGGGCACTCCCACATTTATATCCTATTGTTTAGATGTACGACCGTCGATGACAACCTGGATTTTTCTCTTATCTAAGACGGATTTTATTCTTCCAGTGATACCGTATGATCTGATTTTTCTGAGAAGACCTTCATGCCATACCCTGTCAAAAGCCTTAGATATATCTAGAGCTACTGCTCTGCCCTCCCCTGCTTATCAAGTGAATGGTATATACGCTCAGAGATTACAGTTAGAATGTCTGCCATGGAACGGGCTTGCCTAAATCTATATTGTTGGTCGGTCAGAAGTTTAGCATCTGTAAGGTGATGGACTAGAGATTGGTTTATAATAGACTCAAATGTTTTGGCGAAAAGTGGGAGGAGGCTAATGAGGCGGTAATTTACTGGGTCAGTTCTTACACCAGAATTCTTGAAAACTGGTACCACAGAAGCAGTTTTCCAGCAGGCAGGAAAGCAAAATTCATTAAGACATTTGTTGTAAAGTTTGGAGAGAACCGGCGCTACTTCGTCAGAGCACTTTTTTAATAGCACAGCCAGGATGAGATCAGGTCCACATGCTTTTGAAGTGTCAAGATTTTTTATGATAGCATGCATCTGAGAAGGGGTGATTTCCAGATCGTCTAGTGTGGCGTCTGTCCTCAAAGGAAAGTCAGGGAGGGGGTGGTTAGCAGGGTCCAGTGTGGAGTTGGAGGCAAACCGACTGATAAGCATGTTAGCCTTCTCGGTTGCTGAGCAAACAACTTCATAATTGTTGGATAGTGGGGAATTGTTGATTGCCCATTATTTACTACACTGTTGTAGATTTTCCAGAAGTCACGGGTTCCTAATTTCTGTGCTTCGATGTGTTTTTTTGTTGGTTTCAGTAAATTCTCTCTTAGCTGTCGCTATTTCTTTCTTACATTTATTTCTGGCTTCTATATATTTCTATCTGTTTGAACTGAACTTATGTCGCTTAAATCTGCGGTAAGCATGCTGCCTTTGCGCGATGGCAGCTGCACAAGTAGAAGTAAACATTGGGGAGAGTGTGGCTTGCTATAAAATTTCCGCGTGGGAACATGTGCTTCAATTGCTGTTTTGAACCACTCAGTGGTCTCATGTGCGCACTGTTCAGCAGGAAGTGAGCAGATATTTTGCCATGGGGCATTCTGATGAGATCCCTGATGGCTTCCCAGTCAGCCTTTTTATAATATCTCATTGTTTTGAGTAATGGCTCTTCCATTTTGGCTCTAGAGTTTAGTGCGATTTCAACTATTATCACTACATGATCAGCATTTCCAAGTGGGCTGGGGCATTCGTAATGCAATAATCGGGGACTGTAGTCAGAAACAGATCTAACAGTGATGCGTGTTGTTCTTGCTGGTCAGGGAAACGGGTTGGAAATGTAACCATCTGTGATAGGGAATGAGATATAGAGAAGTTATGTGTTGTGCTACCAGCTGCGTCTGTGTAAGTAGAAAATTCAAGCCAGTTGTTGTGGTGGACATTGAAGTCACCAAATACATGCAGTTGTGCACTAGTATCGAAGTGCTGTATCTATGCTGTCAGAGACTTTGTTTATTAAGGTACAGTCCTGGGTCGAGGGAGAGCGGTAGAGAAAATAAAAGTAACTAATGTTATGTTGCATGTTAAGTCTAAAGCACATAAAGGCTTGATCGTCAGATTCTAGTTTTGTTTCTCTAGTCAAGGGGCGGGTATTTCGAATATAGACTCCAAACCCATGCATATGTCTGTCAGAGTCCTTAGTGGGAGATATCCAGGCATGTTAAAGTAGTTAGAGGGGATGGAAGAGTGTAGGTTAGTCTCACTTAGTGCTAAGATATCCAGAGTGTTTGTTAGGAGAAATGCTTCAACGTCATTAAAATTAGTTCTAAGCCCACAGATGTCTGTAAATGCAAGCCTCAAGGGAGGAGGCAATTTGGTTTTGTTTGAGTTTTGTCCTGATTTAAGCATAATTTTAGATTGTACTGTCATCATTGTTTTTTTTTTTTTTGTTTTTTTTAGAGTTTTAGTTTAGGTAGTGGTGTGGAACAAGTGGTTATGCAGATTACTAGACATGCAATACAAGTAGACCATCAGCTGATCCTCCATCTACTAGTATTGTGGCCTCAGGAAAGCCCACCGGAAAGGAAGTGTCTTATCACATCGTGTAGGAATCTTTCAAATAAGAAAATTAAAAAAAGAAAATGTGGTTCATTTTTTTTTTTCGCCTTAATGTAGTTTTTAAAACTTTTTTAATTGATAAAAACGTTTTCACGAGCGGTTTGCAAAAACATAAGCAACAAACATATTTTTATATTTTTCGTTCTTTTTTTGGAGGGGAGGTATCCATTAACAGGTGCTTCTGCAGTTTAATTAACTGTTTTTTTCGTAAGTAACACGCCAACATTTACCATTTCACAAAAATTCTGTTTACCTCCCCACCATTCCTACGCGATATAATAAGACACCCCACTATGCCCGTTCACACACAAACGTATCATGTAAGAAAAACACTATCGAAGGCAGTGAAATGGCACAAAAATAGTCCCAAGCTCTAGGGGTTCATACCATGCAAACGGTAAATTCGTTGTCAGCGACCTCGAATACCCCTAAAAAACAAATTAGCGTAGTCGGAGTTCTGTTATAGCGTAAGGTAACGTTTACTGGGCTTTGTCAACAGTATAATCGTTTCCTTGTTTTGATTCTCAGGTGTATATCCATTGATATCTTATGTTTTAATTGTGTCTGTGTCGGATATATACTCGAGAGTAAAAACAATGAAAAGAATATGCTGTTGTCATAGCACTAGTAATCATGCATCCTTTGAACCAGACGTAACTCAGCATTCGCTTGGCTTTCTCCAGGACATCAACAGGCGGATAATGCCGATAAAATTATAACAATGCTAACCAAAAGAAAATTGTAAAGTTTTAAATGTAGAAACATCAACAGAAAAAAAATTCATTTTCACCTTAAACAAGACACTGTAGGGGACTACTATCAGGGACATAAGTTGCTGAGATACTATGTAGGGAGTTGAGCAGCAAGATGTCTGTTTACATTACACTTGAACTTCTGCATGTCAGTACAGTTGGAGATGTAGGAACCTGGAAGGGAGTTCGAAGGTCTTGCAGTTCTGGGGAAGAAACTATTAAAGTAGAAGGTCTGCTGGCATCTAGGGATCTCTACTGTGAAGAGGTGGGATTTTGATGATTGTTGGGTTTGTCAGGAGTATTTATGTTGAGGGGGTACAAGGGCTTGTAGTTCGTCAGAACATCCACCATTAAAATACTTGTAGAACAGGCAGAGGAATGCAACATTACGTCGATGGGACAGAGGTTGAAGCTTAGATGATTGTTCAGGACCTATCAGGTTGGCGACTCTTTTGAACCTTGTCCAGGAGTGAGAGACAAGCAGCAGATGCACCAGCCCAAATATGACAACAATACTCCATAGATGGGCGAATGGTGGCCTTATAGAGGTACAGGATACTTTCAGGCATAAGTAACTTTCTAGCAGGGTAGAGAGAGTCTACCTTCTTTGCAGCAGCCTTAGCAATGCCCTCAATGTCTATCTTCCAATTCATGTTCTCTGTGAATGTTAAGCCAAGGAGTTTGAATGAAGTACTTTCAGATAATTTATCATTAGCCATCGCTATTAGTGGTTGAGAAAGTTTTGTGTAGTTATTAAAAGAAACAAGCTTAGTCTTGGCATCATTAAATGTGACCATCCATTTTGTCTCCATTCCGCTACAGATTGGAGGTCATCCTCTAGTGTTTCTGCCATTGCCTTGAATACATGTTCATTTTTTTTTTTTTTTTGCCCTCATGTCTGTTATAGAGCGTGGTGTCATCAGCAAATATACCAATCTCAGAGACTATTTCATCAGGGAGGTCATTTATGAATCTCAGAAATAATTAAGATCCAAGCATTGACCTCTGAGGTGCATCCACATTTATATCATGTTGTTTAGATTATTGTTGTGACGTACGACCATCAAGGGCAATCTGGATTCTTCTTTTATTTAAGAAGGATTTAATTATGTTAAGCATTCTTCCAGTAATACCATAGGATGTGATTTTCATGAGTAGACCATCATGCCATACCCTGTCAAAGGCTTTAGATATATCTAGAGCTACTGCCCTATCCTTCTCTGCATGATCCAGTGTATGGTATATATGTTCAGAGATTACAATTATGATATCTGCAGTAGAATGGTCTTGCCTAAACCTATACTGTTAGTTGAACAGAAGTGAGTTTTTTTTTATGATATGCATTTAAGAAGGGATGATTTTCAGATCATCTTATATGGTTTCTGTCTGCAGAGGAAAATCTGGGAGGGAGTGGTTTGCTGTGCAAACAACTTCAAGATTGTTGGATAGTAGGGGGGGGATTTGTTGATTGCACAATTATTTACTACACTTGATTTTCCAGAAGTTACGAGTTCCCAATTTCTCTGCTTCAATGCATTTTTTTTGGCGGTTTCGGTATATTCTCTCTTTTAAAC